>NW_012104043.1:715369-767592 GCF_000951045.1 Mandrillus leucophaeus
GAACTAAAAAGAAAATTAAAATAAAATTTATTCTTTGGAGATTTTTCAGTTTTTGCAAACAGTCCTTAACTGCCAGGTCTGAAAACTTTATCTTCTTTTTTTTTTTTTTTTTTCTTGAGACAGTCTCACTCTGTGGCCCAGGCTGGAGTGCAGTGGTGGGATCTCGGGTCATTGCATCCCCTGCCTCCTACGTTCAAGCGCTTCTCGTTCCTTAGCCTCGCGAGTAGCTGGAATTACAGCCTCGCCACCATACCCAGCTAACTTTTGTATTTTTAGTAGAGGCAGGGTTTCACCATGTTGGCCAGGCTGGTCTCGAACTCCTGGCCTCAAGCGATCTGCCTGTGTCAGCCTCCCAAAGTGCTGGGATTACAGGAATGAGCCGCCGCGCTGGCCTTAATTTTGTCTTAAAATGAAGTATGACTAATATATATTTCTATATGGGTCTTTAAGGGTCTTGAAACTGACAGAAATTAATTCAAAAAATAATTTTACCCAAATGTTTGGGCGCACCAAAGCATGCGGTATGGTATTTTTAAATTTTTTTAAAAAAATTACGTAGAGTCAATTTTCTTATATAGGCTTCGTACCTAAAACTTTCCTGCATTGAGTGAACCATTAATAGTTATTCCTCGTGTTGATTTAAACAACTTAAATGATATTATGATTTTTGTTTGTAAATGCAAACCAGGAAATATCTGCATGCAGGTACTAATTTCCTAGGGCAGACGCAGCAGATAGATGTTGGGTGGCTACACTCACACAGCCTGATGGCCCGTTTCCTGAACATGTGCAATCACTTTCCAGCCTTTCCACACCATCAGAATATTGCACAGAAGTATGTCAGTCACAGGAGTATAAAGAATAACATTTAAACTATGGTAATATTTTCATTCAGTAAGTTTCTCCCCTTTCCCTTCCCCGGTTAGATTCAGTCCCTGATCTGATTTTTTAAGGCCCTGGGGCGCAAGCATCCACTTTCTCAGAAGCCCATTCACCAGAAACCACCCATTTAACTTGCTCTGGGGGCGAGCAGCGCTTGTGACTGGACAACCTGTGTGTCAGCGTCCCCGGTGCTTCGGCGCTCCGGCCAGTGGCGGCGACTAAACCCATCTAGGTCAGACGAGGTATTGATCAGCCCGAAGAGCGCCCGGTGATTCTCGTAGTTAAATCACCCCGGTCCATTCGTTCGATCTCGGAGGCGGGAGTGTTTGGCTTTTCCCTGCGTGTCCCGGCAGGGTGACCCTAGCCCTGCGGGAGGGCGGTGGTTCCCGTCCAGCTGGCGGCTCAGCGCCGCGGGATACGTGAGCGCTTTCAGCCGGGTCCCAGGGCGCTTATCGCGGCCCGGCAGACTGGACCGCGCCTCATCCCCGCCCGCGAACCCCGACCCAGGGAAACCCGGGGCGCTAGGGAGGGGCCACAGCGCTCAGCTCTGGCCCTCCATAGCCCGAGGCGCGGGATAGGAAGTTCGCGTCTGCACTGCCTGAGCTCGTTCTCTCGAGGTTCGGGTCTCCCGAGGCCGCCAACCGCCGGCTGCTATCGTGACCTGGAGCTGCAGCGCCTGCCGCGCCGGCCGCCGCGCTAGGGGAGCGCTGAGGCGCACCGGGTGTGGTCCGGCGAAGGGGTTGTGCAGCGCGCGGGCTGTGTGCTGTGCCCACACAAACGGTTCCGGGCGTGCAGGAGGGAAAAGGCAGTGCCCGCCACTCCCACTGAGATTGAGAGACGCGGCAAGGAGGCAGCCTGGAGAGGAGCTGGGGAGGATTTGGCAACGCACCGCGCCCATGCTCGGTGGCCTTGTTAAGCGGAAACTGCTGCTTTAGGGTTTGTTTGGAAGGTCCGGCTGACTCATCCCAACATTTACATCAATAAGTGTTAAAGCTCTGCCTCTGAGCCCGCACATCCTGAGATCCTGAGCCCTTGGTTAAGACCGAGCTCTATTAAGCTGAGTGAGTAAATGGTAAAAGCCAATTGCGCTTAGAGTGTGTGTCTGGAAAGGTGGGTAGGCGTTGTATATATATATTTGTTGGAAAATAGATAACCGTTGAAACGAGATGACTGAGTTTTTTAGCCTCTCACAGTTTCATTTGAAAGTAGGTATGCAGTTTAAAACTGATAATTCAAAGTGGTTTTTCAGAAAATGATGCTCTGGTGCAAACTGATTCCGGCTCTCATAGTGTGTTAAGTGTGGGTTGGTAAAACTCTTGGCCTTCCTCCAAATGTCTGAAGCTAAAGTTGATATTGGAAGGATAAAAACGTACTGAGCACGGAAGTTACTACAGGGGGAGGAAACATTTGTTAATGTTAATATTTTAAAGGAGTAGACCAATATATTGTCATTTACCTATTCCCTTTATCTTCTGGGAATAGGTAAATGACAAATTATTGCTCAATCCCTTTAAAGCTTTGGATGGTTTGCTAAAGAATTATTGAACTCCTTTTTGTAATTTTCTGTGGATAGATGAGTGTTCTTACTCCCCTCTCAGTCCTAGAGATATCCCCTAAAGCTTGGTTTTTAGGAGGATCTTACAACTCTCTTATTATTTGAATTTCAGCTAGTCATAAATAAATATACCAGAGTGGTAAGGAAGAGATGTTTTTGATTGATATTCTTTACAAAACAGTGCTTTCAGAGTACGCTTTGACTGAATTATATAGATCTTGGTGAGGAAGGTTTCAGCGACGAAGATGGCATGTTAAGTCTAACATTACACTTCTGTTATAAACATTGAAAGATGTTGATTATTTTAGTATTTATCTTATAATAACTTTTAATTGTGAAATAATTTGAGAGTTACTGAAAATTTGCAAAAAATAATACAGAGAGTTCCCATGATATCATGCATAACAAGGGCCAAAACTAGTAACATGGGCCTGCCACTATAATACAATAAACTAAACTACAGACTTTATTTGGATTTCACTTGTCTTTCCACTGTCTTTCTTTTGCCCAGGATCCAATCGATGTTCTCACTTTGCGTTTAACTGCTAAATATCCTTAATTTTCTCTGATCTGTGACAGTTCCTCAGCCTTTCATTGTTTTTTCATGGACCTTGACACTAGTGAAGAAGACCCGGTCAGTTAATTTGTAGAATGCCCCTCAATTTGTATTTGTTTGATGTTTACTGTCATGTTTAGATGAATATTCTACATTTTGGGGGAAAATGTCAGAGAAGTAAAGTTTCCATCTCAGTATGTCATATTGGGTACATGATGTCAATACTTTTTTTTTTTTTGAGACTGAATCATGCTTTATTGCCCAGACTGGAGTTCAGTGGCTCGATCTCGGCTCACTGCAACCTTTGCCTCCCAGGTTCCAGTGATTCTCCTGCCTCAGCCTCCTGAGTAGCTGGGATTACAGGTGCCTGCCACCACACCCCACTAATTTTTTTATGTTTTTAGTAGAGATGGGTTTCATGTGGGCCAGGCTGGTCTCAAACTCCTGACCTCTAGTGATCCTCATGCCTTGGCCTCCCAAAGTGCTGGGATTACAGGCATGAGCCACCATGCCCTAGCCGATACTTCTTATTACCTATGATGTTAATCTGTTTGCCAGGTTCCCTTTGTATTTGAGATCTTGGGAGAGAAACTTGAACTACCATTTCTCCTTAAACTTTTATTCATTAATTTAAGCATCCATTTGTGGAACATGTTGTGTAGTTTTTTTTTTTTTTTCCCCAATGGTTAAATAAAACCCCTATTTTCTTCCTTCTACGTGTTTTTTTTTTTTTTTTTTTTGAGATGGAGTCTCACTTTGTCACCTGGGCTGGAGTGCAGTGGCACGATTTAGGCTCACTGCAACTTCTGTCTCCCTGGGTTCAGCAATTCTCCTGCCTCAGCCTTCCAAGTGGCTGGGATTACAGGCACATGTCACCATGCCTGGCTAATTTTTGTATTTTTAGTAGAAACGAGGTTTCACCATGTTGGCCAGGCTGGTCTTGAACTCCTGACCTTGTGATCCACCCGCCTCGGCCTCCCAAAGTGTTGGGATTACAGGCGTGAGCCACTGTGCCCAGCCCTTCTACATTTTTTAATTAAAATTCCCTTCTGTAGGGAAGAGTTGACCCTTCTCTCCTGTTTATTGATTCAGTTATTTGTATCAGTACGGGCTCATGGATATTTGTTTTGTTATATGGCTTATAATCCAGTATTATCAGTGTTTAATCTGCTGCTCAAATTGTTCTGGCTTTCACCACTGGGACTTGCTTTTTCTTTCTTCTTCTTCTTCTTTTTTTTTTTTTTTGAAATGGAGTCTTTGTTGCCCAGACTGGAGTGCAGTGGCACGATCTTGACTCATTGCACCCTCCGTCTCCCAGGCTCTAGCGATTCTTGTGCCTCAGCCTACCAACTAGCTGGGATTACAGGTATGTAACACCACACCTGGCTACTTTTTGTGTTTTTCAGTAGAGACGGGGTTTTCCATTGGTCAGGCTGGTCTCAAACTCCTAGTCTCAAGTGATCTGCCCGCTTCAGCCTCCCAAAGTGCTGGGATTACAGGTGTGAGCCACCATGCCCGGCGTCTTTTTCTTTTTTAATGCATTTCCTGATTTCTGGCATCAGAGAATGCTCAGGCTTATTTTGTATTTTCCATGTCCCAACCTTGGAATGATCCATTTCTCCAAGGCACTGGGGTTATTTTGCTTTAGAATGGTATTAGAAGCTAAGATCTGGACTCTGGATGTTGTGTTAGAGTTCTTTTTTTTTTTTTTGAGATGGAGTCTTGCTCTGTTGCCCAGGCTGGGGTGCAGTGGTGCAATCTCGGCTGACTGCAACCTCCACTTCCTGGGTTCAAGAAATTCTCCTTCCTTAGCCTCCTGAGTAGCAGGAATTACAGGCATGTGCCACCACGCCCAGCTAATTTTTTATGTTGTTAGTAGAGACGGGGTTTTGCCATGTTGACCAGGCTGGTCTCGAACTCCTGACCTTAGGTGATCCACCCTCCTCGGCCTCCCCAAGTGCTAGGAATACAGGTGTGAGCCACCACGCCTGGCCTAGAGTTGCTTTTGAGCTTTTTATGTTTAATAAAAAGTTTGTGACTTAGCAAATGCTAAGTCTGAAAAGATTAATATTGCCTTAAAGTTTTAACATTATAGAGGACCTGACTGTATTTGCCAATTTGGATTCAGTCTCTTATGGAAAGAAATGAAATTGGTAGTATTTAGGAATTTTTTAAAGCTCCCATTTTTTTCTCAAATGAAACCCTGTCAGTGTTTCCAAAACAAATAATGCATATGTGAGCTGCTATTTATTAGGCTCTGGTAAGAAACCAGGATCATTTTATTAGCTGAGTAGCTTCAACTACATCCTAATATTATAATTTTGGTATCTGTTGATTGAATTCACAGTGAGAAAAAGATTTGAGATCCATATTTATGTTAGTCATACTAGCAATGAAGAAATACTGTGTTTATAATGAGGCATTATCTGGTCTGAGATGGTAACTGTACCCATGGATTAGAGAGAGGATCCCTTGCAATAATTAATGAGCCCTTCTATGATTTTGGAGTATACACACATTACATGCTCCTTCTTTTCTATATTTGTATGCTGGATCATGATTTTTTTACTGTAGGTCTCAGAATTTTGAGAAGTAATGCTGCTGCTCACATCTAATTTTCTGTTCATATATATATATATATATATATATTTTTTTTTTTTTTTTTTTTGGGACAGAGTCTCGCTCTGTTGCCCAGGCTGGAGTGCAGTGGCATGATCTCAGCTCACTGCATCCTCCACCTCCTGGGTTCACACCATTCTCCTGCCTCAGCCTCTCCAGCAGCTGGGACTACAGGCGCCCGCCACCACGCCCAGCTGTATTTTTAGTAGAGACGGGTTTCACCGTGTTAGCCAGGATGGTCTCGATCTCCTGACCTCGTGATCCACCCAACTTGGTCCCTCAAAGTGTCGGGATTACAGGTGTGAGCCGCCGCGCCCGGCCTCTGTTCATAATTTTTATTGCAATTCTGATGATTGAAGTATAAACTGGAAGGGAGCAGGGATATTGATCTTTATGTAGTCGACATGTACTAGACTCATGGAGGAGAAGAACTGGGTTGTAGGCACAGTGCTGTGTGGTTTTGGGTGAATCTAACACTCAACTTGATTTTGCCTGTTCCTCTTGTTTCCCCCTGGGGGCTAAGGATTCCAAAATTTTCTAATCACCCACCTCACTGCTGCTCTTCTTCCCACAGTGCCAATGTGGTGGAGTCAGCCTCGCAAAGGGAGAAGAGAAAGGGTGATGACTTCCCCAGAGCTTCTGCCACTGTCCTCCTCCCTATGTCTTCTAGCCCCAGTCACTACTCCTTTTATTTAAATTTGTAGAGGCTTCTCTGTCAGTCCCCTCTTAAATGTAAATGAGTTATTCAGTTCTTATGGGCCTGAAGCTAAACCACTGTCATTTATTTTTGGCCTTGTTTTCCTAGTTTGGGCAGTGTTAGAGGAGGTCTGGAAATAGAATTGTTTGGGATAGGCAATTTTGCAGAACGTGCACAGATAAATAGGCTTCAGGAAGCTCTCATAGGCTACGGAGGGAGGGGTGCAGGACAGTGTCCTCATCTTGGCTCTTGATATTATTACGGTGGACTCTTATGTGGTCTCCCTGCGTTGTCCATACCCGTGACCAAAGTCAGAGTGATCCTTTAAACCAAGCTTATCCAACCTGCATGTGGCCCAGGATGGCTTTGAATGCAGCCCAACACAAATTAGTCAACTTTCTTAAAACATTATGTGATTTTTTTTTAGCTCATCAGCTATCGTTAATGTTAGTGTATTTTATATGTGACCCAAGACAATTCTTCCAGTGTGGCCCAGGGAAGCCAAAAGATTGGACACCCCTGCTTTAAACATAGATGATATCATTTCTTCGCTCAGAACTTTCCTGTGCCTTCCAGTGTCATTTAGATCAGAGCCAAAGTCCTTCCTGTGGTCAGTGGTAGATAGAACCTGAGTTCCTGCTCTCTTACCCTCCCTCATTCTGCTTCAGCCTCACTGGCCTCTTTGCTGTTCCTTAGACGAGCACTTGGACATATACTGCTCCTCCAGAAGGCCACCCTCAGAGCTCTGCTCGAGGGTCTCATTGGAAAGGCCTTCCGTGGCCACCTCTGTTACCCAAGTTGGAGTGCATTGGTGTGATCTTGGCTCACTGCAATCTCTGCTTCCCAGGTTCAAACAATTCTTGTGCCTCAGCCTCCCAAGTAGCTAGAATTACAGGTGTGCGCCACCACACCTGGCTAATTTTTGTATATTTAATAGAGATGGGGTTTCATCGTATCGTCCAGACCGCTCTCCAAACTCCAGGCCTCAAACAGTCCACCCACCTCAGCCTCCCAAAGTGCTGAGATTACAGGCGTGAGCCACCATTTCTGGCCCACCCTTCCTCTTTTGCTTTTATTTTTTTTTCTCCATAGCACTGTTGATTGACATTTTTCGTATGTAACCTCACTGAGGGCAGAGATGGTTATCTGTTGTTTTGTTTTGTTCACTCCTGTAAGTCCAGTGCCTGTCAGATAAAAGAAGCCTAGTAAATATTGAATTATTATTATTATTTGAGACAGAGTTTAGCTCTTGTTGCCCAGACTGGAGTGCAATGGTGTGATCTCAGCTCACCGCAACCTCTGCCTCCCGGGTTCAAGCCATTGTCCTGCCTCAGCCTCCCGAGCAGCTGGGGTTACAGGCATAAACTACAATGCCCAGCTAATTTTGTATTTTTAGTAGAGACAGGGTTTCTCCATGTTGGTCAGGCTGGTTAAATGAATTCTTTTAGTTTTCTTTTTTACTTTCTTTCTTCCTTTCTTTCCTTCCCTCCCTCCCTTCCTTCCTTCTCTCTCTCATCTCATGGGAATAGAGAGTCTCTGTTAACAAGAGCCTCTGATAACTGGAGGGAGCAAGCTGAAAAGATGGGAGTGAGGAGAGAGTGTCTTTATTCATAGTGACAAGGTGGGAGAATGCCTGGCTAATGTAGCAGGGAGGTCAGGATCATTCAGGGAGAGGTCAAGGGACAGGGAGGTCAAGGGGACAGATCTTTATGGATTTTGAAACTTATTACAGCCACCAAGATATTAGACTTTAAAACTGTATATGATATTTTATGTCCATTGATGCCACTCTGAATACAGCTCACACTTGGATGCTCAAGTGAATGTGGGTCTCTAGCGAAGGGTACTGGAAAATGCCACCCCAAAATATGCCTGAACTGAAATTCTGTGTTGGACAACCAGCTATCACCAGGCTCTGCAGGCTTTTCACCTTTACCCCTGGGTCTTCTCACTATTTCGCTCCATAGATGGAATATGTTCTTTTGACTGTCTTTGGGTAACTTGTCTAGTTTGGGGATTTTTAGCTAAAGTTCTCTTTGTAAAATCTATTCCAGTTAATTAATTATGCAAAAGGTACAAGGGTTTATCTTTGTTTCTTTGCGCTTGAAATAATTCTTTCCTGTACTTGGCATTTGGCTTATTTTGAGCCGTTGAGAACCCCTGGATCCTTGAAAAGTTCTACCTCACCCTAACTGCCAAAAAAGTATAAATTTATTGTATTACAAAGGAAATGTACATTTATAAATAAAATTCCCATTTGTAAAGGCGTCTCTCCAAGATAGCTCTTTTCACCTGAGAGGGACTTAACTGCATACCAAGACAGCCCTTATTTACCATACCTTTCCTCCCCATCTCTTCCCTTCCCTTGCCGTGATTCGTCCCCAGAAACCTTAAACCCCTTTTTCTTTAGCCTGAAATTTGTATATAAGTCTTAATCGTCGGGCGTGGTGGCTCACGTCTGTCATCCCAGCACTCCGGGAGGCCGAGGCAGGTGGATCACCTGAGGTCAGGAGTTCAAGACCAGCCTGACCAACATGGTGAAACCCCATCTCTACTAAAAATACAAAAATTAGCCGGGTGTGGTGGCGGGCGCCTCTAATTCCAGCTACTTGGGAGGCTGAGGCAGGAGAATTGC
This sequence comes from Mandrillus leucophaeus, assembly GCF_000951045.1. NCBI lineage: Eukaryota > Metazoa > Chordata > Mammalia > Primates > Cercopithecidae > Mandrillus > Mandrillus leucophaeus. The sequence goes on from NW_012104043.1 coordinate 724,314, forward strand.
TTGAATCTGGGAGGCAGAGGTTGCAGTGAGCCAAGGTCGCACCACTGCACTCCATCCTAGGCAACAGAGTGAGACTCTGTCTCAAAAAAAAAAAAAAAAAAAAGTCTCAATCATCTGGACTTGTCCTAGAGTCTGATTTGTTTATGAAACTTCCACACTTGCTTGTGTAAGGAAACTTTTTTTTTTGGTCATATTAACCTGTCTTTTGCCAGTTTAATTTCTAGCACCCCAGCTAGAGAACCCACAGGGGAGATGGAGAAGGATTTTTTTCTTCTCTAAAGTAACATTTAAGAAAACCTAACAGCGATACATTGTTGCAAACTGAAGACCCAAGGAGGGTGGGCACGTTTGTCATCCATGAGAGTCTTGGTTGTGGGTCTGATTTAACAAAAGTTCATCCCTCTCAAAGCCTTAACCTTTGATGTCCCCTCTGTCATTGCCTCTCTTATCCAAACATGGCTCCCCAGGGTTTTTGCAGTTACCTCCCCACTAGTTCTTGCTTCCACACTTGCCTCTCCCTTCTGTTATTCTCCACACAACAAAGTGTTCCTTTATTTATTTATTTATTTACTGAGACAGAGTCTTGCTTGTTGCCCAGGCTGGAGTGCAGCAGCACGATCTTGGCTCACTGCAACCTCTGCCTCCTGAACTCAAGCGATTCTCCTGCCTCAGCCTCCCGAGTAGCTGGGATCACAAATGCACACCACCATGCCTGGCTAATTTTTGCCTTTTTAGTAGAGACGGGGTTTCACCACGTTGGCCAGGCTGGTCTCGAACTCCTGACCTCAAGTAATCTGCTCACCTCAGCTGTCCAAAAGGCTGAGATTACAGGTGAGAGCCACCACACCTGGCCCAGCCCAGAGTGTTCCTTTATAAACATCATTAGTGTCGTGAGCCTTTCTTGATTAAAAGGCCTCAGTGGCTTCTCACTGAGCCCTTCTGTGATGGGGTTTCTTCCTGTCTGTCAGGAATCAGGCTGCATTCTCCAGATCACTGTGCTGCCATAATGTGGGGTCCTAGAGCACCTAGCCAGTTTAACTCTGAAACCACCATGCAAGGAGGCTTTGGGCCTGAATGTAATCAACACAGGACCTCTCAGGACAAATCTGTCAAATTGGAGATAACATGAAAGCCCGTGCGTCAACCTTTTAAAGGCAATAAAGCACCATAATATCTTTTAAAGACAAGGTACAAGTTATGTAAGTTAAACTTCAGATTTTGTGTTCCTTTTCCTTTCCACTGCTAAGTTTGTCGCAATCGCCTGACAGTGATTTGACTGCTCAGGATTGTTATCTTTTGAGATTAACCTCAGTAAACAGTTTAAAGAGGTATGTAATTTATGCAGCGTGCCCTATGGCTATGAGGTAGAGTGCATCTTCCTATACTAGTGTCATCTTGGGGGGGGGGGGAAAAAAAGGAAGAGTAGAGTCTGGAATTAACCTGAGGCTATTGTGGCTTCTACCAACATATGCAGTAGTTCCAGCTGGGCAGGTGGCAGGCTGAAGACTTTAGGCTCTACCTGTGTACTTTTTTTTTTTTTTTTTTCCTATTCTCAGTTTTCATTCTATGTAAATGCTGTTTTAAGTTGCGCAGTTTGAGCTTTCTAATTGTAAAGAGTTGTCTATGCAATTAAGAGTTTGATAAAGAGTAAAAAAAAAATTGAGAAATATGGTATCTGTAATGCAGATTATCATTTTTATAAGAGAGTACCAGCATATATTGAAGACAAATGGTTAAACTTCTCAAAAAAGTAAAAATGCTCCGGGCGCAGTGGCTCACACCTGTAATCCCAGTGCTTTGGGAGGCTGAGGTGGGCAGATCACCTGAGGTCAGGAGTTTGAAACCAGCCTTGACTACCATGGTGAAACTCCATCTCTACTAAAAATACAAAAATTAGCTGCGTGTCGTGGCATCCGCCTGTAATCCCAGCTACTAGGGAGACTGAGGCAGGAGAATCACTTGAACCCGGGAGGCGGAAGTTGCAGTGAGCTGAGATTATGCCATTGCATTCCAGCCTGCGCAACAAGAATGAAACTCCATCTCAAAAAAAAAAAAAAAAAGTAAAAACATGGCCTTGCTAGTTAGAAAGCAACAAGAGAGGCAAGGTATGAATAATATAGGTAGACCAGCAGGAAAGGGACAGCAGAGCTGGGGAAAGAATCTCCATATGCAAAGCCTTTCTGTCTTGTTTGAAAGGCCTTTTCGAGTTGACTAAAATATATAATCAGGCCAAATAACATGAATCGGCTGGGATCAGGTAAAGTGTAAAGCCATTTGGAGGCTTCCTTTTACTTAAGATCTTGGCAGGGGGTCTAGGACACAGAAAGAGGAAAAAAACTGGATTAGCATTAGCTGGTACTCCGCAAATAAGGAAACAGCAACAGGTGGGAGGTTGATTTTTGTTGTAGGGACATCTCATCGTGTGATGGGGTATTTTCCTTGATATAAAAAGATGATGCTAATCCAATGAGACCAGGACACATGACCAGAAAGCTTCTGACCATGGGGAAGGACTGGTGTTTGCTTAAAGGTGGTTGTTACTTTTAGAGAGTTCCCTAAACCCAAAATACCATATTAATTAGAGACTGGGCACTTTGAGATGAGTCTGGTGCTGAGTTTTGGTATATTTTCTTTATTTAATCCTTACTGTATTTTTTTCTTAGAGTAAGTGTATTGCTCCATATTGGTGTTAGAATTATAGTTTGTTTGGTTTTTTTTCCTTTGTTTTTGATGTAACATGCGTCAGCTTGATGGTGTGCCTTGGTTATACCTGTCTAATCACTTGGTTTGTGACTCATGAATGACTAAGGCCCCGCATCTCCCTGAGGAAGATTGTTAGAATCCTGGCCAGGAATGAAACAGCTCCTGAGTAATGTGAATTACACATTTAATCCTATCACAATAAAGGCAAACTCTTTCTCTGCGCGCACTTCTAAGATTGTGATTGTATTTATAAATGTTACTCTCTGTCTTGTATGGGCATGGGTGATCACTCTTTCTTGGGTACTTTAGCTCTAGTTGTTGCCTTTTATTTGTGGAAACCTCACAAAAGTGTCTTTAAAATTTCCATCTTGAGTCAGTGAGCTATTTAAATTCAAGCAATAAGTTATTTAATACTCTTAAGAAGTCTTTAGAGAAGGTTAGAAAATGTCCTCAGTGGCTGAATGAACATCAAATGGGGATGACAGTAGGAAAAGTGATTGCTAGTGTTGGAACTGGTGTATTTTGGTTTCTGAATATATGGGGAGATGGTTTAAAACCTTTTTAAAGTAAAGGTGTGAAGTCCATACATTGCAGTTGTCTCTAGAGATCCCTGGGGAATTGGTTCCAAGACTCCCCTCGGACACCTAGATCCACATATGCTCAAGTTCTTGATATAAAATGGCATAGTATTTGCATATAACATACATGCTTTGTTCCATATACTTTAAATCATCTCTAGATTACTTATAATACCTAATACAATGTAAATGTTATGGTAATAGTTGTGATACTGTATTGTATAGGACATAATGATGAAAAAAATTCTGTACATGTTCTGTACAGACACAGCCATCCATTTATATTTATTTTTAAATATTAATTTTTTTTAAGATGGGATCTTACTCTGTCACCCAGGCTGGAGTGCAGTGGCGTGATCTCGGCTCACTGAAATCTCCACCTCCTGGGCTCAAGTGATCCTCCTGCCTCAGCCTCCCGAGTAGCTGAAAATATGGGTGTGCACCACCATACCCGGCTAATTTTTTGTATTTTTTATAGAGATGGGGTTTCACCATGTTGTGCAGGCTGGTCTCGAACTCCTGCGTTCAAGTGATCTGCCTGCCTTGACCTCCCAAAGTGCTGGGATTACAGGCGTGAACCACCACACCTGGCTTATTTTTAAATATTTTCGATTTGCGATTGGTTGAATCCTCAGATGCAGAACTCAAGGACAGGGCTGGTGACTGTACTTGTGCCTTCTCTTTCAATGCTTCAAGAGAATAGAATTTTGGCTAATTATTGCCATTCAGGTGTTCACAGATTGAAACGCAGCCATGTACCTTGAATTTGCTGGATGTCAGTCTTTAAATGGTTTTTACTTTTCCAGGCTCCAAATGAAGAGACTTGTAAATATGATATGTTTCTGGATTACAGAAGCAGTTATTAGGAGATAACTTTGGTTTTTGGCAGTTTTATTATGATATGCCTAGATTTGTTTTTTTTTTTTTTTTGTATTTATCCTCTTCGGCGTTCCTAGAGTTTCTTCAGTCTATAGCTTGATAGCTTTGTCAGTTTTGGAAAATACTGGCCAGTGTTTCTTCAAATACTGATTCTAAGTACACATTTTGCTACATTTTCTCTCCTCTCTCAGGTCTCCGGTTATGCTTATGACAGACCTTTTTCATCTTATCCCATATGTTTGTTATGCTCTTTTATGTAGTTCTCATTCTTTTTAATTAGGAGGTTTTTCCCCCTTTCATGGTAATAATTTTCATCATTCATAGTTTTCATCCTGGATGTTTTCTATATACTAGTCTTCCAGTTCACTAAATTCTCTTTCCTAGTTTGTGTCTAAATTAGGAAAGCTGCTGTTAAACTCATCTGTCAAATTCTTAATTTTCATTTGTTTTTGTAGATCTTGGTTCCTTGGTGAGAGTCTGTCTTGTAATTTTCTTAAACACGTCAATCTTTTGTTTTAATGTCAATGTCTGTTAACTCCAGTCTAGGTTACTTGTGGGTCTCTTTCCATTTTCTCATTTCTGGAACATCAGGTTCTGTTTTTTGGCATGCCTGGCAATTTAAAAAAAATTTTTCATTATTTTTAAACTTATGATTCGTGAATCAGGCAGCCCTTAGAATCATAGCAGATTCAGAGAGATTCCCGATGCCTGGCAATTTTTTATTGAAAATCTGGATATCTTCTTAGAGAGTGGATTTAACCTTCTTCTAAAAGTCTGAGCAGATCGTCTTGATTGAGTAGAGGCTGGTTTTTTGATTTGTCCATATTCCCAAAGCATAATGCTTCTGAAATCTCTTTCCAGGGTTCCTCCTCTGCTAGGCACTTAACTCCAACAAAATTTTGTCTCCCTAGTGCTGACAGATGACAGACTGCTGAAATATCTGCCCAGAAATAGTAGTGACTTCAGTAAGGAGACTCATTTCTTTTAGCAGCTTCTTCCTGCTTGGTTTGTCTGAGATGTGCCCCAGGTGTGTACAATTTTTGTGTGCAAATACCCATCTCAAGAGGAAAGGGCACGCAGAATGCAGAGTTTGTTTCAGTGCTTCAGTCCCTCCATTCCATGATTTTGGTTCCTCATGTCCTGGCCGCTTTGGTTGCTTTTATCAGACAGAACTCTTCAACATTTCTTCTTACTTTTTTTTGTCTACTTTTGTCGTTGTGGTTAGGAGGACTGTTTGTTTGGAACAGCACCTCCATCATAGTCAGAGAGAAATTTCGTCATGGATTACTTTGACTTTTAAAAATTAAAACTACATTTATTGAAGTTAACATTTCAAACCTGTTTCACAAGCTGTTAAGCTCATCTTAAGGTCTTACTCTAATCTTTTTTGAGGCCTTTTGTAATTTCTTTAATGAAATATTTCACATTTTATTTATACATTTAATATTCTTTTTTGTTTTAAATTTTTACTTAACTTTTGGTTTGACTTACTTAATGATTTTCGTACCTAACTTTAAATCTTCCTAGAATTTAAATATGTTTGTTAATTAAGGAAATGATTATGTAATTGCAAACAGTTTTGTAGTTTACCTTCTTTGCTGATTGACGGTGCATAACAACTTACGACATAAAGTCTGGAGCTATAAATTCAGAGAAATGTCTCCTGTTCCTGACTGCTTGACTAAGCCCCTTTTGATAATAATGATGCTATAAACTCTGCAATTAAAAAGAAAAAGAGGTTCTTTTTTTTTTCCTTTGTTTTTGAGATAGAGTCTCGCTCTATTGCCCAGGCTGGAGTGTAGTGGTGCGATCTCTGCTCACCACAACCTCTGCCTCCCTGGTTCAAGCCATTCTCCTGCCTCAGCCCCTTGAGTAGCTGAGATTACAGGCTCACGCCACTACACCTGGCTAATTTTTGTATTATTAGTAGAGACAGGGTTTCATCATGTTGGCCAGGCTGGCCTTGAAAAAAAAATACAGAGGTTCTGATGATGATCATGTAGTCTGTCCCTGCACTTGACTTACATGCTTTTCAAGCCAGACAATTCTAGCCCTCATCCATCCTTTTCCTGCTTTATCAGTTTTTAGTAATTTTCATACTCTTCCTATTTACTTATTAGGAGCCATTTGACACCTAATTGGAGTTTATGCATTCCAAGTTGTGCCTGTCTTCCCATTTATATTTTTAGGATGTTCTTATCACAGTGGCATAGGCTGTTCGTTGGAAATGAAGCTACTCATTGCCACTCATTTAAAAATTGACTTGTTTTAAATGTATTGTCACCTAGTGTTTGCAATCTCATTTATCTGGACTATCAACTTACTGTTGCTTTTCTGTCTACAGAAAGATAAAAACTCTCCAGATGTCTTCCAGTAATGTCGAAGTTTTTATCCCAATGTCACAAGAAGACACCAATGGCTTCCCCACGACAACTTCCAATAACCTGAAGGCATTTACTGAAGGAGCTGTGTTAAGTTTTCATAACATCTGCTATCGAGTAAAAGTGAAGAGTGGCTTTCTATCTGGTCGAAAACCAGTTGAGAAAGAAATACTATCGGATATCAAGTATGTACATGAACTTGTAAAAAGACAGCTTTTTAATTTACCTATAGTGAACCTCACAGGTTTTGCATATTTCCAAGAAAGTGGCTATGAACATTTTTGTAAAAGTCTTTGCACAGATATACAGACATATGCTTTCATTTGTTTTGGCTAAACTAGGAGTGAAATAATTGGGTCACATTTAGGTATATGTTTAACTCTCAAAGTAACTGCCAGAGTTTAAAAAAAAAAAAAAGTACCACATGTGGCTGGGTACGGTGGCTTATGCCTGTAATCCCAGCACTTTGGGAAGCCGAGGCAGGTGGATCATGAAGTCAAGAGATCGAGAACATCCTGGCCAACATGGTGAAACCCTGTCTCTACTGAAAATACAAAAAATTAGCTGGGCATGGTGGCGTGTGTTTGTAATCCCAGCTACTTGGGAGGCTGAGGCAGGAGTATGGCTTGAATCTGGGAGATCAAGGCCGCGGTGGGTGATGATTGTCTTAATAACTTGATGCAATAGAAGTCTCATCTGCTCGAGGCGTCACACCTTTTTTTTTTTTTTTTTTTTGAGATGGAGTCTCACTCTGTCACCGAGGCTGGAGTGCAGCAGCACAATCCCAGCTCACTGCAACCTCCACCTCCCAGGTTCAAGTGATTCTCCTGCCTCAGCCTTCTGAGTAGCTGGGATTACAGGTGTGTGCCACCACGCCCAGCTAATTTTTGTATTTTTAGTAGAGATGGGGTTTCACCATGTTGGCCAGGCTGGTCTCGAACTCTTGACTTCGTGATCCCCCCACCTCGGCCTCCCAAAGTTCTGGGATTACAGATGTGAGCTGAGCCACCATGCCCAGCCACGCATTTTTTTATGGTCAAATGGCATGTATTTCAGCAACAGATGAGTTCATCTTCACTGCGTGAATAGAACTGTGTTCCTTCCCAGGCTCATAAAAATGCAGTCAGATCTTGCAGTTCTTTCACGTTTTAGTTGAAAGGTCATCAAAGGTTGGTGTTTTTGCTGCTGGCATTTCCTGTTTAAGTATCCATGAGAAAGGTCATGCCTTTTTTGGCTGTAGTATATCCAGTCTTTCTTCTATCTGCTGGCTCCAACTCTAAATACAGTTTCTGGGGGTAGATGAAGGGCTGCTGTCACTTATCTTACTTTTGATTTGTGTTTGATAGCAGCATCACCATTCAGATAGTCAATTACATTCTAAAAAGGCTGATGAGAGTTGTGATTTTGATTTTTCCTCTGGACATTTTGTAATTTCACTTCTAGAACTAAGTCACTATAACCTGATTTCTTCTGTGGAAGGAAGAAGATAAAACAATCTGACCATGAGAATTTTAAAAGTTGTGATTCTTCTGTCTTAGGAAAAATCTTTCTCTTATGCTTGTTTGTTTCCATACCCAGCATTTGAGCTTTCCCTCACCAACGCTGAAGATCTTATGGAAAAAAATTATTCATTCCCATAAATATGTGGATATCCTGTTGTTTTAAGATAAATTCATTATACTCTTGGACAATTTTTAATTAATAACGTATTTTGAAATGATTTCAAATTTATTTATTTATTTTTTAGAGATGGGGTCTTGCTGTGTCACCTAGGCTGGAGTGTGGTGGTGCAATTATAGCTCACTATGAGCTCAGACTCCTGGGCTCAAGTGATTCTCCCGCCTCAGCCTCTGGAGTAGCTAGATACCACAATGCCTGGCTAATTAAAAAAATTTTTTTGTTGTGGAGATGGGGTCTTTCTACATTGCCCAGGCTGGTCTTGAACTCCTGGGCTCAAGTGATCCTCCCACCTTGGCCTCCCAAAGCACTGGGATTATAAGCATGAGCCACTGCACCTGGCCTGATGTTAAATTTAAACCTTGCAGGAACATAACCCTTTTCATTCAGGTTCTCGCCAACATTTCACTGCATTTGTTCTCATCACTTTGTCTCTTCATGTTCCCATGGTCATTAGTGTTTTTTCTGAACTGTGTGAGTGCAGGCTGTCCACATGGTGCTTCCTTCTCCCTAACTCTTCCAGTGTGTGTGTTCCTGAAATAAGGACCCTCTCCTGTATGACCACTCAGACATTGTCCAGGAGCAGCCAAGGGGAAATGTAGCCTTGTAAGAAACGTCGTGGTAGGTCCTCAGGGCCTTGGGTCAACCATGCCCCTCCCATATTTGACTGCCCATCATATCCTGTCTCTTCAGTCTCGTTCAACATGGTATTTTCTTATCTCATCCCACCCCTGGTGATGTTAAAATTGATCACCTGGTCATGTTGATGTCTGTCAAACTTGGCTATAATGTCACCCTTCCCCTTGGTAATTGACTAGTGTTATGAGGGGAGATAAGCTGACATTATTCCAGAACTCCATTCTACATTAAACTTCAACTTCAGTCCCCACTGGATGACTCCTGCCTGAATCAGCCACCACTATCATAGTTGCTAAACAGTGATTTTCTGTTTTCATTATCTCTTAGTTTGTTTTACTAAAAGGAGAAACCTTCATCTATCACCAGTATAGAGTCATGGATTTGTATTTTATTCAATTAATGCATTATTATGTTTTACCTTCATACTCTTATTGTTCCTGATTTGGTCAGTGGGAGATCTTTCAAGGTGGGTTCTTCCCTCCCTCCGTCTCTTATTCTTTGGATATATCGCCTCATTCTTTTTTTATTTTATTATTATTATTATTTTTTTTTGAGATGGAATTTTGCTCTTATTGCCCAGGCTGGAGTGCAATGGCATGATCTTGGCTCACTGCAACCTCCAGCTCCCGGGTTCAAGCGATTCTCCTGCCTCAGCCACCTAAGTAGCTGGGTTTACAGGTGCCCACCACCATGCCCAGCTAATTTTTTGTATTTTAGTAGAGACAGGGTTTCATCATATTGCCCAGACTGGTCTCAAACTCCTGACCTCAGGTGATCCACCCTCCTTGGCCTCCCAAAATGTAGGGATTACGGGCGTGAGCCACCACGCCTGGCCTCTTTTTGTAATTAAACAAATTTTATTAGAGACAAGGACTTACTTTGTTGCCCAGGCTGGAGTGCAGTGGCATGATCATAGCTTACTGCAACCTCAATCCCTTGGGCTCAAGTGATCCTGTCACCTCAGCCTCCTGAGTAGCTGGGACCACCAGCACATACCATCACTTCCAGCTAACTTTTAAGTTTTTTGTAGAGATAGGGTTTCACTATGTTGCCCAGGCACATCTCAAACTCGTGAGCTCAAATGTTCCTCCCACCTTGCCTCTTTCTTTGAATATTTACTTGGCATGGCAAGCAATTCCAGACTCACTGTGTACTTATCCTGCCTCAGACCTAGTATCAGCTGTTGATTTTTATGGAGGAGATATTTACAAAACCAAAATCTGGGTGTTTAAAATGCTCATTGCTTTTGGGATGTCATTGCTTCTAGGTTTTCTCAGTGGAGTGAGACCTAGAGAGTATATATATAATGCATATATGTCTACACACATGTGCATACACATACATGCATAACTTTTAAAAAAATTATCTCCCATGTGCAGGCGCATACAGATCTGGCCAAAGCAGGTGGGAGAGGAGCTGGGGGAGCAGTGGTGACCATTCCCACAGCACCCTGGGAGTTTCCATCTTTATCTTTCTGTGGCTGTCTTTGTATATGGATTAAAACCTATGGCTTCTCATTAATATCTCCAATTCTGATCTAAACCCTCAAGATTCTGTCTATATTTCCATGTTTGTAAAATCTCAAAAAGTGAAAAATCTAGCTCTAACTCACTAGAGAGGGTGGGAGATTGTTTATATTATGGAATAAGAAAATCAGCAAGTACATTAAGAATGTACTTCCTGATTTTTCTATTCCATAATATAAACAATCTCCCCATCCTCTGGCTATCTCTTCTTAACATTTTTTTTTTTTTTTTTTGAGACAGAGTCTTGCTCTGTTGCCCAGGCTCTCACTGCAACCTCCACCTCCTGGGTTCAAGTGATTCTCCTGCCTCAGCCTCCCGAGTAGCTGGGATTACAGGTGCCCGCCGCCATGCCTGGCTAATTTTTGTATTTTTAGTAGAGATGGGGTTTTGCCATGTTGGCCAGGCTGGTCTAGAACTCCTGATTGCAAGTGATCCACCTGCCTTGGCCTCCCAAAGTGCTGGGATTACAGGCGTGAGCCACCACGCCTGGCCGAATTCTCCTTTCTCCAGTTCCTTATCTACTTATCATTCTACTTGGTATCTTTAGGATAAAATCAAACTATTTGCCATCTTCTTGGGTCTCAGCACAGTCAACACTGCCATAATTTTTTCCACCTTCCTACTCTATCTGAATATTCACTCCCCCAGACATCCACTTTGTTTGAAACGTTCTTATGTCTGTACCACGTCTTCATATTCTTAAAGGATACCCCTACCAAAGTGATGTCTTCTTCTTCTAAACTTGGAGTTTTCCAGTGTATTTATCTGACTCTTAACAAGGAAAAAAATGATATATCTTGAGGATATATCTTTTACTTTTCTAAGTGGATTAAGGCTTTTTTTTTCTTTCGGTCATGTTTTTTTTTATCCTGAAGTGCTTTATCTCCTAGCCTCGATTTCTACTTAGATGTTTCTTGGACTGATTAGATTTTAGCAGTGAGAATACTTCTACCAGTTTTCCACAAATTAGCGACTTATTAATTGTGTAGAATTTTACTAGGTAGCAAATGAGATCACTTGAAGATACAGTACTGGTAATCAAATGGTACTCAGAACATGCCATGTATTTCACACTGTGTTAAGAGCAGTAAGTGTAACAGGGATGTTTCATAAGAATCTGTTAGTTATTTCAAGGAGCGTTGAATGTTGAATATCATCTTCCAGAAAATATAAATGGGTTAGAGAATAAGTGAAAGGAATTTAGAGGAATCTATGCCATTTTTCTTGTAGGACTTGACCAGTGATTAACATCCATTGTATATTACACATCAAATCAACAATCTTTTTTTTTTTTTTGAAGTAGAGACAGTGTCTCCCTATGTTGCCTAGACTGGTCTTAAACTCCTGGCCTCAGGCAATCCTTCTGCTTTGGTTTCCTAAAGTGCTGGGATTACAGGCGTGAGCCACCATGCATGGCCTGTTTTTTGTTTGTTGGTTTGTTTTCTTTAAGAGTTGGTTTGTGCTTGTTTTCTGTTTGTAATTTCATCAACCTTCATTGAGTATATTCAGTGCAGACCCTAAATCAATAGAACCTGATCTAAAGTGGAATAGTAAATCAGTCTGTTTTTGTGTTTGCAGTGGGATCATGAAACCTGGCCTCAATGCCATCCTGGGACCCACAGGTGGAGGCAAATCTTCGTGAGTATAAGAGAGTATAAGTAAGCTTTTTCTGTGCAGTTTTAATGTGCTTTTAAAATCCACTTTTTTGTGTGTGTGACCAGGTGTTTATTGAGCATTTGCAATGCATGTCGGGTCTGGTTCTAGGTGCTGTGGATAACTGTAGTTGTGTGGTTTTGTCCCAAGGACCAGGTAGTCTTATTAGGTTAGCTTTACTAATAGGACTTGATAAGGTGATTGACATGTAGCAGTTGACCATGTTATCAGCTAATAGGGAGGAAAAAGAATGGGAGAATGTTAAAAGTAGGGAAAGGGAGCAGAAGATGTAAGTAAAGGCATGAGTCTTAGATAAAAGAACACATTGCCTGTGTTGGTACCTCCAAGGTCAGACAGCTGGGAGGGCCATTTGGGAGATCTGTACTTGATCAGCCAATAGTGTCTTGCTTTATGTTTTGGGGCTTTATTGTAATGTACAATGAAAAGAGAAAGATGAGAATTTTTAAAAGCATAATTTTAGTTAAACCATAGAATTTCTTGACCAGTTAGTTTTCCAACTAAAGCAGAATTTGGATTCAAAGTAGCCATGGAATATATAGCCTGTGTTGGAGGGGAAAAAAACCCACAACATATATATGCTTTTATAGGTTATTAGACCCACAACGTATACGTCCTCTTATAGGTTATTAGATGTCTTAGCTGCAAGGAAAGATCCAAGTGGATTGTCCGGAGATGTTCTGATAAATGGAGCACTGCGACCTACCAATTTCAAATGTAATTCAGGTTACGTGGTACAAGTAAGTATTAGTGGGTTTGCATTTTCTGTTTCCTCTGTTTCTATATGGGTAAGTGCTTTGGCTGATAGTTCAGTGTGCTTCCAATTGATTATGTGACATGTTCCTAGAACTGACTTCCTTTACAGCAGCTTTTCTTAATTTCGCATAGACACTTATGTGAAAAGGCAGAGAGAATCTGGAATATGGCCCTTGTAAGGACAGTGATACCAATTCTCGTTTTTCTATCATTTCTAAAAGATACTACTGTTATCCTTTTTTTGCCTTTCCTTCATCTTTCTTTTCCCCTAGCTTAGAAAGATATTTTAGCAAATCCTTGTATGAAGCAATCTGGAAGTGTCTGCTGGTAGTTAACATAATTACTTGCATTCTATTTGGGTGTACAGATAGGGGGTGAAAATGATTATAGCAGGCTTTGCAGACATCTATGGGGTTAACTGTCATTTGCAGAACTGCAGGTTCATCATTAGCTAGAACTTTACCTTAGTTATGTTATTTTTTTGGATTATGTTACATATACTAAACAGTCGTGGTCTTAGAAAAGACTCATTATGTCTCATTAAAATGCTATTTGCCTTAAGGATGATGTCGTGATGGGCACTCTGACGGTGAGAGAAAACTTACAGTTCTCAGCAGCTCTTCGGCTTCCAACAACTATGACGAATCATGAAAAAAACCAACGGATTAACAGGGTCATTCAAGAGTTGGGTCTGGATAAAGTGGCAGACTCCAAGGTAATGTGGAAAAACTGAAAGCACCGTGATCAGCATAAATAGGACCTCCCCTGTGTGGATAAAACGACTCTGATTCAGCGGTTTCCTGTAATGTGTGTGGTCAAAAGTGATTGCTTTCCGTAACAATGAGAAAAGCAGCTTGTTACATAATATGAATGTGGAAATTAACCTGGAAAAAAATCTTCACAGTGTTTGAATTGTGCACCTGAAGTGATGTGGTGTTGTATGTGAAAGTGTTCCTCACCTGCCCTTTCCTTATGCTCCTCCCCCACCTTATGGCTTAGGTCATGTCTCATTCCATATCTGCACTAACTTTTCTTCTTCCTCTTTTTCTCTTCCTCCTTTCAGTCACTCTTCCTCCAAGGGAATTCGTTCCATTGCTATTGAGGTATATTTCTGGGATTGATAAGTGATGACAGTCCAAGGATTCTTGCTCTGTATCAGCAGTCCCCAACGTTTTTGGCACCAGGGACCGGTTTTGTAGAAGACAGTTTTTCCATGGACCAGGGTAGAGGGGATGGTTTTGGGATAATTCAAGTGTATTACATTTATTGTACACTTTATTTCTATTATTATTTCATTGTAATATATAATGAAATAATTATACAACTCATCATAATACAGAATCAGGGGGAGCCCTGAGCTGGCTTTCTTGCAACTAGATGGTCCTATTTGGGGGTGATGGGAAACAGTCATCAGGCATTAGATTCTCATAAGGAGCACACAGTTTAGATCCCTTGCACGTGCAGTTCACAATAGGGTTTGTGCTCCTATGAGAATCTAATGCTTCCACTGACCTGACCGGTGGAGCTCAGGCAGTAATGCAAGCATTAAGGAGCGGCTGTAAATACGGATGAAGCCTTGCTCGCTCACCTGCTGTGCATACTGGTTCCCCAGGAGTTGGGGACCCCTGCTCTGTATATTTCAGTTTGCTGTAATTTGGCTTCCAAAATTATATTTGGTCAAATTAGGATTTATTTCTCATTTGTGTAGTGTGGTTTTTTTATAGCCTTTCTTTTGATGGTTTTGTCTCTCATTCCCTCCCTCCTTCTCTGCCTCTTTTTCTTCTGCCAGATGTTTACAGACTTTTGTATGCTAAGCTGTCTTTTAGGTTCTAGAGATACAATTGTGGGCAAGAGAGACAAAGTAACACCTCCTCTTGTGGGTTGGAGAGGATCGTGAAGAAAAAAAATGAAACGAATGAATGAACTTTACAATTGATTAATAGGTATGGAAGATTTGCTGAGAAGACATTTGAAGCTTTGGGTGAAAATGAGCTTTTTGCATTGTAATGCCTATAACATAATCCCCTGTGGTATCCCTTACTTAGAAGCAATGAAGAATGAGATGTGCTAATGGTCTATACTTCATATTATGCTTTCTGACAATATTTTCTGTTCAGGGTGTTTTACTGTATTTTGTTTGGAAGAGTAACTCTGAAATGCCACCATCACCACTTATTTCCACTTTATGGGTTTTCTTTGCTTCGGTTTTGTTTATTTATTTGATTTTATCTTTCCAGTAAGGCGGTTTATTCCACTCTGTTCTTTACCTTCAGGCAGCCATTGCCCTATGTTGCTTGTTAGGATTTCTAGGGAAAACAGACTGTGAAGGCACAGCTATTGACTTCCTAGTTTATTTATCTAAATGACTGAAGCAATACATTTAAAATATTTACTTTTTATGAAATTTTAAACATAACAAATGTAGAGTGAATTGTCTGATTACTATAGTAATTATATGGTTATAGTATAATTAATATAATAATAAAACTATTAATATCATTTACATAGATTTCCCAGTTATTAACCTTAGGTATATGGGGTCAGTTTGGGAAGCCTCATGGTAATTAAAAAGGTGTTAATACGGTATGAGAGAAAGTGAACTTTCCTAGCTACGGAGCCCATGCTTTTACTGTAAGTCCACCTGGACACTGGGAGGGGAGGGAGTGTTAGAAGGCTAATACATTATAGTTGCTTTCACATTTTCTTCTCCTGACTTTATCTCCCTTTTTAGACTGTGATTTCACCATGTCACCTATCTTTTAGCGTTCTGAACTTCAAACTAAATGTTTGACTCGGTAAGGAACAAACTGTTAACAGCAGGTGCTTTTTTAAAAAAATTTTTATCTTTTATTAAAGTTCTGGGATACATATGTAGAACCTGCAGGTTTGTTACATAGGTATACATGTGCCATGGTGGTTTGCTGCACCCATCAATCCATCATCTACATTAGGTGTTTCTCCTAATGCTATCCTTTCCCTAGCCCCCAACACCCCGACAGGCCCCAGTGTGTGATGTTCCCCTCCCTGTGTCCATGTGTTCTCATTGTTCAACTCCCACTTATGAGTGAGGACATGTGGTGGTTGGTTTTCTGTTCCTGTGTTGGTTTGCTGAGAATGATGGTTTCCAGCTTCATCCATGTCCCTGCAAAGGACATGAACTCATTCTTTTTTATGGCTGCATAGTATTCCATGGTGGATATATGCCACATTTTCTTTATCCAGTCTATCATTGTGGGCATTTGGGTTGGTTCCAAGTCTTTGCTATTGTGAACAGTGCTACAATAAATATATGTGTGCCTGTGTCTTTATAGTTGAATGATTTATAATCCTTTGGGTATATACCCAGTAATGGGATTGCTGGGTCAAATGGTGTTTCTGGTTCTGGATCCTTGAGGAATCGCCACACTGTCTTGCACAATGGTTCAACTAACTTACACTCCTACTAACAGTGTAAAAGCATTCTTATTTCTCCTCATCCTCTCCAGCATCTGTTGTTTCCTGACTTTTTAATGATCACTTTTCTAACTGGCGTGTGATGGTATCTCGTTGTGGTTTTGATTTGCAGTTCTCTAATGACCAGTGATGATGAACTTTGTTTCATATGTTTGTTGGCTACATAAATGTCTTCTTTTGAGAGGTGTCTATTCATATCCTTTGCCCAGTTTTTGATGGGTTTATGTTTTTCTTGTAAATTTGTTTAAGGTCTTTGTAGTTTCTGGATATTAGCCCTTTGTCAGATGGATAGATTGCAAAAATTTTCTCCCGTTCTGTAGGTTGCCTGTTCACTCTGAAGATAGGTTTCTTTTTCTTTTTTTGCACCGTGCAGAAGCGCTTTAGTTTAATTAGATCCCATCTGTCAATTTTGGCTTTTGTTGCAGTTGCCTTCAGTGTTTTAGTCATGAAGTCTTTGCCCATGCCTGTGTCCTGAATGGTATTGCCTAGGTTTTCTTCTAGGGTTTTTACAGTTTTAGGTCTTACATTTAAGTCTTTAATCCATCTTAAGTTAATTTTTGTATAAGGTGTAAAGAAGGGTCCAGTTTCAGTTTTCTGCATATGGCTAGCCAGTTTTCCCAGCACCATTTATTAAATATGGAATCCTTTCCCCATTGCTTGTTTTTGTCAGGGATGTCAAAGATCAGATGGTTGTAGATGTGTGGCATTATTTCTGAGGCCTCTGTTCTATTCCATTGGTCTATATATCTGTTTTGGTACCAGTACCATGCTGTTTTGGTTACTGTAGTCTTGTAGTATAGTTTAAAGTCAGGTAGTGTGATGCCTCCAGCTTTGTTCTTTTTGCGTAGGATTGTCTTGGCTATACGGGCTTTTTTTTGGTTCCATATGAAATTTAAAGTAGTTTTTTCTAATTCTGTGAGGAAAGTCAATGGTAGCTTGATGGGGATAACGTTGAATCTATGTATTACTTTGGACAGTGTGGCCATTCTCATGATATTGATTCTTCCTATCCGTGAGCATGAAATGTTTTTCCATTTGTTTGTGTCCTCTCTTACTTCCTTTGGCAGTGATTTGTAGTTCTCCTTGAAGAGGTTCTTCACATCTTTTGTAAGTTGTATTCCTAGGTATTTTATTCTCTTTGTAGCAATTGTAAATGGAAGCTCATGATTTGGCTATTATTAGTGTATAGGAATGCTTGTGATTTTTTCACATTGATTTTGTATCCTGAGACTTTGCTGAAGTTGCTCATCAGCTTAAGGAGATTTTGGGCTGAGACAAAGGGCTTATCTAAGTATACAGTCATATCATCTGCAAACAGAGACAATTTGACTTCCACTCTTTCTATTTGAATACACTTTCTTTCTTTCTCTTGCCTGATTGCCCTGGCCAGAACTTCCAATATTATGTTGAATAGGAGTGGAGAGAGAGGGCGTCCTTGTCTTGTGCAGGTTTTCAAAGGGAATGCTTCTAGCTTTTGCCCATTCAGTGTGATGTTGGCTGTGGGTTTGTCATAAATAGCTCTTATTATTTTGAGATACATTCCATCAATACCTAGTTTATTGAGAGATTTTAGCATGAAGGGGTGTTGAATTTTATCAAAGGCCTTATTGCATCTATTGAGACAATCATGTGGTTTTCATCGTTTGTTCTATTTGTGTGATGGATTATGTTTATTAATTTGCATATGTTCAACCAGCCTTGCATCCCAGGGATGAAACCAACTTGATCATGGTAGGTAAGGTTTTTGATGTGCTACTGGATTTGGTTTGCCAGTAGTTTGTTGAGGATATTTGCATTGATGTTCATCAGGGATATCGGCCTGAAATTTTCTTTTTTTGTGTGTCTCTACCAGGTTTTGGTGTTAGAATGATGCTGGCCTCATAAAATGAGTTAGGGAGGAGTCCGTCTTTTTCTATTGTTTGGAATAGTTCAGAAGGAATAGTACCAACTCCTCTTTGTACCTGTGGTAGAAATCGGCTGTGAATCCATCTGGTCCTGGATTTTTTTTGGTTGGTAGGCTATTAATTACTGCCTCAATTTCAGAACTTGCTATTGGTCTATTCATGGATTCAACTTCTTCCTTGATTAGTCTTGGGAGGGTATATGTGTCCAGGAAAATCCATTTCTTCTAGATTTTCTAGTTTATTTGCGTAGAAGTGTTTATAGTATTCTCTGATGGTAGTTTGTATTTCTGTGGGATCAGTGATTATATCCCCTTTTTCATTATTTAATGTATCTATTTGATTCTTCTCTCTTCTTTATTATTCTAGCTTGTGCTGTATCTATTCTGTTAAACTTTTCAAAAAACCAGCCCCTGGATTCATTGATTTTTTTGAAGGTTTTTTTCCTATCTCTATCTCCTTCAGTTCTTCTCTGATCTTGGTTATTTCTTGTCTTCTGCTAGCTTTTGAACTTGTTTGCTCTTGTTTCTCTAGTTCTTTTAATTGTGATGTTAGGGTGTCGATTTTAGATCTTTCCCACTTTCTCCTGTGGGCATTTAGTGCTATAAATTTCCCTCTAAACACTGCTTTAGTTATGTCCCAGAGATTCTAGTATATTGTGTCTTTGTTCTCATTGGTTTCAAAGAATTTATTTATTTCTGCCTTCATTTTGTTATTTACCCGGTAGTCATTCAGGAGCAGGTTGTTCAGTTTCCATGTAGTTGTGTGGTTTTGAGTGAGGTTTTTTTTGTGTTTCTTTGTTTGTAGGTGTCTATTAGGTTCACTTGGTCCAGAGCTGAGTTCAAGTCCTGAATATCCTTGTTAATTTTCTGTCTTGATGATCTGTCTAATATTGACAGTGGGGTGTTAAAGTTTCCCACTATTATTGTGTGGGAGTCTAAGTCTCTTTGTAGGTCTCTAAGGACTTGCTTTATGAATCTGCATGCTCCTGTATTGGGTGCATATGGATTTAGGATAGTTAGCTCTTCTTGTTGCACTGATCTCTTTACCATTAGGTAATGCCCTTCTTTGTCTTTTTTGATCTTTTTTGCTTTAAAGTCTTTTATCAGAGACTGGGATTACAACCCCTGCTTTTTTTTGCTTTGCATTTGCTTGGTAGATCTTCTTCCATCTCTTTATTTTGAGCCTATGTGTGTGTTTCATATGAGACAGGTCTCCTGAATACAGCACACTGATGGGTCTTGACTCTTTATCCAATTTGCTAGTCTGTGTCTTTTAACTGGGGTATTTAGCTCATTTACCTTTAAGGTTAATATTGTTATGTGTGAATTTGATCTCGTCATTATGATTCTCGTCATTATGATCCTGTGAATATGATATTAGCTGGTTATTTTGCTCATTAGTTGATGCAGTTTCTTCATAGTGTTGATGGTTTTTACAACTTGGTATGTTTTTGCAGTCACTGGTACCAGTTTTTCCTTTCCATATTTAGTGCTTCCTTGAGGAGCTCTTTTGAGGCAGGCCTGGTGGTGACAAAATCCCTCAGCCCTTGCTTGTCTGTAAAGGAGTTTATTTCTCCTTCGCTTATGAAGCTTAGTTTGGCAGGATATGAAATTCTGGGTGAAAAATTCTTTTCTTTAAGAATTTTGAATATTGGTCCCCACTCTTTTCTGACTTACAGGGTTTCTGCAGAGAGATCTGCTGTTAGTCTGACGGGCTTTCCTTTGTAGGTAACCCAACCTTTCTTTCTGGCTGCCCTTCATATATTTTCCTTCATTTCAACTTTCGTGAGTCTGACCGTTATGTGTCTTGGGGTTGCTCTTCTTGAGGAGTATCTTTGTGGTGGTCTCTGTATTTCCTGAATTAGAATGTTGGCCCATCTTGCTAGGTTGGGGAAGTTCTTCTGGATAATATCCTGAAGAGTGTTTTCCAACTTGGTTCCATTCTCCCTGTCACTTTCAGGTAACCAATCAAACGTAGGTTTTGTCTTTTCATATAGTCCCATATTTCTTGGAGGCTTTGTTTGTTCGTTTTCGTTCTTTTTTCTCTAATCTTGTCTTCATGCTTTGTTTCATTAAGTTGATCTTCAATCTCTGATATCCTTTCTTCCACTTGATCGATTTGGCTATTGATACTTGTGTTTGCTTCATGAAGTTCTCGTGCTGTGTTTTTCAGCTTCATCAGGTCATTTATGTTCTTCTCTAAACTGGTTATTCTAGTTAGCAATTCCTCTATCCTGTTTTCAATGTTCTTAGCTTCCTTGCATTGGGTTAGAACATGAACATGCTTCCTTTAGCTCAGAGGAGTTTGTTATTACCCACCTTCTGATGCCTACTTCTGTCTATTCATCAAACTCATTCTCCATCCAGTTTTGTTCCCTTGCTGGCGAGGAGTTGTGATCCTTTGGAGGAGAAGAGGCATTCTGGTTTTTGAAATTTTCCAACTTTTTGCATAGGTTTTTCCTCATCTTCATGGATTTATCTAACTTTGGTCTTTGATGCTGGTGACTTTTGGATGGGATTTTAGTGTGGACATCCTTTTTGTTGATGTTGATGCTATTCCTTTCTGTTTGTTAGTTTTCCTTCTAACAGGCCCCCCTGCTGCAGGTCTGCTGGAGTTTGCTGCGGATCCACTCCAGACCCTGTTTGCCGGGTTATCACCAGCAGAGGTTGTAGAACAGCAAAGATTGCTGCCTGTTTTTTCCTCTGGAAGCATTGTTCCCAGAGGGGCACCCACCAGTTGCCAGCCGGAGCTCTCCTGTATGAACTGTCTGTCGACCCCTGCTGGGAGGTGTCTCCCAATCAGGAGGCACAGGGGTCAAGGATCCACTTGAGGAGGCAGTCTGTTCCTTAGCAGAGGTCTAGCACTGTGCTGGGAGATTCACTGCTCTCTTTAGAGCCGGCAGGAATGTTTAAATCTGCTGAAGCTGTGCCGGCAGCCTCCTGCTCTGTCCCAGGGAGGTGGGAGTTTTATCTATGTGCTCCTGACTGGGGCTGCTGCCTTTCTTTCTGAGGTGCCCTGGCTAGAGAGGAGGGATCTAGAGAGGCAGTCTGGCTACGGTGGCTTTGCTGAGCTGTGGTCGGCTCCACCCAGTTCAAATTTCCTGGGGGCTTTGTTTACACTGTGAGGGCCTACTCAAGCCTCAGTAATGGTGGATGCCCCTCCCCCTACCAAGCTCAAGCATCCCAGGTTGACTTTAGACTGCTGTGCTGGCAGTTAGAATTTCAAGCCAGTGGATCTTAGCTTGCTGGTCTCTGTGGGGCTGGGATCCACTGAGCTAGACTAGACCACTTGGCTCCCTGGCTTCAGCCCCCTTTCCAGGGCAGTCAACAATTTTGTCTCGCTGGCATTCCAGGCGCCACTGAGGTATGAAAAAAAAAACTCCTGCAGCTATTGGTGTCTGCCCAAATGGCCGCCCAGTTTTGTGGTTGAAACCCAGGACCCTGGTGGCGTAGGCATCCATGGGAATCTCCTGGTCTGTGGGTTGTGAATATCATGGGAAAAGCGCAGTGTCTGGGCTGGAATACACCATCCCTCATGGCACAGTCCCTCACGGCTTTCCTTGACTAGAGGAGGTGCTTCCCTGACCCCTTGCGCTTCTATGCCTCACCCAAGGAGGTGCTTTGTGTCAGGCTTAGTTACTGACCAGCTGTGACCTGAACCTAAGTTTACTCATCTGATAAAAGAGATACCTACTTTATCTACCAGGTATCCACTTACTTGCTGTTCAGAATAAATGAACTTAATGAGATAAAGTGTCTCTTACAGGACTGGCACATGTTAGGAGCTCACCAAACGGTAGTGAGTGACTGGTTGTTATCATTGACAATTATAATATTTGTGATTTAGGTTGGAACTCAATTTATCCGTGGTGTGTCTGGAGGAGAAAGAAAAAGGACTAGTATAGGAATGGAGCTTATCACTGATCCTTCCATCTTGTTCTTGGACGAGCCTACAACGGGCTTAGACTCAAGCACAGCAAATGCTGTCCTTTTGCTCCTGAAAAGGTAAATGCTATGGGAACATTATCTTTAGTTAATATCTTATCACTACTATGTCCCAGATATTCTTGGTGCAGGGGGTTCAGAAATGATCAAAACAATTTCTTCCTCTTCTGTTGGAGGGAAAGTCAGTTGACAAGTGAAAAGCATTATCAAGAAAAACAAAGCAGGTAAGAGTGTAGGGAAGGATGGTTGTGATGAGGGCAGGGGCAGGGGTGGGCCTGTTTTGTGCTCTCTTTAGCTTCTTAACACCAACAGACACACACATACACATTTTGTCTATCTCTCTGCTCTATAACACTGAACATTTTGTAGTTTTCTGAGTAGACCTTTTTATTTCACATCTTTTTCATCTTATTCTTGCACCTTCAGTGCTTTTTCTTCTTAACTTTCTCCTGTTGGGCCTTTTTTAGTCTGTTTATATCATCTTCAGACTGGGTTGTGAGTCTCCCATTTTGCTTACAAGGAATCCTTAGCTTCTTCTGTTTCATATTGTACTGAAATTGTTGACCTACTAGCCTGATCCTCTTTGAGGCAGAATGTCTTTGTATACATGCTAGCATACAGTAGGTTCTTAGAAAATGTTAAAATTGAAGTGACTCTTCACATAAAATATTTTGAATAGTAACAGTTTTGAACAGTGATTTTGGCCCTTCTTGTACCTGTGTATTGTTATTATAATTATTACAAATATTATTACAATTCAAGGTGAGATTTGGGTGGGGACACATATCATTCCACCCCTGGTCCCTCCCTCCCAAATCTCATGTCCTCACATTTTGAAACCAATCATGCCTTCTCAAGAGTCTCCCAAAGTCTTAATTCATTTCAGCTTTAACTCAAAAGTTCACGATCTAAAGTTTCATCTGAGACAGGGCAAGTTCTGTCCACCTATGAGCCTGTAAAATCAAAAGCAAGTTAGTAACTTCCTAGATACAATAGGAGTACAGGCATTGGGTAAATACATCTCTTCCAAATGGGAGAAATTGGCCAAAATGAAGGGGCTACAGGTCCCATGCAAGTCCGAAATACAAAGGGGCAGTCAAATCTTAAAGCTCTGAAATTATCTTCTTTGATTCCACATCTCACATCCAAGTCACACTGATGCAAGAGGTGGGCTCCCAGGGCCTTGGGAGGCTCTGGCCTTGTGGATTTTCAGGGTACAGCCCCTCGCGTGGCTGCTTTCACAGGCTGGTATTGAGTGTCTGTGGCTTTTCCAGATGCACAGTGCAAGCTGTTGGTGGATCTACCATTCTGGGGTCTTAAGCTATGATGGCCCTCTTCTCACTACTCCACTAGGCAGTGCCCCACTGGGGGCCCTGTGTAGGGGCTCCCACCCCACATTTCCCATCTGCACTGCCCTAGCAGAGGTTCTCCATGAGGGCTCCATCCCTGAAGTTGACTTCTCCCTGGACATCCAGGTATTTCCATACATCCTCTGAAATCTAGGCGAAGGGCAGGCCTAACACTACATGGAAGCCACCAAAGCTTGGGTCTTGCACCCTCTGAAACAACAGCCTGAACTCTCTGTTGGTCCCCTTTAACCATGGCTGGAACATACGGCACCAAGTCTCAAGACTGCACAAAGCAGCGAGGCCCTGGGCCTGGCCCAGGAAACCATTTTTTCCTCCTTTGCCTCTGGGCCTGTGATGGGAGGGCCTGCTGTAAAGACCTCTGACATGCCCTGGAGACATTTTCCCCATTATCTTGGTGATTAACATTTGGCTCCTTATTACTTAGGCAAATTTCTGTAGCAGGTTTGAATTTCTCCTCAGAAAATGGATTTTTTCTTTTTTATCACATCATCAGGCTGCAAATTTTCTGAGCTTTTGTGCTCTGCTTCTCTTTTAAACAAAAGTTCTAATTTCAAACCATATATTTGTGAGTGAATAAAACCGAATGCTTTTAACACACCCGAGTCACCTCTTGAATGCTTTGTTGCTTAGAAATTTCTTCTGCTAGATGCTCTAAGTCATCTCTCTCAAGTTTACAGCTCCACAAATCTCTAGGACAGGGGCAAAATGCCACCAATCTCTTTGCTAAAACATAGCAAGAGTCACCTTTATTCCAGTTCCCAACAAGTTCCTCATCTCCATCTGAGACCACCTCAACCTGGACTTGATTGTCCATATCACTATCAGCATTTTAGTCAAAGCCATTCAACAAGTCTCTAGGAGTTTCCAAATTTTCCCACATCTTCCTGTCTTCTTAGCCCTCCAAACTGTTCGAACCTCTGCCTGTTACCCAGTTCCAAAGTGGCTTCCAGATTTTTGGGTATCTTACAGCAGCATCCTACTCTACCAGTACCAATTTACTGTATTAGTCTGTTCTCATGTCTGCTAGGTATGTCTGCTAATAAAGACATACCTGACACTGGATAATTTATAAAGGAAAGAAGTTTCATGGACTCACAGTTGCACATGGCTGGGGAGACCTGACAATTATGGCAGAAGGCAAAGAAGAAGCAAAGGCATGTTGTACATGGCGGCAGGCAAGAGAGCTTGTGCAGGAGATCTCCCATTTATAAAACCATCAGATCTCGTGAAACGTTTTCAGTACCATGAGAAGAGTATAGGGGAACCGCCCCCATGATTCAGTTATCTCCACCTGGCCCTGCCCTTGACACGTGGGGGTTGTTATAATTGAAGGTGAGATTTGAGTGGGCACACAGCCAAACCTTATCAACCTGTAAGTCATAACTCCTGTGAAAAGGTAAGTTAGCACTATTTTGGCCATGGACTTAGACCAGAGATTAAATCCCAGCCTTGTCTCTTACTAACAGTGATCCCTTGGCCAGTTGCTTGATCCTTTAAGACATATTTATAAAATGAGGGTAATAATAATAATATTAGAACTGCCTCATAACAATACTGTGAAAATTGAAATGAAGTTATCTCTAAAGTATTTAGCAAAGACATAGTAAGTACTCAGTTATGTTAATTGCATTATTAGGGCAGAAGAGTGAAAACCAAGTTTTAAAGAGCCAGAAGACCTAAATGATAAGTCAGAATGAGATATATGACTGTTTTAATATGTAGTCCATGGTTAGTTCTCAAACTTGAAAATACTTGCAGATTACCTGGGTTGCTTCTTAAAATGCGGATTCCCTAGACCTACTCCCAGAGATTCTAATTCAATGTCTGGGAAGACTGTCCTAGAATCTGCATTTTTAATAACCATTCTAGTTGATTCTAGATTGTCAATGCAACATACTTTGAAAATTCCTATTCTGCTTTAATAAAAGCTTTGAATTTAGGTTTCCTAACTATAGGTAAATAATATGAGATGAAAAGTTAGTAAGACAAAGTCAAGTTGAACTAGAAGCAAACAATCTAAAGGCAAGAATAGAGTATGTTACCGAGAAGTACAAGTTTCAGATATTTAATGACTCATTATTGTCTCACTTTTAACCTAGGATGTCTAAGCAGGGACGAACAATCATCTTCTCCATTCATCAGCCTCGATACTCCATCTTCAAGTTGTTTGATAGCCTCACCTTATTGGCCTCAGGAAGACTTATGTTCCATGGACCTGCTCAGGAGGCCTTGGGATACTTTGAATCAGCTGGTATGGTTGACTTTTTTATGCTGTAAAACTCTTCATTAATAGAATCCTGAAGGAGAGCAAAGAGGGTGTGCAGGAGTGCTTTTTGGTCTTTGGGTAGACATACCATGAGAATCTATCACTTCAAAATATGTTTGATCCATTTGGTGCTAGTATTTTTCTTCATTGTGCACCACAGCTTGTTATTTAGGTATCTTTCTTGTCTTATTTGAATGTGCATTCATGTGTGTATGAGTATTTCTGCTGGGCCTATGTTCTGCTTCCTAGTTATAGTGACCATTTCTTAAAAGCTCAGTAATTAATATGTTGGCCCTTTAGCTAGTTACTCTGTCACTTGAACATTTTTGGAAAGGCCTAATATGGTTGTCTTCTTGACCATATAACAGATGAGGCCTTATAATTTTTTCCCCGTGCACATGATGTTGGTCTGCCCTGATGAGGACTCATGGAGATGCTACTTAATTGTATTTATTTTTATTTTTATTATTTTTTTTGAGATGGAATCTTGCTCTGTCATCCAGGCTGGAGTGCAGTGACGTGATCTTGGCTCACTGCAAGCTCCGCCTCCTGAGTTCACACCATTCTCCTGCCTCAGCCTCCTGAGTAGCTAGGACTACAGGCGCCTGCCACCACGCCGGGCTCATTGTTTTGTATTTTTTTAGTAGAGACGGGGTTTCACCATGTTAGCCAGGATGGTCTTGATCTCCTGACCTTGTGATCTGCCGCCTGGGCCGCCCAATGTGCTAGGATTATAGGTGTGAGCCACCGCACCCAGCAAGTTTTGTTTTTTAAGGTTTGTTTGTTTTTTTCCTTTGAGATGGGATCTCACTCTGTCACCCAGGCTGGAGTGCAGTGGCACAATCTTGACTCACTGCTTGAGCCTCAACCCCCTGGGCTCAAGCCATCCTCCCACCTCAGCCCCCCAAGCAGCTGGGACTATAGGCACATGCCACCATAGCTAGCTAATTTTTGTATTTTTTGTAGAGTCGGGGTCTTGCCATGTTGCCCAGGATGGTCTCAAACTCCTGAGCTAAAGCAATCTGCCATGGCCTCCCAAAGTGCTGGGATTACAGGTGTGAGCCACTGTGCCCGGCAGACACCACTTAATTTTCTGGTAACTGTAGATTGCAGCTTTAGCCCTTGAGTGGGTATTGGTCAATAGAGTGGTTAGTCCTAAACCTGACTTAGATGGACCAAAATTTCTAGCAGTCTTGGACTGCATGGTTCTTTTTATTTTAAATTGAAACGTGTGATTTTTAAAATTTTAGATAGAAATGTGCGAGTTTTTTTTTAATGGCTTGTGCGGCTTGCCTCATTTTAGAGATATTTGGATATGATTATAAATGATTCCCTATGATCCTAAATACAATTTTAGATATTCATTGACCATGTTTCTTAGTTTTTAAAAAAGGAGATTAACTAAGAGTCAGACTTCAGGCCACACTGAGTTCAGATGATCTCATCATCTGAAGCTGAACGGTTCAGGTGTGCTGTGCTGGCCATGTTCTATCAAGAATACTGCTCAGGAGTTTTGTTCTCTATTTGGAATTATAGCAGCACAGCAGTTGATTTGGATTTCGGAATTAATTAATTAATTAATTTACTTTTGAGACAAGGTCTCACTCTGTTGCCCAGGCTGGAGTGCAGTGGTGCTTTCTGAGCTCACGGCAACCTCCGCCTCCCAGGTTCAAGCAATTCTTGTGCCTCAGCCTCCCTAGTAGCTGAGATTATAGTCATAAGCCAACACACCTGGCTAATTTTTGTGTTTTTAGTATAAATGGGGTTTTGCCATGTTGGCTAGGTTAGTCTCAAACTCCTGGGCTCAAGTGATTTGCCGGTCTCGGCCTCCCAAAGTGCTGGGATTGCAGATGTGAGCCACTGCACCCGGCCCTGGACCTCTGAATTTAGTATGTGGGGAGGCAGTCATTGCTGATGTGGGTTCCATCACTCTGGCATTCCCTAGGTGAACTAAGAGAGCAGAACACACTTGGGCTTTTGGTATTTTTTTCTTGGGTCTATGTTTAGATTTTTGAGGAAGTACTGTTAAGCACCAGAGCATACCAATAGCTATTTCAGGTCTCATGAATTACGATAGGTAAGGACCAAGCACTAATGCAAAATGCCCTGCAAATCCAAGGTTGGCTTGGAGTGTTTCCTTTTTCTTTTTCTTTTTCTTTTTCTTTTCCTTTTCCTTTTTCTTTTTTTTCTTTTCTTTTCCTTTCCTTTTGTTTTTCGGCCCGGAGACAAAGAATTGCTGAAATATCGTGTGATAAGCTGGGCACAGTGGCTCATGCCTGTAATACCAGCACTTGCGGGTGGATCACTTGAGGCCAGGAGTTAGAGACCAGCCTCGAACTGGTCGAACATGGCGAAATCCTGTCTCTACTGAAAATACAAAAATTAGTTGGACGTGGTCGTGCACGCTGCTAATCCCAGCTACTTGGGAGGCTGAGGCAGGAGAATCACTTGAAGTCGGGAGGCAGAGGTTTCAGTGAACCAAGATCCCCCACCACATTCCAGCCTGGGTGACAGAGGGAGACCCTGTCTCAAAAAAAAAAAAAAAAAAAACCCAAATATATATATAGTGTGATTGAATATATAAAAAGAAAGGGTAAAATTAGTGTGGGAAGAAGAGAGAAAGAAAGTTAGGGAGAAGTCGTTAGATTCTGTCTTCTCTAGCCTCACCTCCCTTGCCCTCTGAAAGTGACTTCTCTTTATTTTCTAAGACCATCAAGTTTGTGTTTTTGGGCTGCCTTCTTTCATAGGTTATCACTGTGAGGCCTATAATAACCCTGCGGACTTCTTCTTGGACATCATTAATGGAGATTCCACTGCCGTGGCATTAAACAGAGAAGAAGACTTTAAAGGTATGTGAATCTGTTACAGTCCCAGATTTTTGCCTAATTGAATTGGCTGAAGTTTAACAACGTGGTGGCTAATTAAAATGTGACTTTGTGAATTTCTGTTAATGCAGTCTTCTGATATCAGTCAACACAAACATTTTGTTGTCTGTGAGTGCTGTTGGTGTTTTTGATTTAATTTATAAATGAGAATTTATATGGTGTTGTCAGTTCCAAGAGGAGTTAACATTTTTTAAAATGCTCACTGTTTATAAAGTGTTTTTAAAATAAGAAACTTGGCAATGTATGCATTTGCATATAATAGGAAGCAACAACCAGATTTTTTTTCTTTTTTGAGACGGAATCTAGCCCTTGTCACTGAGGCTGGAGTGCAATGGTGCTATCTCGGCTTACTGCACCCTCTGCCTCCTGGGTTCAAGCCATTCTCCTGCCTCACCTTCCCGAGCAACTAGAATTACAGGCCTGTGCCACCACACCCAGCTAATTTTTGTATACTTAGTAGACATGGAGTTTCACCATGTTGGCCAGGCTGGTTTCGAACTCCTGACCTCAAGTGATCCTCCCACCTTGGCCTCCCAAAGTGTTGGGATTACAGGCATGAGCCATCGCCCCCGGCCACGACCGGAGTTTTATATTAAGAATTAGAACTCTATGGTAAGAAGTCTATTTTAAAAGAATTAAGGTCAAATAGGAAAACATCAGTTGGTTTGCTGTATTCAAAAGACTATAGCAGGAGACAGCCTAGTTCTCTGTACTTTTCTTTTTATTTCTTTTTCTCTTTTTAAATATATATTTTAATTTATTACTTACTTTATTTATTTTTATAGAGACAGGGTCCCGTTTCATTGCTCAGGCTGGTGTTGAATTCCTGGCTTCGCATGATCCTCCTGCCTCTGCCTTGCAAAATACTGGGATTACAGGAGTGAGCCACTGTGCCTGACCTGTTATACTTTTCTAATGACAGAGCTCATAATTTTTTATTTCTAGTTTTTCTTTTTTTGAAATGGAGTCTTGCTGTCTCACACAGGCTGGAGTGCAGTGGTGTGATCTCAGCTCACTGCAACCTCCACCTCCTGGGTTCAAGCGATTCTCTTGCTTTAGCCACCTGAGTAGCTGGGATTACAGGTGTGCACCACCACACCAGGCTAATTTTTTTTGTATTTTTAGTAGAGATGGGGTTTCCCCATATTGGTTAGGCTGGTCTCGAACTCCTGACCTTGTAATCCACCCGCCTCAGCCTCCCAAAGTGCTGAGATTACAGGCATGAGCCACCGTGCCTGGCCTATTTTTTCTTTCTAAAGCTTTAGAATGAAGGTGTTAGGGAAGAATCCAAGAAAGGGGTCACAGAAAAAATGGGCTAAATTTGTTGTTATTTTGTTCATGTTTCCTTTTTATCCACTGATTGCAAAGCCACGGAGATCATAGAGCCTTCCAAGCGGGATAAGCCACTCATAGAAAAATTAGCCGAGATTTATGTCGACTCCTCCTTCTACAAAGAGACAAAAGCTGAATTACATCAACTTTCCAGGGGTGAGAAGAAGAAGAAGATCACAGTCTTCAAGGAGATCAGCTACACCACCTCCTTCTGTCATCAACTCAGATGGGTTTCCAAGCGTTCATTCAAAAACTTGCTGGGTAATCCCCAGGCCTCTATAGCTCAGGTAACCAGCAGATTCTTTTGAAATACTCAAATGGGAACAATGTGGTTCTGTTATCATCTGCTTCAGGATATGTTTATCTTCTACCCACCCTTCCAGTTATTTGTTATCTTCACTCCACCTGGAATATAGAACTAGTCAGCAGAACAAATAAAGGACAATTAAGTTTTACGTTTGGAAAGCTTCTCTTTTTTTGAGACAGAGTCTTACTCTGTTGCCCAGGCTGGAGTGCAGTGGCATGAACTCAGCTCACTGCAGCCCTGACCTCCCTGGGCTCAAGTGATCCTCACACCTCAGCCTCCTGAACAGCTGGGACTACAGGCACATCACACCACATCCAGCTAATTTTTGTGTTTTGTGTAGAGACGGGGTTTCGCTGTGTTGCCTAGGCTGGTCTTGAACTCGTGGGTTCAAGTGATTCTTCTGTCTCAGTCTCCCACAATTCTAGGATTACAGGTGTGAGCCACCATATCTGGCCAGCTTCTTTTTTCTAGTGGTTTCTTAGACTACCCTAACTCAGAATTTTTGTGATTTAGACAAGCTGTAATGAATAATCTCAGGAGAAAAATGGTTTTTTTTGGGAAACTGTGAAAGAAATGTCAGCCACGTTTGGAGTTTTCTGGTAGCTGTTCACTTTCGTTCACTGGTTCATTCAACATGTTCTTGTAGGGCCTGTGCTGTGCTTTAGGGATGTGAATTCAGTAGTGAACAAAATGGGCAAAAATAAAACTCTGCTCATGGAGCTAATTTTCTGAGGAAGGCAGGTGTGATAAATAATAAATAAATTAAATAGATAGCAGTTAGATGGTAGAAGGAACTATGGGAAAGTTTAAGCAGAGAAGGGGTGGAGAGAGGGGAGGAAGAGAGAGAAGTAGGGAGAAGAAGGCTGATTCGCAGTTGGAATCAGGTGATCAGGGAAACCTTCACCTACTGTCACTGAATACACCTGAAGGGAGTATGTGCTGGCCACTCCAAGGGAAGAGCCTGTGTGCAAAGTGCTGTTGCTTATCATTGACCTTCCTTAGACAGTTTACAGGTGATACAAACATAGTAAGCAAATTTGAGTTCATAGAACAAGGCTATTCGTTGTTAGATTAACTTTCTGTTAATCCAAATGAGATAATGTTTCTTTATTCTTTGGTTGGCTCTGTGATAGTTGGTGATTATTACTTCTTATGGTTTTTGTTATTCTTTTCTTTAAACTTTTTTTTTTTTTTTTTAGAGATGAGTCTCACTCTGTCACTCATACTGGAGTGCAGTGGTACAATCGTAGCTCACTGCAACCCCAAACTCTTGACTCAAGCGATCCTCACACTTCAGCCTCCCGAGTAGCTGGGACTACAGGTGTACACAACACCTGGCTGATGTTTTGATTTTTTGTAGAAACGGGGTCTCACTATGTTGTCCTGGTCTGGATCTCCTGGGCTCAAGTGATCCTCCTGCCTTGGCCTCCCAAAGTGCTGGGATCACAGGTGTGAGCCACCATGCCTGGCCTTTTCCGTTATTCTTAACCCCTCTGTCACCCAAAACATAAGTACTCCCAATTCATTGGTCCATTCTTCAAAGAAGTCAATTTAGCTGGTTAATTTGGGGCTGTTATTTTTATGAACAATATTGAGTTTCTGTTAAGTACTAAAAGATGGCACGTTGTTGGCTGTAGTAAAATATTACTGACGTTTAAACTTGTGCATCATGATTTCCATACCTAAGTATATATATAAATATATCTAAGAGCTTGTATCCCTAGTTGAGTGATACTGCTAATTATGTGTGTGTATATATATATTATATGTGTGTGTATATATATTATGTGTGTATATACATATTATATGTGTATATATGTATAGCCACATATATGTATGTATAGCCATACTGCTAATTAAGTGTATATATAAATATATCTAAGAGCTTGTATCCCTAGTTGAGCCATACTGCTAATTGCTCCAAATGTTTTTAGTACTTATAATTTGGTGTTTCTGTCAGAACATTGGGACTTTTACATACTATCAATTGAGGGTAAAATTTTATTCTTTGAGCATAGATTTGATATCATTTGGAAATCAGTCTGGTAGAATCAACCTGGGTTACTTATTGTCAACAGTGAAATGATGTAATGAATTGCTCTTTTGGTGTGATGTATGCATTAGATTTTTCTTACTTGAAAAATAACTTGAACTATCTTGCTTCAAAACATGGTTTATAAATGTCTTGTCCAAATCACCTATGTGGTAATTCTGGAGAGGGCATAATTGGAACATAGCTGTTTTTCACACACTGAGATTCTGCATGTTTTGATACTGGGCTTCCTTCCAATGCTAACACCTGGCCTAGTGCCTCCAGGTTTAGCTTCCCTGCCTCATCAGTGGACTCACTTTCACAAAAGGAATTCCAGCCACGTTCAGAGTAGTGGCAGTCTCTTAGATTAAGAATAGAACCTTGGATCTCCCTAAGCATCTGCTTAGCAGGACAAGTTTTGTTTAGATTTGTGAAAAACTGGAATATTATCTTAGGGCAGGAGTAGGCAATTTTTTTTTTTTTTTTGTAAAGGACCAGGTAGTAAATATTTTAGGATTTGCAGACCAAGTGGTCTTTGTCTCTTTGTCTCAGGTAGTCAGCTCTGCCGTCTTAGTGTGAAAGCAGCCATAGCTAATAACATAAATAAACAAATATGGCAGTATTCTGATAATAAATGAAAGGCTGGCTAGGTGCAGTGGTTCATGCCTATAATCCCAGCACTTTGGGAGACCAAGGCAGAAGGATGCTTGAGGCCAAGAGTGTGAGAACAGCCTGGGCAATAAAACAAGACCCTATCTTTTTTTTTTTTTTTTTGAGAGAGAGTCATGCTCTGTTGCCCAGGCTGGAGTGCAGTGGTGTGGTGTCGGCTCACTGTAACCTCCGCCTCCTGGGTTCAAGCAATTGCTCCAAATGTTTTTAGTACTTATAATTTGGTGTTTCTGTCAGAACATTGGGACTTTTACATACTATCAATTGAGGGCAATTGCCTCAGCCTTCCAAGTAGCTGGGACTACAAGCACCTGCCACCATGCCAAGCTAATTTTTTTATTTTTAGTAGAGACAGGATTACACTATGTTGGCCAGGCTGGCTTCAAACTCCTGACCTCAGGTGAGTCCACCCACTTCAGCCTCCCACAGTGCTGGGATTACAGGTATGAGTCACCGTGTCCAGCCAAGACCTCTTTAAAAAAAAAAAAAGGTAACTTTCATTTTATTCCAATAAAACATTATACATGGGCACTGAAATTTGAATTTCATATAAATTTTATATTGTGAGAAATATTATTCTTTTTGACTTTTTATTCAACGATTAGTAAAATGAGCTAGATGTGGTGGTGCATGTCTGTAGACCTAGCTACTCAAAAGGCTGAGGTGGAAGGATTGCTTGAGACCAGAAGTTTTGAGGCTTCAGTGAGCTATGTCAGTGAGCTATGATTACACCACTGCACTCCAGCCTGAGTGACAGAGTGAGACCTTGTCTCTAAAAAATAATAAAAAATAAAGTAAAAAACCATTCTTAGCTCATGGGTGAACAAAGATAGGTGGCTGGCCCTATTTGATCTGTGGGCTATAGCTTAATGATTCCTGATTTAAGGTTTATAATTTTGTATGTTTTAATTCTGAGTTCTTGAAAATTGAGTTGTTAAAATGTTTTATGATTCTCTGCTGATAAATCTTGTATCTGTTGCTTTACAGCTGCACTTTGGCTTGAACTAGTTATTTCTTTATGTGATTCAAATTTGGCCTCTGATAGTGCAGCTACCAAAGGTTGTATTTGGAAAATCTTAGAATGAATGCATTATCTGTATGAGAAGATTTCATGTTCATTTAAGGTGCCAAGTGTTTCCTGAACAGCTGAACTTGGAAGCAGATGGGGTCTGTGCACTCCATTGTGCATTGTTTAGTTTGAGTGTTTGTTTTCCTTTCTTTAATGCCAGAAAGAATAACACAGACACACCTTATAAAAGCATGCCAAGGTTACAGGATTGATTATTTTGTCAATATGTTTGAAAGCGGACTTTGAAAACATTTTTAGAACTTTGAAACTTTTAGGAAACATCTTAATCATAACACTCAGTGTTAGTATAAGATAACAAGTTTGAATGAAAACTTGACAAAGCATGTGGAATGTTTAGTTTGAAAAGTCTGGGTTGGGCATGGGGGCTCATGCATGTAATCCCTGTGCTTTGGGAGGCCAAGGTGGGCGGATCATGAGGTCAGGAGTTTGAGACCAGCCTGGCCAACATAGTGAAACCCCATTTCTACTAAACGTACAAAAAATTAGCCGGGCTTGGTGGCTGGCACATGTAATCCCAGTTGCTGGGGAGGCTGAGGCAGGAGATTCGCTTGAACCCTGGAAGTGGAGGTTGCAGTGAGCCAAGATTGTGCCACTGCACTCCAGCCGGGGCAACAGTGCAAGACTCCATCTCAAAAAAAAAAAAAAATCCTGAATTGAATGTTCTTAAAAATTTTACTATGTGAAAATATAGACTCTTGTATGTACATGCATGCATGCATGTGGATACAGTCATCTGCATTTATTTTGGAAGCTTGGTCTGTTGAAGTATATTCTGAGGGTAATGAAAATATGCCAGCATAATGGATTTCCCCCCAAAATTTCTAAGTGAATTTTAAAAGACATCTCATAAGTAGAAATATTGAAATAATGTTCTTTCCATACTAGATTCTTCACAAACTAGTTATCACAGATCATGGTACTGTTTATGCAGTTTGGTGTGCTTCATGCCAAAAGTGTCCTTGATCAGTTACTTTAAATCTTGATACCACTAGACTGTTGGAGTATTGAGATTTCGTTTTTTTAACTTTGATGATTCCAAGACATGGTAGGATATTTTGTCTTCTTTAGATTACCACTCCTTTTTTAAAATTTTTATTTATTTATCAATTTATTTTTTGAGACAGTCTCACTCTGTCACCCAGGCTGGAGTGCAGTGGTACGATCTTGGCTCACTGCAACCTCCACCTCTAGGGTTCAAGTGATTCTTGTGCCTCAGCCTCCTGAGTAGCTGGGACTACAGGCGTACACCACCATGCCTGGGTAATTTTTGTGTGTGTGTTTTTTTTAGTAGAGACAGAGTCTCACCATGTTGCCCAGGCTGGTCTCAAGCTCCTGAGCTCAGGCAATCTGCCCCGTCGGCCTCCCAAAGTGCTGGGATTACAGGCATGAGCCACCATGCCCAGCCCATTTCTTGTTTTTTAATATTTAACTCATGAGTAAATATAAGTAGGATTTTCTCAAATAAATTATTTGATAACATAACCCTTAACCCTTTGCTGATTGAAGTGTCCTTAAGAGATGCTTTGTCCTAGAAACAAGAGTGATGTTTGTCCAATCTCCTTAGGAGCTATAGAAATCTACTGAGTGGTGAAGAATGGTGAGAATGGCAAAGAATTGGCAGCTTAGGTCTGCAGCATTGGCTATAGGCCTCACTGGCTGAAGCGATGAGGAAGCAGTGTCAGGAGATGGGTAGTGGAAGCATGCAGAGTGTGTACAGAGAAATCTGGCCGAATGCTTTGGTGACAGTGACAATGCACTTTTCCAGTGCAGGCATGGACTCCCTAGAGGTTGGATAGGCGGGCTCCATCTCACCCCTCTTTCCTCACTGTGCAGAATTCCATTGTTAGAATTTTTTTAATGTGTGCTTCAAAATTTTTATTTATTTTTAATATTAAGAATAAAGATATCCTGTTTTCACTTTAACCTCTTGAAATATAAAATGACTCATGTTCGTTGGCACAAAGGTTGAGAGTTCAGTTCAGGGTCAAAACTCTTAGGCACCTGGACTTTGCTTTGCTAAGTCTTGCATTGCTCTGCTAGCCTGTGTGGTATTCACAAGCTCAGTAACCTGAAGCAGACCCTGAACTGACTGCCGGGTGGTACAATGGGAGGAAGCCCAGCTCTTCCAGTAGTGTGCTTTGTGTCCTACCAGTCTCCCCAAACCACAGATAACTTAATTTTTAACTTAGGAAGCAGTCTAAATAACATATGCTGTTTTATTTTCTCCCAGGGACATTGGTCAAGTCATTGAGTGTTTATCTTAATGGCGAGATCTGATTATGTAACCATATATATTATACTAATAAATTGTGTGTGTAAGTTTTTATCTCTAATTGAAACTTTCCTTTTTTTTTTTTTTTGCATTTTTTTGAAAAGATCATTGTCACAGTCATACTGGGACTGGTTATAGGTGCCATTTACTTTGGGCTAAAAAATGATTCTACTGGAATCCAGAACAGGTAAGTAAATGTTTGGATCTTGATTTTAAGAAAGTGCTGTTACTTTTTTCAATCTTATGAAAATCCATTAAGAATTTGATTTTAAGACAAGTATAGTGTAAATGTCATTCTTTTATTGAGGGTAGGATGAGTCAGTTTATTTTTGAGACAGAGTCATGCTCTGTCGCCCAGGCTAGAGTGCAGTGGCGCAATCTCAGCCCACTGCAATCTCCACCTCCCGGGTTCAAGCAATTCTCCTGCCTCAGCCTCCTGAGTAGCTGGGACTACAGGCACCCACCGCCATACCCAGCTAATTTTTGTATTTTTAGTAGAGACGGGGTCGCACTATGTTGGCCAGGCTGGCTTTGAACTCCTGACCTCAGGTGGGTCCGCCCACCTTGAGCTCCCAAAGTGCTGGAATTACAGGCATGAGCCACTCCACCTGGCCCAATTATTTTAAAATATACCATTCAGTGGCATTAAGTACATTTACATTGTTGTGCAACTATCACCACCATCGAGCTCTAGAATTCTTTTCATCTTCTCAAATGGAATATCTGTACCCATTAAGCAATAACTTCCCATCTCACATCTGCCTCTCCTAACCCCTGGCAGTCATCATTCTACTTTCTGTCTCTGAACCTGACTACTCTAAGACCCTCATATAAGTGGAATCATACAGTGGATATTCATTGGTAACTGGCTTATTTCCTTTAGCATATTGTCTTTATGGCTCATTCATGTGGCATGTGTCAGATTTCTTTCCTTTGTAAGGTTGAATAATATTCCATTGTATGTGCATACCACATTTTGTTTTTCCATTCATCTATTGATGGAAACGGGTTGCTTTCACCTTTTGGCTGTTGTAAACAGTGCTCCCTAGGTGCACAGAGATCTCTTTCAGCCAGGTGTGGTGGCATGTGTCTGTAGTCCCAGCTACTTGGGAGACTGAGGTGGGAGGATTGCTTGAGCCCAGGAGTTCTAGGCTGCAGTGAGCTATGAGCTATGGTTGCACCACTGCAGTCCAGCCTGGGGTGACAGAGTTCGACCCTGTCTGTTGAAAAAACAAACAAAAAACCCCCCCAAAACTATTTTAGTTCCTGCTTTCAGTTATTCAGATATATACCCAGAATTAGAATTTCTGGGTCATATAATCATTCTGTTAATTTTTCTGAGGAACTACTGTACTGTCTTCCACAGTGGCCGTACCATTTTACATTCTTACCAGCAGTGCACAAGGGTTCCAGTCTCTCCATGTCCTTACCAACACTTTTCTTTTTCTCCCTTTTAAACAGTGGAGACCCACTGGATCTTCGGAGAAATGTCTATTCAAGTCCTTTGCCCATTTTAAAATGGAAGTGTTTGTTTTTTTGTTGTCGAGTTGTAGGAGTGCTTTATATTTTTGAGGAGATATTAATCCCTTATCAGATACATGATTTGCAGATATTTTTCCCCACTCCCTGGGTTGTCTTTTCAGTGTTGACAGTGTCCTTCGATGCATAAACATTTTTAATTTTGATGTAGTCCAGTTGGTCTGTTTCTTCTTTTGTTGCCTGTGAACTAATATCTGTCACTTTTTTAATATATGTGTTTGACTTAGGGGTATGGTGGGGTTGGGACTCAGCTTTTCCTGTTATATGGTTATCACTTTTGTTAGTGTTGTGATCCTTACCTAGTTACAGTCACAATGGGCCCTTTAAAACCTCATTTTATGAGGAGACTTTTTATTGATATGTTGTGTTCTGAACGTAAGCACTCAGGAATTTCACAGCCCTCAGAGTTCTGGTTATTTCATGTATGGAGAACACTTGTGGCAGATACTGTGCTCCGTAGTGCTTGCTTTCCATAGTCTCAGGTTACCACCCCGTGATTTAGAGGAGGTGGATGGTAGCATCCCCATTTTACTATTTTGATGTCTGGAAAAGGCTGATTGTTTTTTAAAGAATAAGCATAAAAGTTGATTCATCACTCAAGTAAAATAAATTCTTTTGTATGGAATCAGATAGTGTCACTCTACAACGAGACTATTATTAAACAGCAGTTTACCAGAGTGATGTCATTGTTCATGCTTTTCCTTTCTCTGAGGCCTGAGGTATCTGGATTATTTCCAGACTTGCTAGTAGTTGATGGTTTGTGTCCCATGTAGATGCCATTTCTTAACCCAGCACAGAATATATCACAGGATCTAAAGGCTGTGGGCCTTTTATATTGTGCAGGAGGAAGCATTTGGAAAGGACATGGAGTACATGGAGTAACCTGGTCCTCAACTGGAACTTTAAAGAGGACTGAAAATCTGGCCATTAAAGCTCTTGGTAGAAAAATCCAGAGAAATAAAGAAGAACTTCAGGTGTTTCTTCAGATGTTTTCTGGAGAAATAAGGCATTCATCTTATTTTAATTTGTTTGTTTTTGAAACAGAATCTCACAGTATTGCCCAGGCTGGTGTGTGGTAGTGCAGTCATAGCTCACTGCAGCTTTGAACTCCTGGGCTCATAATTTGTATTTTTGACTTAAGCTTGCTATCATTTTTTTTCCAAAGCTCTAGGGTACATGTGCAGGATGTGCAGGTTTGTTACATAGCTAAATGTGTGCCATGGTGGTTTGCTACACCTATCGATCCATCACCTTGGTGTTAAGCCCAGTATGCATTAGCTATTTTTCCTGATGTTCTTCCTCCCACTGCCTCTCATTGACCCCACTATCATTTTTTAAATAAGCATTTAGACTACGTTAAAGTGGCCTGTGTGTATGATTTAATCCCTCCTGGGATGATTAATGATTTATTGATTAGGAAAAAATGTTTCAGCATCATCTCTGGGAACAGGTTCTCAAAATTTTGTTCAGGGGTGAATATTAGTACTTCATAATTTAAAACTGCTTGGAGTCCAGTGGTTTAGTTCTCTTCTTTGGGGATGAATTCTCTGAGAGAGGAAAGCACTCTCTACTCTTTCTCTAACCTGTGTAACTGAGAAATTGGGTTTTAATCATATGTAGAGCGTGAGCATCTTTGAATTAATAGCTACCTCTGGAATAACTGCTTTACAGAGTTGTGATGATAGCTAAACAAATTAGTGTATATTAAGGGAAAAGGTATACTTTAAAAATAGTATTTGGATCCAGTCATCTCACTTCTAGATATTTACCCCAAAGATGTGAAAGCAGTTTGTCGAAGAAATTTCTGCACCCTCATATTTATTGCAGCATTGTTCACAATAGCCAAGATACGGAATCAGCCTAAGGGTCTGATTTGATAAAGAAAATGTGGTATATATACACAAGGGAAAAAAAAAGAAATTTTGTCATTTGCAATAACATGGATGGAACTGGAGAATATTAAGCCAAGTGAAATTAGGCAAACACAGAAAGCTAAGCACAGAAATGTCACATAATCTCATTTAACATGGAATCTGAAACAATGGAACTGAAAGAGACAGTAGAATGGTGGTTACTAGAGGCTGGAGGGGTGTGGGGAATGGAGAGATGATGGTCAAAAGGTGCAAGACCTCAGTTACACAGGAGGAATAAGGATTTTTCTTTGGAGATACATTGCACAATGTGGTGAACACAGTAAATAATAACATAAATTTCAGAATAGCTAAATTTTAAGATACTTTTACCACAAAAAATAAATGTTTGAGGCAATGGATGTGTTAATTAGCTTGATTTAATTATTTCACACTTATGACCCATGAATCATATCACTTGGTACCCCACAAATATATACAACCATAATATGCCAATTTATAATTTAAAAATCAAAATAAAAAATATTCAGACCAATAAGTAGATATAACAGATATGGATTACTACCTTGAAAGAATTAGAAGGAATTTTCTTCCTTAATAAGAAAAAACTGTGTTTAAAATAAATTTTCTTAGGATTTTGAAGGAATGTTTCCATTGTCTACTTTTTCAGAATCATTATGAACATTACTGCACTGATAGATACAAGACAACAAATTGAATTGAATCTTTGCTATGTTCCATGTTCTGAAATTAGCTTTTTACTTGATATTAGGTTTATTTGTGTGCAGAAAGTGAGATTACTGCATGTCTACCAGGCCTGGCTATTTTTCATTCATTTTAATTATATGTAAATACTTTTAAAACTGTTCTGTCTGGGCACCATGGCTTACGCTTGTAACTGCAGTGCTTTGGGAGGCCGAGGTGGGAGGATTGCTTGAGGCCAGGAGTTCAACTCAGTTGCAGTGAGTTTATGATCATGCCACTATACTCTAGCCTGGGTGACTGAGGGCAACTCTGTCTCTAAAAATAAAATAAAACAAAAAAGACCCTAGCCTGTTCCCTTAGATCTTTGTTCTTTAGGTATCTATGGACTCTTTTTTTTTTCTTTCAGTGTAATTGTGTTATTCACTTGGGTTTGCATTTTTAAAAATGTTCTCTTCCTTTTACGCCATTTAAATGATGTGTCACTTACCTCTTTTTCAGTTTCAACTCACACCCTCACTGTCAATTATATCGTTTCGTTATGGTGTTTCAGGGATGTTGGCATGCTTTCATAAAATTCATATTTGTATCAAAGTGTAGATTAACTTAGCATTTTCCTTTTTATTTATTTATTTATTTTTTTGAGATAGTGTCTCGCTTTGTTGCCCAGGCTGGAGTGCAGTGGCGCAATCTCAGCTCACTGCAACCTCCACATCGCAGTTTCAAGCGATTCTCCTGCCTCAGCCTCCTGAGTAGCTGGGACTACAGGCACCCGCCACCACGCCCGGCTAATTTTTGTATTTTTAGTAGAGACAGGGTTTCACCATGTTGGTTAGGCTGGTCTTGAACTCATGACCTCGTGATCCTCCTGCCTCAGCCTCCCAAAGTGCTGGGATTACAGGCATGAGCCACCACACCCGGCCAACATTTTCCTTTTTAAATCTCAATTACTTCACTGAGAAACAAGCACTAATAGTGTTCCTTTTTATTACGACACACAAATTAGATTTTTCTTTATCAGTAAGTGTCACTTGGTTTCCTCTGAGCACTCTGGAAACCTCATAGACAGCTGGCTGTCTTAGCATGTCAAGGATAATGTCACGGCCCTGCTGATGGTGGTGTGGTGCATGTAGATTATGCATATAATAAGGGGTTGATTGAGGGTTCCCTTCACTGTCTTTCATTTTGCTTCCACATGACTTACATTCTTTGTTCAACTTTAAAATCAAAGTGACTAATTGAATATCTTAATCTTTGCAGACTTTATTTAGCTTACCACTTTTCTGTTTGTACATTAGGAATGGTACTTGGCATTTTTGTTAGTTAAAATTATGTGTTGGCCTGGTTGCCATACCAAAATACCGTAAAGCAGGTGGCTTAAACAATAGAAAGGTATTTTCTCTCAGTTCTAGTCTGAAAGTCTGAGATCAGGATGCCAGCATTGCTGGGTTCTGGTGAGGGCCCTCTTCCTGGCTTGCAGACCTGCCTTCTTGCTGTTCCTTGTGTGGCAGGGCAGCTGGTGTCTCTTCCTATTAGGACGCTGTTCCCATTATACTCTCCTCACCTCCCTATCCTGGAACCTCATCTGAACCTAATTACTTTCCAAAGGACCCATCTTCAAATACCATCACATTGGGGGTTGGGGCTTCAACATATGAATTTTGGTGGGGGGAGACGCAATTCAGTCCACAACAATCCAAGACTGTGAATTTCAAAATGAGCTATAATATGTAGTCCCATGGGTACCACTGTGGAGACATAAGAGATGGGGAGAGGCTTGATGGGGTTCACGCTTCCCTGTTTTAACCAGAACAGTTTCCCTTTTTTCCTGCCTAACTTTATACACTGTCATTTATGAAAGAGTTTTGTGGGTAGAAAATCTAAGAATGCTGAGTTGACTGTGGTGCTTTGGTTCCCCTTTTCATGGCAGAGCCGGGGTTCTCTTCTTTCTGACGACCAACCAGTGTTTCAGCAGCGTGTCGGCCGTGGAACTCTTTGTGGTAGAGAAGAAGCTCTTCATGTGAGTAGGTCTTTGTTCTGGGAACAGGGCTGTCCAGCCGCAGGGGCTGTTGGTTAGACTGATCACATCCGGAGTTGGGGGCCAAGGATGGGATCCTGAGGATTACCAGTATTTTTTTAAAATTTATTTTTAAATTGATGAATAAAAATTGTGTATATTGATCATGTGCAACATGATGTTTTGAAAATATGTATAGGGATTACCAGTATTAATTGAGAAAAAGCAGCCAGGGATAGGGAAGAAAATCCTGAGCCTTTGGGACCTGATATCCAGAGAAAAGAGTTTTTCTAGATTTGAGTACGGTCAGAAAATCCAAATGTTGGAGAAAGCAAGCAATAAAGGGACTGAAAAGTATTTTTTGTTTTTAGTAAATACTGATGACCTTCACAAGAAAAGTTTGAGGGGCCTGGTAAAGATTAAGCAGCAACTTGGAAGTGGGGAGATTAAGTTGACAAAGAATGTGACCATGCTTAGCCCTCAGTGGACCAGGGAAGTGGCATGAGCCATTAGAAGGCATTCTTACAGTAAAGAGCAGCCTGGTTTAATTTCTTGTATTATTCCTCCCCCCCTTCCTTTTTTTTTGTTTTTTGAAACAGGGTCTTGCTTTGTCGCCCAGGCTGGAGTCCAGAGACATGATCATGGCTCATTGCTGTGTTGGCCTGCGGGGCTTACGCAGTCTTCCCACCTCAGCCTCCTGAATAACTGGCATGCCTAGCAATTTTTTTTTTTTTTTTTTTTTGAGATTGAGTTTTGCTCTGTCTCCTAGGCTGGAGTGCAATGGTGCGATCTTGGCTCACTGCAACCTCCACCTCC
>NW_012104043.1:768322-803021 GCF_000951045.1 Mandrillus leucophaeus
AGAGAGAGAAGGAAGGTCTTTTTCTTTTTTTAACTTGAGAGTAGAAGAGGTAAGAAGAGCCTAGTGATCTGAAGCTGCACTGGGGGACTTGGAGAATAACAGGCCACCTTCCTAACCAGAAATAGGGAAAAAGAAAAGCTTCTATTCCTACCAAAATCAGCTACTGAAATGCTGTTCTTCAAGGAAAGCCAGCATTGAAGAAGGAAAAGCATTCTTTGAAGAGAGGGAGGATATGTGGAATCTGTTCCCCTGGACTGAGTGTTCAGGAGCTAGAAAGAGCAATAGGAGGGAATTGTGTCATGAGAAGAGGGGCTGTGCACACAGCTTCATGGGATGCTGTCCCAGGGAGGCTGGCACCCAAGGTGTTCATGGGCATGCATAGTGGGTCTAGCTCTGATGATGTGGGAAACTGGCTTGTTCCACCCCTGCTGTCAGCAGAGGTCTATAACAGGTAGTCTAGCCTGCTCTGTGGCTTCTTAAACTAATCTGGGATGTATGATATGTATTTTTGTTCTATAGACATGAATACATCAGCGGATACTACAGAGTGTCATCTTATTTTTTTGGAAAACTGTTATCTGATTTATTACCCATGAGGATGTTACCAAGTATTATATTTACCTGTATAGTGTACTTCATGTTAGGTAAGTAAGTAACAAAACAAAAAAGGACATGTCTTTAGTCTTGCCTATGGGTGAAGTCAGTTGTGCCTCGCAAGCATGTTTTTGGTTCTCAAAACTTTATTTAAACCAAACCATGAGAAAAGGAAACACTTGTCCATTTTGCGCTCTCTGAAATAGTTGTTCACTGTCAACTATTTTTGTCGAGACTGTTTCCCAACTGAACTTTTTTGTTTGTTTGCTTTGTTTTGTTTTTTTGAGACAGGGTCTTGCTCTGTCACCCAGGCTGGAGTGCGGTGGTGATCATATCTCACAGCAGCCTCAACCTCCTGGGCTCCAGTGA
Source organism: Mandrillus leucophaeus (assembly GCF_000951045.1). NCBI lineage: Eukaryota > Metazoa > Chordata > Mammalia > Primates > Cercopithecidae > Mandrillus > Mandrillus leucophaeus. Next base: position 769,286 of record NW_012104043.1, read on the forward strand.
TCCTCCTACCTCAGCCTCTGAGTAGCTAGGACTACAGGCACACATAAAGATGGAGTTTTTGGTAAAGATAGGGTCTCACTGTGTTGCCCCGGCTGGTCTTACACTCTTGGCCTCAAGTAGTCCTTCTACCTCAACCTCCCAAAGTGCTGGCATTACAGGAATGAGCTGACGTGCCCAGCCTGAACTTGTAAAACCACTTATAAAACTATACTTTACTGAGAGATGCTTGTGTTATACACAAACATGGAAAGAATTTATAAAACTTTGAGACTATGCTGGAGAAGCTGGGATATTTATAGCCTATCTATGTTTTCTCTCTCTCTCTCTCTCTCTCTCTCTCTCTCTCTGTCTCTCTCTCTCTATACACACACACACACACACACTTAGAGATATATAGAATGATTAAATATATTTAATCTCTTAGAGATATATGGAATGATTAAATATATATATGTATTTATTTAATATATATTCTCCATCCCTGCTTCTTTAATGAGAGAAAGACAGTGACTTTTGGGACTTGTTAATTAAAAAAAAAATACTTGTTTGATAGATGTGGAGATTCATTTGTGCATTATGCTCAGGCTTCACTCCAGGCTCCTTGCATCTGATTTCCATATATTTCACTGATACATGCACACACACACACAACCCCCAGAAATATCTATTTTGACACTACAAGATAAGAACTACTGATTGAGCTTAAACCTTCCATTTGACAATAATAGGTGTGTCCTAAACAATCAGGGTTAGGATCTAGATCTCCAGACTCCTGATTGGTGTTCTTGTGGCTGTTTCAAATCTTCAGATTGTATGACCTACAGGATTAGCTCACTACAGTTTAGAAAGCAGTTTATGAAACTTAATTTAGTCCCATTTCAATCCAGAGTGATGTGGTAATCTGTCTAGGGAGGCTTGGGTTATGGAGGCCCCCTACTCCTCCCCCAGATACTACAACCATTGTGAGGTCATGCCATGCCGATCGTCCCAGTCCCTTCACTCACACAGTTACAGCACACAATGAGTAATGTGGGGACGTATGGGCAAATGAATGTGCTATTGATGAGTTTCCTGTGAAAAGAGAAGGCAGTTGAATTTTGGCTGGTTGTACTTCAGGAACTCAGAAATTGTTCATAACTATACATAATGGCACATAAGTGTTATAAGGACCAGTGCTTATGCAGTTCTGTGAGAACTTCTTGCACTTACATGGACGGAAACAACACTGGAGACCCACGGTGGTTGGAGAGTGGATGACTTTTTTTCGTCTGATACTAGTTTCTCAAAATATTAGTGTTAAATTTGCACAATAAGCAATCTCAAACATATGGTGACCTAGGCAGTTGGGTTAACTACTTCTTCTCTTTCTGACTAAGGATTGAAGCCAACGGCAGACGCCTTCTTCATTATGATGTTTACCCTTATGATGGTGGCTTATTCGGCCAGTTCCATGGCACTGGCCATAGCAGCAGGTCAGAGTGTGGTTTCCGTAGCAACACTTCTCATGACCATCTGTTTTGTGTTTATGATGGTGAGTCTGAACTGTGTTTCCTCTGAGAAGGAATTGTTTTTTTCCTTCATTTCTTCCTGCACATTCACTTGTCATGTGAAACCTGTTTTGAGGATTCTGTAAATGGGACTCTCTGCTTCAAGGCCATCTACTGAAATAGATTATGTTAGAGAATGTACTAACTTTCCTCTTTGCCCTTATCCAACCTTTTTTGCTACGTTCTAATGTAGTTCCAATAATTTTAGTTAATATTGTTACTAATGAGCTTTTAAAAAGTGTTTCTCGGTGACATATTATGAAACCTTAATAAATTGGAATTTCAAAAACCAGAAAACGTTTGATCGGCAGATTCTCTTGAGAATGACGGATTATTTGCCTGACTTTCATGCTGGTGTTAGAGAAATGCTAGCTTATTTTTTTTTTTTTACATTTTTAATTTCTGTTTTAAAAGTTCCCACATACAGCGTTGAACTGCTAGCTTGTTTACCCACCAGCAGAGATGGTTTGGTTGGATTTATAATACTGTTTTCCAAGACACACGTTAAGCCTCATAAGAAGCAGAACAGAGTATGGTGTGAGCGGTCTATTTTGGCTCCCTCTTGTATTTTGAAAAAGAGTGTTTTAAAAATATTGGAAAATTGGAGCGTTCACACACTACTAAGTACCTCTTTTCTGGGTTTTGTTCCTGACATTCAATATGTTTCTGCTTATCTTTTTTTTTTTTTAATGGTTACTTAATTCTAATCTTACATGCCCCTAAATTTTGCACTTAGAGGAATCAACAGTTGAACGAAACCAGTTACATTTTTTCCCCTTCAACATCATACTTGACAGGAACATGTCCTGTCTGCTAGAGTAGAAGTAGATGTCTTTAAATAAAAATAATTAGCACAAACTCTTGCCAGAGTTTAATTCTTCCGTTTCTGGACTTGAAAACTACCAATGCAAACATTAATGAGGAAGTGATAAGGCTTGTTTATATTTCCCATACTGTCATCCAGCAAATACAAATGTTTTGGTTGATTTATTGTTATTTAAGGATTTCTACACAGAACATTAAAAACTAGTCATAAAACTGTATTTTACTCAGAGATGGCTGTGTTATATGCTAAGCACTTGGTCAGGTCAAGTCTGAATATATAGTCATACCAGCAACATCATCATTGTTATGCATATACCGGTATGCTTGTAGTGGCAATTAGTTCTCTTGTCAATCTTCAGCAGGTCTTCCTGCCATCTCCATTGTGCTACTGCTTTTTGGCAGCTTTAAATGATAACACTAATCCTGTTTATACTCAGCCTCTCGCCACATTATACTCTGTATCAGTTCTAGACTTTGGGTTATGTTAAGCCTGCATTCAGAACCTCATATCTTTGCTAAAGTCATAGGGATATAGACTGCAAACCTTTGTAAATAACAAATCTTATGTGAAGTGTGGTGGGCGTGTGATGCTCAGGATTGACCTGGTATAGGTTCTTCCAATGCCAGGTGTATTGGTGAGCACACATAGTGGTTGTGTCGTTATAATAGTCAGTGCTTCTTGACCTTCCATTGCGTGCAGTTACAAATAAAGTTGAGTACATAGTCTTGACAATTGAGGATCTTCCGATTAAATGGAATATTTAATATGTATTAGATATTTTGTTCTTCCTTTAAAACCATAAATGACTTCAGCTATATAGAGATGTGCACATGCAGAGGAGAAGAGTTTAGTGAGTGTCTAGAGTAAGTGGAAAGAACTTCAAGAAAGAGTTGGTTTTAAAAGAAATACTTACAAAGTGGTAGGGACTTGAAGAGGGTATTCTCTAGAATTCTGCATGAAATTACTCAAGCAGTCCTGACTCTTAGTATTTGCTTTTTGTAGATTTTTTCAGGTCTGTTGGTCAATCTCACAACCATTGCATCTTGGCTGTCATGGCTTCAGTACTTCAGCATTCCACGATATGGATTTACGGTAAGTCTTCCTTGTCCGTCGTTGTGACTGCATTCCCAAGCTAGGAACAATGGAAATCGAGCTTCCTATTCTCATTTCCCTGACCATGAGCTGTGAAAGTCTCCCATCCAGAAACCTTTTAGGAGCAAGGAATGAGAATTTCCTGTTAGCCTTGGTTAACACATGGCCGGGGAGTCATTTGCTATTTTCCTCAGTCATCCTTTAAAGGGCTGAAGAGTGGGGAGATACCTCCTAGTAAAGGAGAAAGATTGACTAATTGATGAAAAACATATTGTTGTGTTTCAGTTCAATAAGGAAATAAATGAGAGATGGGAGACTAGAATACATATGTTTATAATGAAAGGAAAATTAGAAGAACAAAGACCATACAATAAGCATAGTCATATTGACTTTTGCAAGCTCATTAACTCCAAAATAAACTGTCTGTGTCTTAGTATAGTATAACCAAGCTTATAACTTCCAGAAATTACAACTGGTTCTAATGAAAACAAACAAGAACAAAAGATTGTCACTGTAAATTAACAATACTCATTGAGCACACTGTATCGTTTTAATTAGAATGTTTATGGAGTTACAAAATTCGGGAGAGAAGGAGGAAGGAGCTACGGTGTAATATAGCCAGAGGTCTTCCGCTTTGACCAAATACTTTACTTCTTTTGTATTGGAAGCCAAAATTCCAGCCCTAGGCTTCTTGATTGCCAGGGAAAATAACATTAGTTGGTTTAGTGAGACAAAGACTGTGAATATGTTTTCAGAAATAACAATAAAGATTAAACTCAGAGGGCATGATTGTGATAACTCTTTGGAAACTTCTTGAAATTTAAAACTGTTTACCTTGCCCTGCTCCCGCTTGTGTTATAGGCTTTGCAGCATAATGAATTTTTGGGACAAAACTTCTGCCCAGGACTCAATGCAACAGTAAACAGTACTTGTGACTATGCAACGTAAGTTTGTGTTCAGTGTCAAAATGTGTGTTGTTACTACCATGGTGTGATGTAGAAAGGCCACTGGGCTTAGATCTGTATGAGTCCTTCCAGGGGTACTGAACTTTTCCGAGCCTACGTTTTCTCATCCATAAAGTGAGTTGTGCGTGAATGCACGTGAACATGCGACACAACCCCTCAGTATTCTGCTGCTGTAAAAATTGTCTTTAACGTGCAGCAATGTTTCCTATGTTTGTTTCTTATTGTTTGTTTTGGGCCTTTTAAAAGATCCTTTTGATATTTCGATTGTGGGTTTGAATTCTTGGTTTTCAGAGCATTTGAGATTGAAGTGAGGGGTTTTGATATTTTATCAAGGGCTTATGGTCACTGAACTGTATGGAGTCTATGAAATCTATGGGTCCATGAGCTCACGGATACTTCTGAGCCCAACCCATGGACAGTAGTAAGAATGAAATAGGCAGCAATAGCACAAAGAAAGTGAACATTTCTCTGCCAAGATCCTGGCACTTCCACTGCCTCATGCATTTGGAAGACATCATGAAATTAAAGGCCGCATAGTCATATGGTGTTGTTTTAAATTAACTTGAAATATTCCCTATCAATCAATTTATCCTCTAAAAAAACAAGAAACACTTGAGTAAGTTGAGGAAAAAAACATTTTCACATAATGTTAAAATAGATTCTAATAACACTAGATAATATTGTTTTAAGAATTTAGTAACACTTTCCTTTTCTATGATTGCTAATGGTTTGATTTTGATACATAAATTAATGAGAGAAAAGAGAATGTTGATATGATCCTAAATCTCCTGAATGTTCAAGTAGAATATAAATAATTCTTAATAACCGGACAAATTACTCTTTTCAATTATTCACAGGAAATCCTCTATACACAGAGGTTTTCTTTATTCTGTCCCTCTCTTTTGGCTTGATCAGGGTGGTCAGGATGAAGTGGATGGGAAAAGTGGGACCAGATAAGGAGGAGCCACCATGGGCTTCACGGTGAGGGAAGATGAGGCTTCATCCTCAGAAGGCAAAGGAGGAAGCTATTCCTTTTTTTTTTTTTGAAACGGAGTCTCGCTCTGTCGCCCGGGCTGGAGTGCAGTGGCCGGATCTCCGCTCACTGCAAGCTCCGCCTCCGGGGTTCACGCCATTCTCCTGCCTCAGCCTCCCGAGTAGATGGGACTATAGGCGCCCGCCACCACGCCCGGCTAATTTTTCGTATTTTTAGTAGAGACGGAGTTTCACCGTGTTAGCAAGGATGGTCTCAATCTCCTGACCTCGTGATCCGCCAGCCTCGGCCTCCCAAAGTGCTGGGTTTACAGGCGTGAGTCACTGCGCTAGGCCAAGAGGAAATTATTCTTATAGTAAAAGAGAGTCTATGTATGTTTTTGGAATTGCTGAATTCCAAAGAGTTGCACAAAAATGGTATCGGGCAGTGACTGTGGCTGTCCAAGGTATTTTTAGTATCAGGTGCTTTCCTAACCTGTGGCAAGGAGTTCATCCTACTCTACTCTAGCTGCCACTTAAGGCTTAAACCTAATAGCTGAGTCTGCTGGGAATGTCTTGTACCTGAGTATCTGTGATGCTCATCATAGTCTTGGTGTAAGAGCTGACAGAACATGACTTTGGCAGGAAAACCATGCACACCTCTTTTCCTGGTTTTGGAATTCTTAGCCTGTGTTGTTTTTTATGGCTGTTTGCAAGGGTAAAGAGTACTGTAAGAGCTTTGATCATCTTAGTAAGGGTCATAGGTGTCATCTGTTTAAGCAGATGTTTTCTTTATCAGGGATAAGGGAACTATTACTTGATAAATGTTTCTGCCCTTTGGAGAGAGCAGCATTACAGATTTGGAAACCAATACATTTGAGTAGGCTAAAAAGTCGGTGATTCAAAGTATGACTCTGTAAACCTGGCCAAGTTCCTTAAACCTTAGTCTCCTCATCTTTTAAGTGTGTACAATGTCCATCACATTGGATTGTTTTAGGAATTAACTAAGTTAGGATCGTGTTGCTTGTTAGTGTCTAGCAAAATTGTAAGCACACAATGACTGTTAGCTATGACATCTGAAGGGATAATCATTAAAGGCTTGGTTGACCTTTAGGCTCCCTTAAGGAACAGTGGATATACTGAGTAACATTTGACAGATGCTAGGAATGAGTTATATTCTTTTTTCTGTTGAATTTCAGATGTACTGGTGAAGAATATTTGACAAACCAGGGCATCGATCTCTCACCCTGGGGCTTGTGGAAGAATCACGTGGCCTTGGCTTGTATGATTGTTATTTTCCTCACAATTGCCTACCTGAAATTGTTATTTCTTAAAAAATATTCTTAAATTTCCCCTTAATTCAGTATGATTTATCCTCACATGAGAAAGAAGCACCTTGATTGAAGTATTCAATCAAGTTTTTTTGTTGTTTTCTGTTCCCTTGCTGTCACACTGTTGCACAACAGCAGTTGTTTTAAAGAGATACATTTTTAGAAATCACAACAAATAGAATTAAACATGAAAGAATCCAAGATATCATGTATCGCATATTAGTTCATCTCCTCAGACAGTAACCATGGGGAAGAAATCTAGTCTAACTTATTAACCTAAAAAAGGAGAATTGAATTCTGGAAACTCCTGTCTCTGGCATTTGTTTCCTCATCTTTAAAATGAATAGGTAGGTTAGTAGCCTTTCAGTCTTAATACTTTATGATGCTGTGATTTGCCATTATTTAATAAATGACAAATGTATTAATGCTATACTGGAAATGTAAAATTGAAAATATGTTGGAAAAAAGAGTCTGTCTTATAGGGTAAAAAAGCCACTGTGATAGAAAAATCTTTTTGATAAGCACATTAAAGTTAATAGAACTTACTGATATTTCTCTCTAGTGGTATAATATCTCAGGAATCTTGGCTGAGGGTTTTGAACTGTAGGTAGAGTAGAGGTTCATTAATAGAATTCTTGCACTATTTCTGGAACATTCTAGCTGTGGAAGGTCACGTAACCTTCTTGGGGTAGTTCAGTGGTTTATGATCCAGGTGTGTGTCAGAATCTTCTGAGGAACTTTGCTAAAATACAAAAGTCTGGCCTCTGCCTATCCGCAGTGCATAAGTATCTCCAGATCTACCTTCATAAAGGAATCTGATCACTCCTGGATTTGGTGATTTCTAAGATCTTTTCCAGCTCTGGAAATTTTACTTAGGATTTAATAACTATTACATCTGTCCCTGCGTAGGTTTTCTTTCCTACTTATATACCTTATTTCTGTATGTCCTTTTCATTCTAACCTGCATCAGTAATAGGGAAATATTTTAATCTTTTTTTAGTTGAAGGGTAATGTACCAAAAAATATAGTTCAATGAATTATGTGCAACCACCCATGCAGGTCAGGAAATAGAAGATTGTAGCATACAAAAGCTCACTCAGCCACTCTCCCGGTCACTACTTCCTTTCTTACCCCTGCGTTATTTTTGAAATGACACTTGCTGTATTCCCCTGTGTTGCTGTTATGAGAACACTGCTACAGCCAAGTGTTATGTTTCTGTGTGCATAGGTTGATACTTAATTCTCTCCCCACTTTTTAATAAATTAAAAGAATTTGGAAATAATTTTGGATTGACAGAAAAGTTGCAAAGATAGTGAGGAAAGTTCCTATCTACTCTTTGCCCAGCTTCCCTTAATGTTAACATTTTATATAGCAAGGTGCATTTGTCAAAGCTAAGAAATTAACATTGGTACAATCACTGTTAACTAAACTGCACACAATATTCAGATTTCACCACTTTTCCACTAATATTCTTTCATTGTTCTAGGATTCAATTCAGGAGACCACATTGCATGTAGCCCTCTTTTTTAAAAATAAATACTTCTCAATACTTACAGGAATTGAGTGAGCTGGGGCATCACTGGTGTGTAGATGCCCTGAGACTGGTCATCTTGGAATTCATTTAGTCTGCCAGTGGGTGCCCTGACATTCTGTCACAACATCAATTTGGGAACATGGCATTATATTTTTATCTTTGAACTTTTTTCTTTTTGGATGATACTTGATTAACGCATCATCTTGGAACACATTATCTTTTTTCTTGGTTATGTGATCATGAAGATTAATCAGTTTTTCCTGTTCTTGGTATAATTCCTGCTTTTCACATACCTGTGCCTTACAGTTCTCTGTATATACCCTTCCCTTATTACACAGAGAGAAATATCTATCTATACTTTTTACACAAAATATACTTCAGAAGAAACAAAACAGCCAAAATTATTAACAACTACTTTTTAAATAAATAAGAATTTAATTATATCCTGTTTTATGTATCCTCTTTTTATATTAAAATTGCTTTTATATACTTTTGTTGTGGTAAGAACCACATAACATAAAATTTATCATCTTAACCATTTTAAAATTAAGGAACTTTTAAAAAAGTGTGGTTTATTTTCTTATAAAATAGAAATTTATTTAAGGATATAGATATCCATATATTATATACACCTTGTATATTATATATATTCTCTATTTTATATCCTATATATCAGGATATATATATTATATAGGATATATATCCTATATATAATTCATATCTTATATATTATATATGGGTATATATATCCTTAAGTAAATTTCTACATTATAAGAAAATAAACCACACTTTAAAAAACGTTCCTTAATTTTAAAATGGTTAAGATGGTAAATTTTATGTGCTCATTTTATGTTTTTTATATATATATATATATTCTTTTGATTTTATTTTCCCGGATGTCAGAACTAATCTATAATGGAGACGAATTAATGTGGTTTAACATAAAATAAACCTCAGTTAAATGAATATAAGTTGCTATTTGTACTGTTTATACTATAAATGTATACTGTTTGTATTGCTTTTCATTCTTTAATGGCAATATATAGTGTTTTATGATACCTCACTGTACTGTGTCTAAAGATCTTTTCTTTTGGATGTAGCAGTAGGATTATAAAAGGTCATTGGCTTGACAACACCTGCAAGTCATTACAGTATTTTAAAAACTTTTTTGATTGGTTTTCACAGTAAAAAAAAAAAAAACTTTCTATCACAGCCCATTTTTTTGCACATACACAAAAATATAATCCAAACAAGTTTCTTGTGGTGCATTCTGAAAGATATTTTTAAAATAAGATTTGAGTAAATCTATCTTCTAGGTCTATCAATATAATGAAGCAAATATGCAATCAAGAAATACATGTTTTCAAAGTTATATAATTATATCCATCTCTTTAATTATTTTTAGTGTCCTGGTTTGATAATTTATGTGCTTATGCTGGGATTATTGCTCTCTCTACCTCTCATGGATATCAAAAGGACTAAGTAATTCTTAATACTTTTTTTTCATTTCATGTTCTTTGTTTTCATAGAACCTTACATTCCCCAAATTCCTTTATGCATCTGTAAAATGAGAGTTTCTTCTACCTTTAAAGTTCTGTGAATGCATGGATATTTACATTGTTTTTTTTTTCAACTAGCTTCAAGAAGAACAGCCAATTTGACTTGTTCAGTGTCCACTAAATTTCTCAGTGCAACCCTATAATTTGTTTATTTTGATTTATTTCAAAAATTTGAATCGTCTGTCATGCAGATTCAGACTAAAGTTGCTAAGATCAAAGAAGGGAGGGTGGTCTTTTGTTTAAAAAGGCATCTTTCCATCTGTGTTTCTGGTTGGTCTTGTGTATTTTGTTTTAAAGACTTTGTTTTGGTTGGTGGAGGCAGGACGGAGGGGAGTTCATTATTCCTGTAAACCAGGGGTTGACAAACTTTGAGAGGGGCCTGATACTTTGTTTCTTGGGGTCTTTTTTTTTTTTTTGCTATTTGCCTCTTTTAAAAAACATAACTTTATAAAAAAATTAAAAACCATTTTCAGCAATGTAAAACCTCTACTTAGCTGGAGGGCCGTACATCACAGCCAGTGAGCACCAGATCTGGCCCAGAGGCCGTCGTTTGCAGAGATGCCTGCTGTAGACAGTTGTTGTTCCTGCTTCATGTGAGGCTGTGTTAATATGCTGATAAACCACAGTTCTAAGAAATTTGTTGTAATTTTAAATTTCAAGATATTCTATTGAAATCCTGTTTCTTCTTAATAGAACAAACACAGTGCTTCTTGATACTTCATTCTCTCCCCCACCTTTCTGCCCTGCTTTGACAAAAGGCGAAAAGTGGGTTTCTGCATCTGGCATTGGTTTTACACTCAGTCCTGTGTGGTGGCAGTTAGTATGGTAAGAGGGGTAAGAGAGGCTGGTATCAGTTGAGATGGAGCCTTCTGGCCTCGGGGCATGTGGGAGAGCGTGTGTTTTGTTTTGTTTTGTTTTTTTTCTCATGTTCAGGAATTGTTTGTTTTTAAGATGGAGTCTCATTCTGTCTCAGGCTGGCTTACCGCAATCTCTGCCTTGGCTTACCGCAATCTCTGCCACCCGGGTTCAGGTGATTCCCCTGCCTCAGCCTCCTGAGTAGCCGGGACTACAGGTGTGTGCCACCATGCCTGGCTAAATTTTGTATTTTTAGTAAAGACGAGGTTACACCACGTTGGCCAGACTGGTCTTGAACTCCTGGCCTCAAGTGATCCACCCGCCTCAGCCTCCCAAAGTGCTGGGATTACAGGTGTCAGACCACTCTTGGCCTGGAATTTTTGTTTTTAGTGCATCCAAAGGGGTGGCTATTCTCTGAGTAATGAATTCATACCAGTCATCCGACCAAAGATCTGTAACCCAGAGCACCAAATCACTCATTTAAACAGTACAGTTTTAATGTGGACATTATGTTGTTACATTATTCTCTCAGGTGTGAAACTGAGGTCAGAGGGTTCCTTGGTAAACACAGATTTGGGATTTAAGACCAATGCAACAATGTCTACTACATCCATAGGCATTTGTGTGTCAAGCTAACCTGAATAGTTGCTCCAGCTAACCTTCACCAAGACAATGCAGGAGATAGCAGTGTCCCCACCCCACCCTCACAGGCTTGTGTTTATCTTCTGTGGACTGAAGATCCCGGCCTTGAACCGCACCAGACATAGCTACCATCTGGCTTGCAGCCTGTTTGTATACATATTTTAAATAAATGGTTAACTTGCATGTTGACTTGTAGACTACTTTTTTCCCTCCACTTAGCAATATGAACATAATGATACTCTAAATCAAAGTAAGTCTTATTTTCTAAACTATAAAACTTCAAATTTCTTTCTTTCTTTCTTTTTTTAAGACAGGGTCTCAGTCTGTTCTTTAGGCTGGAGTGCAGTGGCTCAATCACAGCTCACTGCAGCTTCGATCTCCCAGGTCCCAGTGATCCTCCCGCCTCAGCCTCCCGAGTAGCTGGGACTATAGGTGCACGCCACCACACCTGGCTAATTTTTTTGTAGAGATAAGATCTCACTTGGTTGCCCAGGCTGGCACATTTCTTTGTGATTACATAGGGTGGAATTTCCTAAGCTTCCCTGATAAGAATCAGTGGTCATCTAGAATGCTTATAATAGGAAGGAAAGTATTACCTTTTTCTCCCTTGTGTCAGAGGTAGGCTGGAAATTCTAGGTAATTATTTGGGAAATATAGCACCTATTTAGGATTGCAATAAGAAGTTAAGGCTCACTAACTTCCATTGTTATAATTTGATCTTCATTCAATCACTGGGTAACTGCTGCATTGAAAACCATGCATTGTATTTTGTATCCACCTAATATCAGAAGCACAAGTAGAACTAAGTGAACCCATTAGCATCACCTGATCTTCAGATCATTTTTTAGCTGCAGAGTCATCCTTCCACCCCTGAGCCCCATAGAACAGCGTACAGATGGTCCTCGACTTACGATCTTGTTATCTTCCGGTAAACCCATATCGTAAGTCAAAAATACACTTAATACATTGAACCTACCGAACATGATAGCTTAGCCTAGTCTAAGAATGCGCTCAGGACACTGATACACCCTGCAGTTCAAAATCCCCTAACACAAAGCCTATTTTATAGGCTTTATATTTTATTTTATATTAAAGTGTTGAATATCTCTGTAATTTATTGAATACTAAATGAGACTCAAAGTCTGGTTCTACTGAATGTGCATGGCTTTTGTACCTTTGCAAAGTTATAAAGTCCTAAGTCAAGCCCTCGCAATTCAGAGACCATTTGTATGTGGGCCTCTGCTAAATGACACTTGGAAGCGGTACTGCTTTGATCTAAGTGAGGATGCCGGCTCTCACTTGGCTCCCTCTGTCAGGCACCAAAGTCTCAGCTCAAAGAATCAGCTCAATAATGAGAGGCTTGGCGGCATGCTGTTTGGAAAACCTCAAGCTGTTCCATCTTTTTCATTTTCCAAATGGGGAAACTTGTGTTTCAGTGACTGCAACTGGCCAAAGGTCACACAGATTATTTCCTTGCTAAGATTTGGAAAATACTGCAGTATTATCAGGCGCGTCTTGATAAATCCTGAGGTGGGTTCCTTTGGAAAATGCCCTATGCATAAGCCAGAATGGGTGCAGTGGGTGTCAGTGGAAGATAAGGAGTTGTAAGAGCTGTGAGGCAAATATGGGGCCTTTTTATCTCTACAGCTAATCTCTGTAATTCATTGAATGCTGAATGTGAAAAACAGAATGGTGGCATGCTACTCAAAGTATGGTACTACTGAATGCGCATGGCTTTCATACCATTGCGAAGTTAAAAGGTCCTAAGTCAAGCCCAGGCAAGATTCCCCAGTTCTCCTCCTCTTGTCATCCTTTACTCACCAGGTCTGTAACCCTGATGGACTAGCTCAGGGTAATCTATAATGTTCTTACCCATAAAATAGGGATTCTATTAGTATCTACCACAGTTGGGTTATGGAAATTACATAAGATGCTATATGTAAAGTGCCTAGAAATACCTGGTCATGGGACCTGCTCAATACATTTTTAGCTATTACTGTTTTATTCCACAGGACATGACTGGTCATAAGCATCATGCTAATGGCAGTTCATGGGTGATGCCCTCAGTGAAAACTGGGGCACTATCCTCCAGCATGTGTTTTATGGATTGAGCCAGAGTTCAACAAACTGGCTTGCCAGCCAAATCCAGCCCACTGTCTGCTTTTGAAAATGCAACTTTATTGGAACACAGCCATGCTCATTCACTCTTGTAGTGTTTGTGGCTGTTTTTGCCCTATGATGGCAAAGTGGTTGCACCAAAGACCATTATGACCCACAAAGCCTAAAATAGTTATCGGTCCTGTATGTAAAGTTTCCAGGTCCCTACATTAAATGAGTATTTCCTGCCTGCTTCCAACAGTTAAAATGCACAGGTCCATGAATCAAGCAGTACTGGCTTCTCTCAATATCATTCCCATTAACCCATCTTTAGAATTTACACTTCTGTTTCTGCACCTTTAGTCTCTGCTGGTTTAGATGTTCTGGACTTAAAAAGCGGGGGAACATGTCCACCTGGAAGTACACTGAGGGTTCCACTGAGTCTGCTACTGTCTGCCACGTGGTCTCTTTGGGATTTCCACACCTGTGGAAGAGCAGGCAGAGAAAAGATATATTTGTCATCCTGAGAGGCTGGGGTTACTGCTACATAATTGGGCAGAGATTTCACAGAGATAACTCAGTGTTTCCATGCTCCACAGCTCTGTAAGGGCAAGGTAACCAAGGGCTCTGAGCTCTCGAGATTGAACGTGTGGATCAGTGCACCAGGCAAGCAGCTTAGTACACTTGAAGTAGCAGCCAAGAGCGAGGGAACTCCCGGAAGGACAGTAGAGGGTGAAGTTACTACTACAGCTGTGTGACCAGCAGCAGCAATGGGGACTAGGTAGTTCTAGTCCTGTATTGTGTTACCTAGAGATTACAGCTGGCCTCTCCCTCACAAAGTCCAGAGTGTGCATGAGTGGATCTGAATGGTGCAAGGGGTGGACTGGAGTAGACACTTGTGTTGCTGTCTCCTATGTGATTTTGGTTGCAGCTCTGGTGGACAGTTCCATGTGAGCTAAGACCTTAGCATGCCACTCCTGCACCACGTGTCTCTTCACTTTCTGCTCCTGGGCCTTCTCCAAATTTGAAAGAAGCTCACCTTGTGTGCAAGTGTAGCCTGGTAACACCCAGGAGCACCCCTCAACCAGTAGGGATTGGGGCCAGTGGGCAAATGCCCCAGCCTTAGTTCTTCAGACAGAGGGGCATTCTGTCATGTTCTCAGAGGAGGAGCTGAGGCAACACACCCGCATACTGGCATTTCCTCCTTTTTTGTGTTACTTTGTTCCCTACTCAAGTTTTTTAATATCACCTCCCAAATAAACTATTAAATACTTGAACCCAAAGTGCTTGTCTTATCTCTTCCTTCAGAGAAACACAAACTAAAACACATTCTCATTAAGACGAGAAATAAGCATGTCTACTTTGGCTGCCTCTCTCTAGTATGGTACTGTCCTTATTTACAGATGAGATGGTCTTCTACATAGAAAACTTAAAGAGGCCAGGTGCGGTGGTTCATGCCTGCTCATCCAGCACTGTGAGAGGCCGAGGCAGGAGGATCACTTAAGGCCAGGAGTTTGAGGCTGCAGTGAGCTGTGATCACCACTGCACTGCACTCCAGCTTGGGCCACAGAGTGAGACCCTGTCTCTACAAAAAAAGAAAGAAAAAGAAAAAGAAAGGAAAACCTAAAGTAACACAGAACCACAGCTAGTAAAAAACTTCAACAAGTGTGCTGAGTGTAAGATTAATTTATTTAAAAATTAGTAAATTAATTTCCTTTAGAATAGCAATAACCAACTAGAAACTATAATGAAAGAGAAGATTCTGTTCATCATAGCAATAAAACCATAAAACAGTAAAGCTGTAGTAGCAGTAAGACCATATTAAACAATGCATAAGATCTTTAAGGAATTTTAAGACACAGGACATGATGGAAGATCTGAAAAAGGGGCGCATTATCGTGTTTCTGATATTGTAAAGATATCAATTCTCCTCAAACCAATATATTCAGCACAATTCAAATTAAATTTCAATGAGACTTTTCCCTCTTTTTCCTCTCAGGAACCCATCAAACTTATTTTAACATTTATATGAAAAAAAATGATTCACAAAAATAGCTTAGTCTGATTTTGCAAAACAAAAAATAAACCCAGAGAGGTATCACCTCACCACATCTGAAGACATACTAAAAAGACATAGTCATAGAAGTCATTGTGCAGGAACAATCCTAGATCAGTATAACGGGATAAAGCATTCAAAAACAGGCACATATATGCATGAATCTGAAATATATTGACATCATGAGCTACTAAGGAAAAAGGACTTATTTAATACAGTGTTGATTAAACTGGCTCATTATGTGGACAAAAATACCTACAGACCTTTTATACAAATTTAAAATATTAAATGTGAAAGGTAAAACCATAAGTTTAATACATAAAAATTTTGTGACCTCATGAAGGTCTCTTTAAGACCCCCAAAACAATGAGGCAAAAACATAGATGAATTTTTCTATGTAAAAATGAAGGAAACATTGGCAAAGTTATCAGGTGGATGAGAGATATTAACGGGGTCCAAACTGGTAAGGGATTAATATTTAAACAATACAAGGAACTTGTAACAAACAATAAAAAAGACCTTGACCCAGCAGAGAAATAGGCAATAAACAAAAACATACTTGTTTCCCATTAGATCAAATTGTAAGATGTTAAAGGTTTGATAGGTCGTTTACAAAGAGAAACCCCAGTGACTAATGACTAGGTGAAGGGATGGATATTCAACTTTATTGGGAATCTAAAAGATGCAAAATAAAATGAGGTCTCACTTTTGAAACATTCCATTTAGCACAGATGAAGAAGCTAGATGGTACCAGTGCTGGTGAGAGTATGGCTAAATCCAGCTTTCTCATGTATGTAGTGGAATTGTAGGCTGGTGCAGTCATTCTGGAGGGCAACCTGATCGTTCTGGGTAGAGTATATGCCTGGGATTTAGCACTCCAACTTCTGTTATATACCCACTGAGAAACTTATGAAAAGTCAATAAGCGAATTTACAAAGATTCAGAGTTTTTTTTTTTTTTTTTTTTGAGACAGAGTCTCACCCTGACACCCAGGCTGGAATGCAGTTCAGTGGTGCAATTTTGGCTCACTGCAATCTCTGCCTCCTGTTCAAGCAATTCTCCTGCCTCAGCCTCCCTAGCAGCTGGGACTACAGGCACACACCACCACGCCTGGCTAATTTTTTGTATTTTTAGTAGAGATGGGGTTTTGCCATGTTGGCCAGGCTGGTCGTGAACTCCTGGCCTCAAGTGATCCACCCATCTCAGCCTCCCAAAGTGCTGGGATTACAGGCTTGAGCCACCGCGCCCAGCCCAAAGATTTTGAAATAGAATTAGGGCCAGCCATTCTGCTATAGTAATGGATATTATGTAAAATGTGGCTGCATGCTAGGAAGTACTACACAATCAACAGGATAACTTACTAGAGCTACACACTGCAGAAGAAATACACCTTAATAAAAGCATTGTAAGCAAAAAAAAAGGTCTATGGTATAAATCGATTTATTTAAACACACAAACAGGATTTGTTTTTCTACATATCCAAAATTACCAGAATGGGTCCCTATGAGGGCAATGGCAGGAATGGGTAGTCTGGAGATGAAGGAGAGCATGTAATAGTGGTGGATAAGATAAAACGCCGAAAGCATTTACTGGGGCTGTGAGAAGCATATGGCACAATACACATAAAGGGACCTTCAAAAATATAAATTGTGTTGGGAGGCCAAGGTGGGCGGATCACGAGGTCAGGAGATCAAGACCATCCTGGCTAACATGGTGAAAGCCTGTCTCTACTAAAAATACAAAAACAAAATTAGCCAGGTGTGGAGTCGGGCGCCTGTAGTCCCAGCTACTGGGGAGGCTGAGGGGGGAGAAAGGCATGAGCCTGGGAGGCTGAGCTTGCGGTGAGCGGAGATCGCACCACTGCACTCCAGCCTGGGTGCCAGAGCGAGACTCCGTCTCAAAAACAAACAAACAAAAATATATATGTACACACACACACAAATTGTTATGTACTCAGAATGTATTGTATTGACAATCTTTATGGTAAAAAAGAATTATTGACTAAGAAACTGCTTTGGTTTATATAAAGACAACAGATTTTGCTTGGTCTTATTCAAAGAAAGGGATTTCAAGATAAATCAGGCAACATATAATGGCCTGAACATGAAAACATTTTTATTTTGAACTCAGCATGAAACTTGGAGGATTGCTTTTCAAACCTTTAAAATCTTATGCTTTGATCAAATGAAAAACAAATGTGTATTCTTCATTTAAAGAACAGACTAGCATAAAATAAATAAGGCATTAGAAAATTTCATCATGTGTTTCTAGTTTGTTTTTTCTTTAGTTCAAAGACTGGACTCAGATTAAACAGACAACAGTGAATAACTTTTGAACCTGCAACTGCACATTCAATGTAATGGTATGTTCAGATTTGTTTGATAAGCTAATAGACTGATCAGGATAAATAAAACAATTTGTGTTGACAGCATTAGCTCTATAACCATTCAATACATCTCTTTAGAATTGAAATTCATAGGCATTTGGATTTTCTGGGAGCACTGGCTGCCTCCATTGCTTAATTAATATTGCATTTCTCAAAGCCGTTCTGTTTTTCAAGCTACTGATATCTTTTAACTATTACTTATAAATAGAAAATAGCTTATATTTTCAAGATAGCTCTTACCATGATCCTTCGATTTTCTTGGGTGACCGAATACTCCCAATGCTTCCTCCATTTGGCAGGGTCATGGTGAAAGGGGCAGCATATCCAATTTTTTCATCTGTCTGGATGCAGTAGAACTCAACTGGCTTATAATAATACTACCATGTCAACGGCATGCCCTTACCTTTTTAACACTTACATGGTGTGGTAAGGGACTACTGGTCGTTTTATGTACATCTTTGAGTTGACCCTTTCCCCAATAGTATTAGATATTTCTTTCTTTTTTAAATGCAAACACCAACTTGAACCAGATAAATATTTCTTTTAATCTGTAAAAGAACCAGCACAGTTCATAAGAGAAAAAACACAGATGATCCATATGAAAAAATCAAACCCTTACAGAACTGTAAGATTGATGCCACTTTCACTTACAAATTATGAATCTTCTCCATCAAAGGTTGTTTTTTTCCTTTAAGAGATGATTGGTGTTCTGTGATTTTTCTGAAAATATTGACCCTGTTCTACTGTCTTGAAACTTAAATTTACATCCACGAAAACATCTCTACCTCTTAACGTTTTCGTTTACTGCTTTTTTTTGTTTTTGAGACAGGGTCTCTGTCACCAAGGCTGGAGTGCAGTGGCAAGCACCACCATGCCCGGCTGATTTTTCTATTTTTTGTAGAGATGGGGTTTTTACCATGTTGCCCAGGCTGGTGTTTACTGCTTTTTGAAGTCTAGAAGAAACTCTTAAGAAATCCTGTCTTTTGTGGAGCAGTATCTGAGATTCAGCAATTTCTTCATTTTTGTGCATAATTTTCTTCTGTTTAAATTTAAATAAAAATAAACACTTTTTATGAAAAGTTCTGTTTGCAGGTGGACAAATGGGTGCTTATAAATTTGGTTATAATATGACTTGGTATAAATGTTCTGAAAAATTATTCGGTAATATGTGTCAAGACCATGTGTTCATAGAGTAACCTAATTATTACATTTCCAGATACTTCTCTATACAGAATTCCATGAAGAAATAAACAGATATGTGAAAAAAAAATTTATGTTGACATATGTTAGTCATGGCATTAGAGATAATAATAAAAAATGGGAAGAATCTAAATGTCCAATAACAGGGCAGATGTATTTTGGGTAATTCATATGTATTAAAAATGTATAACTTATGAATTGACATGTATCACATATTCGTATATTCTATATATTTTTTAATTTTAGAGACAAGGTCTCTCTCAGTTGTCTAGGCTGAAATGCAGTGGTAGTGTGATCGTAGCTCATGTAACCTTGAATTCCTGGGCTCAAGCGATCCTTCCGCTTCAGTTGCATAGCTGGGAATGCAGGTGTGTACCACTATGCCCAGATAAGTTATTTTTACAGAGACAGGGTCTCGCTATGTTGCCCAGGCTGGTCTTGAACTCCTGGCCTCAAGCAATTTTTCTGCCTCAGTCTCCCAAAGGTCTGGAATTACAGTTGTGAACCACTGTGTCCGGCCTTCATAAATATTAATTTATACTGATTCGCTCTGTAGCCATTAATAGAAATCAGGGTTTCATGGAATGTTTATGATACAATATGAAATGAAAAAGCAGTACACAAAACTGTACAAATAATAGCCCAATTTTGAAATACAAACACAGAAGACTTTTAAATGTTTTGAGTTATTATTTGGCAACATAAGTCTCCTTTATTTACCTTTCAAATTTGCAGTTGTCAAGAATTCCTTTCCTTTTTGCTGATTCAACAGATTGTAACTTGCTGAGCAAGTCACTGGGCTAGGTACTATAGTACCTCCTTCCATTTGTAATGGAAATTTCAGCTTTAAAGTGCTTTCATACATATATGTTCTTACGGCGCAAGCAAAATCCTATGAGGGAGACAAGTATTGATTTTCCCATTTGACAAATGAGGAAATAAGTCTTCAGAGAAACTGGACCAGTTGTCTTGGCATAATCACATGACTCGTAAGCACAGAGTGGGGACCGGAGATTTAGCCTAGTGCTGTTTTCTTTATGCTTTTAAACTTACCTGTTTTATGGGTGGTCTACAGAGAGTCACCATGTGGCACAACTCCACGGAGCCCCATTTGTAGTATCCTAAGGGGATGGAATCCCTTAGGGTTGAACACTGTGATCATCCATAGTGCATAATGTGGGCACCTTGCCCGTGTGGCACTTCCGTGTATGCCTGCTGGTTTTCATCTACCAGTGTCTGCATTTCTTTGCCTGCAGGCTTGCTCAGAAGCCAGCAAAGGCTGCTTTTTTCTATTGTACGCGCTAGGGAACTACTACCATTATCCCAGAGTGGTCTTCCAACCAAAGTCCTGGCCCCTCAGCTGGGATAAGGCTGAATTGTTTGTTCTAGTTTTTCCTACACTGTTTCTCAGCATTTTACCACAGGAATTAGGCTTTGGCAGCCTATGCTGTTACGCAGCTAGACGACACGCCCTTTACTGGCACCTTCTCTTCTACTCCCTATCTTTGCCACTCCACTATCCCTATTGCCTACACCTCTCAAATAAACCACCTGTCCTGGAATCTTCGTTTCAGGAAAATACAAACAAAAATGCCATAAATGACAGCCTGTGCTTAAAGGCTAATTGGGTACCTGAAATGTGTAGCTGGTGTAATAAACAGAGAAATGTGCCAATTAATGTCGTTTTTGGACATAGAGAACAAACTCTCATGATAAAAGGCACATTACCTGTTACAACTTAGAAAACAGACAACTCTCACATCTGCTACTATATCAAGTTTTTATTGAGAAGTAAAGTGCTCAGTATTACACATTAATAACATTCTTGATTGTCGAGAAAGACCTGCATATGTAACATCTTTTTAATAATACCAGTACACAGGGAAAGATAATAGGGAAGAGATGAGGGGGGAATTCTCCATGACTAAAGAAGAAAAATATATGTAATTTATGGGTAGAAAGGAGGAATTCTGCGAAATTTTGCAAGTGAAATGAAAAACGGTATAATAAAAAGTATCATAAAAAGACTTTCTAGTGACCATAATTGATATATGGCACATGGTCGATACACATGGATACCACATAATAGCTGCACTTCAAATTGAAGTTTGTTTACATGTAACAACATGGTACATATACATAAATATGTACAGTCAATATCCCTGGAATGCAAACTTTAGTATGTAGTAATAAAGAACTTTGTGTAGCATATTCAAGAGAAAGTAAAGATAGAGATGAAGCCATGAGGAAAAAACTTAACAGAAACCCAGTATGTTTCACTTTCAAACTGGAAAGGCCTATTTGCTCATGTTCTCATTGGAGATTGGACTGACATTCTACCAGTTAAATGAACAACTTGTGAATTTAAAATATAGCATTAAACGACAGGATTCTCTTGGTTCTCCAAGTGAGGGTTATTCAACAGCACTGCATGCTCTTTTGCTTATTAGCTCTCAAAATGTCACCTTACTCAACATTTCTGTAAAAGATTTTCTTTTTGAGAAATAGATTTCTCCCCATAAATTTGGGTGGACCCTCTCGTAAAGAAAACAGTGTTGCTAGCTCAAATTTTGGCTGATACTGTCTAATGTATGAACTTTCAATACCAAAACCTCTTTCTTATTAGATTGAGCTCCATTTGGATTATACATTCTAGTTTTGAAACACAGGATCAAGAATACTTGAGTACTGTATTTTTTATTTTTGCATTTTTTGTAGAGATGGGGTTTCACCACATTGCCCACGTTGGTCTTAAACTCCTGGGCTCAAGTGATTCGCCTGCCTCAGCCTCCCAAAGGGCTGGGATTACAGGCGTGAGCCATCATACCTGACCGAGTACTATATTCTTAAAATAGTTTAAAGCCAAATGCTTTATGGATTTCAAAACTTTCTTAAGATTTTGCTTAAAATGAACATACTTGTTGAATTAAAACTTTCAGTGCATACTAAAAATTTAGTAACTTGTTCTTACTAGATTCGTTATAACATTAAATTCAGTTGCAAATGAGTAGAGCCACATGGGAAAAAGAACATGTAGATCAATCTTTATGCTAAACTAACCATTAAAAGAAATTAAACTTAGTGACAACTTAGGGCTCCCTCCAATTCTCCTGTGTTATGGTTAGAGATGCCATTTTGTCCTATAACTGACCTTTGGTGGTTTTACTCAGCTTATTCAAATTAGAGCCAAAATAATGTAAAAATTAAGTGACACAGGTAGTCCCACAGACATCAGATATGATAAACTTACAAAAAAGCATAGTATTTAACATTCATCTTAACCATTCACACAGATTCTATCCTAATGACTACATACCCATTCAATGATTTGGAGTTCTGCTCCATTTTATCTTTTAGAAAAGTTTACCCCAGGAAGGTAGTTGAAATAAAAGGCTCCTTTCTTAAAAGAAAACTATGTATTAAGCTCATGAACTATGCCCGAGTGGAAAGGAATGCCCCATTCTCCTTCACACACTTGGAAAAAAATAACAATACTGATTTTTGTGACTGGAAATGAAACTCAGAAGCCCTTTGACAGTTTTCTAGCTTTAAAAGGCTACTTCATTGTCAACTGAGAAGACTCAGGCATGGTGGCAACTGGGCGTACCACTCAATACACTTCACGAAGATTTTTTTTTCTGTACTCAATATTTACACCTAGATTTCTTATATGAGAAAAAGAAAAAAAACCTTTGAACCATGGGTAAAGTTTATATAAAATAAATTAAAGTGCAGAAGGTTAGCAATCGGTCACAAAGACTTGCATCCTGTGGTGGTCAGGGCATATAAATAGTGTGCTTGTTACAGCAACTCAGGACAGCCGCTTCCTCACTTATTAGAAACACACATACTAACACACACATATCATACGTGGACATTAGAACTCCCATTTCCACCTGCACCTTCCATGCCTTCGGTAGACTGGGAGGAAGACGGGCGGGAGCTTCTGGGGCGAGGTTGACCATTTAGTCCCACTGGCGTGCCTAAACCATGACTGATCTGGGAAGCTGCATCATCGGATTCCCAGCGTTCCAACTCTTCACGCACTAGCCGTTCCATCTGTTCCCTGTGGATTTCACTGTCACGACCCAGCCTTTCATCCTAGAAAGGGAAAAAGAAACCAGGGTGTTGGGGGCAGTAGAAGGAAATGCGTTAGGAAGTCCAGGGACCAAATAATGTGCAGTTTGGTAAGGCTGGAGATTTACAGCATATAATAGCAAATCTCAGAGTTGCTGGAGTAATTTTTCATTTAATTCTACCTGCAGTGAAGGCAGGACCATTAGCATATGGAGTATTAAGAAGGTAACAGCTCCAGATTATAATTTAACCTGTAGTTATGAAGATAAACATCCCAGCGTAAGCGTTAGACAATAAGACTACCTTGATGTTTTATAGAAAGATATCTTATAGAAAGAGTGTTTCTGTTCCAGAGAGAAAAAAATATCTGAAAATGAGAGTACATGGAAACATCATTGTGAATTTCTATAAATGTCAATTTTTTTTTTTACTCTTCTTTAATACTTCAAATACAACTGTCACCAACATACGTTTTCATTAATAACACCATGCTCAGCAGTGGTGTTTTCAGCTCATGACTACTGACCTCGGCCACCCCATCCAGCAGCCTTCCCAGCACCTCCCTCCTCTTCAGTTTGGCTCGCTCCATAATCTCCAGCTTCACGATCACGGCGTCGATCTTGGACACTATGCTGCCGATGGAATGCTCCATCCGGTCCACTCGTCTCACCAGGCTGCAAGGAAAACACAGTACAGAGGGACAAAGCGCTTGTCATTCATTGTCTTTTCAGCCCCATTGGCTTTTCGAATGGAAGTGCTAAGATTTTTTTCTTAAGCAACACAATCATTTGAAACACTTTCTAAATTGTCTCAAGCTTTACAGATAAACTCTCGGATGCCGCTGGTGGAAGTGTTAACTGGAACAACTTTCCTGCAAGTCAGTGCATATCAGAAGTCTTAAGAATGTACGCCTAACCCTTTATTTAGACATTCCATTTTTAGAACATTTTCTAAAGGAAAATTTTATAAGTTTATGTGTAATTTTTGGCTATAAAAGAGTGCTGCCTCTTAATAGCGGATCACTGAAAAATGGCTACATCAAACAACCAATGTGGGGGTGGGGCATGGTGGCTCATGCCTGTAATCCTGGCACTGTGGGAGGCAGAAGTGGGCAGACTGCTTGAGGCCAGGAGTTTGAGCCAGCCTGGGCAGGATGGCAAAACTTCATCTCTAAAAATTCTAAAAAACAGGTGGGCATGGTGGCATGTGCCTGTACTCCCAGCTACCTGGGAGGCTGAGGTGGAAGGATCACCTGAGCCTTGGGAGGTTGAGGCTGCAGTGAGCTGCGATCATTCCACCGCACTCCTGCACTCCAGCCTGGGTGACAGAGTGAGACCCAATCTCAAAAGCAAAAACAAAAACAAACAAACACCCAACAACTGATAGGAAATTAAATAATCATTGTTCATCCATACAATAAAATTCTAAGGAGATATCAGACATCATACTGTGGCAGACTATTTAATGAAATAGAATTAGGTTCACAACATGTTAAATAAAGCTTGAAAAACAGTATGAAAACAGCATGTTCACTTATAATTCTATTATTTTGAACTTACAAAAATGTATACAAATACTTTCAAAAATTGTAAGCCGAAGACAACCTCTGCAATGGTGGCAGGAGGGTTCTGTAGACTCTCCCTTTAGTGGAACAACTGTAACTGTTGAAAATTATTTTTTAAAACTCAAATATTTAAAATTTCTAGAAACTTTTAAGGGCATACAGCAAATGAAAAAGCATTTATTCAAGAAAATCTACTAAATGTTAGTATGAAGAGATTCTGTGGCATTGAAGCCATAATCTGAGCCTTCTCTCCTGTCCCCAGCTCATGTGATAGAAGCACAACTTCACATGGGTGCAGCTAAGAGCACAGGGCTCCCTCCTCCCCCAGCTTCTAGTCCAGGGCTACAGTATCTCCCAGGGAGGGGCAGGCTGCCAGCATGTCTCATCCTAACATTTCCACTCTTTTTCTTTTTTTTTGAGACACCCAGGCTGGAGTGCAGTGGCGCGATCTTGGCTCACTGCAACTTCTGCCTCGCAGGTTCAAGCGATTCTCCTGCCTCAGCCTCCTGAGTAGCTGGGACTACAGGTGTGTGCCACCGTGCCCAGCTAATTTTTGTATTTTTTAAGTAGAGATGGGGTTTCACCAGGTTGGCCAGGTTGATCTCGAACTCCTGACTTCAGGCGATCTGCCTGCCTTGGTCTTCCAAAGTGCACGTGAGCCACTGTGCCCGGCTTTCTCACTCTTGTTTAAAAAAAGTTTTTTAAAGCTTTTTTTCTTTAAATAGAGACAAAGTCTCACTATGTTGCCCAGGTTGGTCTTGAACTCCTAACGTCAAGTGATACCCCTGCCTTGGCATCCCATAGTGCTAGGAATAAAGGCATGAGCCACCATGCCCAGCCTCAATGTTCCTACTCTTTTTTTTTTTTTTTTTGAGACAGGTTTGCCCAGGCTGGAGTGCAATGGTGCAATCTTGACTCACTGCAACCTCTGCCTCCCAGGTTCAGGCAATTCTCCCACTTCAGTCTCCCAAGTAGCTGGGATTACAGGTATGCACAACTACATCCAGTTAATTTTTCTATTTCTTGTAGAGATGAGGGTCTCACCATGTTGCACAGGCTGGTCCTGAACTCCTGGCTCAAGCAATCCTCCCGCCTTGACCTCCCAAAGTGCTAGGATTATAGGTGTGAGCCACTGTACCCAGCCTGCTCCCATTCTTAAATACATGTTGCAGAGGTTCTAATCCTGGTAAGAGTGGCTAAGAGGTATGGGGCTCTCTTCCACTCAGTTCCCACTTGTAAGGTAGAGTTTCCATGCCAGAAGAAGCAAGGTGAGAAAATCAGAGGCTGCCATCTGAGCCCATTGACTTGTTCATAAAGCAGGATGTCACAGAGAGGTGGGCCACTGTCCCTGGCTCTGTAAAGCAGTGGCACAGTTTTGCTCATGGGGAGACAGAGGTCATAGGAATACAGAGCTGTCTTCAAGTGAACTGACTTTATTTGGAATAAAGTGTGAGGAAATTAAAGACTAAGGATGCTCTTGAAAACAATGGAGATTGTGTGGATAAGCATTTAGGAGGAATCTGGTAGCCTCATGAGATCAATAAGTTACCTGCTAGTTCACCGGAGAGAACTAGGGAAAGAGACAGCTAAGAAGATGGTTAAAGACTGGCCTCAGGGGCCAGGCATGTGGTGCATCTCTGTAATCCCAGCCCTTTGTGAGGCTGAGGTGGGTGGATTGCTTGAACTCAGGAGTTTGAGACCAGCTGGGACAACATGGTGAAACCCCGTCTCTATAAAAAATACAGAAATTAACCGGGCATGGTGGTGTGTAGTCCTAGCTACTTGAGAAGCTAAGGTGGGAAGATTTCTTGGGCCTGAGAGGTTGAGGCTGCAGTGAGCTGAGATTGCATCACTACATTCTAGCCTGGGCAACAGAGTGAGACTCTGTTTCAAAAACAAACAAACAAACAAACAAACACGACTGGCCTCGAAAACTAGCCCTGCAAAGAGGCCTGAATTTAAGTGGATCAGACTGTGGAGCAAATTATATCCTAAGGCATTTTTGAAAACAATAGACCAATCAGTAAACAATGAAATGTAATAACTGGGTCTAATACCCACAGAGGCAGAAGGTATAACAGAGAGGTCAGAGAAAGTCAATGAGTACCCTGCTAAAACCACTGTCTTCCCAGAGTGACTATGTACACAGCCACAGCTGCACCCTCTAAGGAATAATGTCAGAGGCAGACACTGTGGGGAAACAGACTGTATGAAAAAGTAAACAAGCAAACAGCAATAAAAACAAGTCCTGGGGAGAAATGGGAATCACTATACAGAGTTCCTACAATATATTATCTAACATGTCCAATCTTTAACAACAACAACAAAACACACACACAACACACACACACACACAAACAGGAAAATGTTCCCATACACAAGAAAAAAAAAAAAGACAACTGAAACTGTCTTTGAGAGGGCTCAGATGTAAGACTTAGCAGACAAAGACCTGAAGGTACCTATTATAAATATACTCAAAGAGATTGATACAAACAAATAATAAAAAACCCCATCATGGTTAAAGAAATAAAGCAGGCTGGGTCCAGTGGCTCATGCCTGTAATCCCAGAACTTTGGGAGGCTGAGCAGGGAGGATCACTTGAGCCTGGGAGTTTGAGACCAGCCTGGGCAACTTAGACCCCATCTCTACAAAAAATAAAAATTAGCTGGGTACAGTGGCTCATGCCTGTAGTCTCAGGTACTTGGGAGGCTGAGGTGGGAGGGTTGCTTGAGCTCAGGAGTTTGAGGCTGCAGTGAGCTACGATCATGCCACTGCACTGCAGCCTGGCTGACAGAGAGAGACCCCATCTCTTAAAAAAAAAAGGAAGCTATGATAACATTGTCTCGTCAAATACAGGATATCATCAAACACAGAATAAAAAGATAGAGATTGTTAAAAAGAACCAAATACAAATTCTGGAGTTGAAAAGTGTAATAAATAAAAAGTTCAGGCTAAGTGCAGTGGCTCATACCTGTGATTCCAGCACTTTGGGAGGCCGAGGTGGGAGGATCACTTGAGGCCAGGAGTTTGAGACCAACCTGGACAACATTAACAAGATGCCATCTCTACAAATTTTTTTTTTAAAAATTAGCCAGGCATGGCAGCATGTGCCTGTAGTCCTAGCTACTTGGGAGGTTGAGGCAGGAGGATCATTTGAGCCCAGGTGTTCAGGCTGTAGACAGCCATGATGACACCACTGTACTCCAGCCTGGGTTATGGAGTGAGACCCTGTCTCTATAAATAAATACATAAATAAATAACTAGAGGAGCTCAACAAAGATTTGAGCAAGCTGACAGAAGAACAAATCAGTGAACTTAAAGATAGATCAACACAGACTATGCAATCTGAAGAACAGAGAGGGAAAAAAATGACGACAAATCAACAGAGTGTAAGAGAAATATGTGTGATGCCCTTAAGCGTAGGCATAATGGGGGTCCCAAAGGAGAAGAGAAAGTGAGAGAAGCAGAAAAAACACTTTCCAAGTAGGATGAACTCAGAGATTTATACCCAGACATATCAGTAAAAATACTGAAAGATAAAACCAAAAAAATATTGAAAGCAGTGCGAGAAAATTGAGCCATCATGTACAAGGGGACCACAGTAAAATTAGCAGCTGTCTTCTCATCAGAAACAATACAGGTCAGAGGAAATGCAGGAGAAAGAAAAACATTCTCAGATAACAAAAATGAATGCTAGCAAACCGGCTTTACAAAAAATACTAAAGGAAATTCTTTAAGCTGAAAGCAAGTGACTCCAGATAGTAATCAGAATCCACATGAAAAGACAAAGAACACTGGTAAAGATAATTGTGTAGGTATAAAATATAGTATATACGTATATTTCTCCTTTTGTTCCTTAACTCCTTTGATTTAAAAAGCAATTGTGTAAAAATATGTACGTAGTTGGATCTGAAGGTCTATAATAGAAATGTAGTATCTTTGACAATAATAGGAGGTAGGCAGTAGAAAAGCTGTACTGGAGAAAGAGAATGACAACAGATGATAACTTGAATCCAGAGGAGCAAAAGAAGAGAATTAGAAATGGTAAAAAAGTAGGTTAATACACAAATTTAAAAATATATACTTTCTCTTCTCTCAGTTTCATTAAGAGATATAAAACTATATACTATATATTACACAATGTGTTATAAAAATGTAATATTATTGTAACAATGTGATTTGCAACATATATAGATGACGATATACATATAGATAGATGAATATATAGCACAAAAAGAGGGAAGAGAAAAAAGCTAAATAGAAATGATATTTCTATATCTCACTGGATTCAGTTAATATATATCTGAAGTAATTTTTCATAAGTTAATTGTATAAATCAAGTCTTACAGCAACTCCTAAGAAAATGACTTAAAAAAAAAAGTGAAAAATCATTAAAAGGATTTAAATGTTATACTGGAAAATTTCACTTAATGTACAAGAAAGCAGTAAAAGAGGAACAAAAAAGACATAAGCTAGAAAACAAAAAATAAAATAGCAGACAGAAATCAACTAAATCAATGATAACATTAAATGAATGGATTAAGCAATCTAATCAAAAAACAGAAATTGTCAAAGTGGATAAAAAGATAAGATCCAATTATATACTGTCTACAGGAGAGACATATTTTAGACTCAAAGATATAAATAAGTTTAAAGTAAAAGGCTGGAAAAAGATTTATCATGCAAACAGCAACCAAAAGAAAGCTGGAGTGGCTATAGTAATATCAAACAAAAAATACCTTAAAACAAAGAATTTTACTAAAGTGGATAACATCTTGGAATGAAAAAAGGGTCAATTCTTTTTTTTCTTTAGCCTCATCAAGTTGAGAGAGAAAATAGTCAATACATTAGGAAGATATATTAGTTATAAATATGTATGCACCCAGCAACAGAGTTCCAAAATACACAAAGCAAAACCTTACAGAATAGAAGGGATGAACTCCAACTAATAATACTTGGAGACTTTAATACCCCACTTTCAAACATGAATACAACATCTAGGCAGAAGATCAACCAGGAAATGGGAGACTTGAATAAAACTATAAACAAACTAGACCTAACAAACATCTACAGAACACTCCATTCAACAACAGCAGAATATTCGCTCTTCTCAAATGCACAAGGAACATTCTCCAGGACAAACCATATGTTAGGCCATAAAAATATATAAAAACATTGATAAACACATGCAAATAGAGACACAAACACTGATATATTAATAAACATTTTTCATTGGTGGAAATATGGGAAATGTTAATGTTTTCTTTTGCTCTTATTTGCTAATTCCTATAATAAACATATTATGTAAGAGACAAAACGCCAGTTGACAAGTTCTTGTTTTTGAGATAGAGTCTTGCACTGTCACTTGGGCTGGTGTGCAGTGGCGCAATCTCGGCTCGCTGCAACCTCTGCCTCCCGGGTTCGTGATTCTCCTGCCTCAGCCTCCTAAGTAGCTAGGATTACAGGTGCCCACCACCATGCCCAGCTAATTTTTTGTATTTTTAGTAGAGACGGGGTTTCACGACGTTGGCCAGGCTGGTCTCGAACTTCTGACATCATGATCTAACCGCGCTGGCCTCCCAAAGTGGTGGGATTACAGGCATGAGCCACTGTGCCGGCCAATACAAGTTATTTTTAAAAGCTGGATGATTAATAATGGAAAGGACTGAATTCAGAGAGATGAGGAAAACTGTCTGGTCTCATGTGGATCTTGTCAATGTAAATTCTGCCAATTCATTTATACTTACACTTGAAACTCTTCGTAAGAAACGCCACTAGAAATGCTTCCCCTCCTTCTGGAGCTATGTCCGCTGTCTTCATCGTCATCCTCCTCAGAGTCATCCAGGCTTCGAGGGAAACTTCGGCTGCTCATGGGACGTGGTAAAGAACTGTGATCCAAATCCAGGTCCTCCTGAAGAACAAGGAGTCACTGAGTGAGGAGCAGAACACTTAGATCTCACAGAAGCTTCTCCAAGGGCTTGGGCAAACAACTGGGTGCGTGCCATTTGCCTGGGATTTCTTTGTATTTAACACCACGCTGGGAATTCTGCATTTTTCAGTTTCATAGATTGGCAAATTTAACAAACAGCAACAAGGAGTAGCCCACTTTTTGTTTGAACAAGAAAGAACATTTTAAAACACAACAGGCAAAAAAAAAAAAAAAAACTAAATGAAGAAATATGGGCCAGGCATAGTGGTCACACCTGTAATCCTAACACTTTGGGAGGCTGAGGCAGGAGGATTGCTTGAAGCCAGGAGTTCGAGACTGGCCTGGGCAGCAAAGTGAGACCCTGTCTCCAAAAAAAAATTAAAAAAAAATTAGCCAGGCATGGTGATGCATGCCTACAGTCCCAGCTACCTGGGAGGTGAGGTCGGAAGATCACTTGAGCCTAGGAGTTTGAGGCTACAGTGGGCCATGAGCCATCTTAAAACAATAATAAAATAAATAAAGAAATGAAGAAATATATTATAGGTTGAGTATCCCTTATTTGAAATGCTTAGGACCAGAAGTGTTTTGGATTTGGGATTTTCAAAAATATTCTGGAATGTTTGCATTATACTTACTGGTTCATCATCCCTAATCTGAAAACCCAAAATCCAAACTGCTCCAATGAGAGCATTTCCTTTAAGCATGACCTTTGAGCATCATGTTGGTGCTCAAGAAGTTTTAGATTCTGGAGCATTTCAGACTCACATATTTGGGTTAGGGATGCTCAACCTGTATCTTCTTCTTTTCATAAAAGATAATACATTCGATAGCTCCAAAGTAGGAAGGATGTAACGTCAGAATAAGAACTGTGTCTAAATATAGCCTTGTAAAAATTTTCCTCATTATCTTTATGCTTAAATTTCACTGTGACTGGAGAAGTCCGTCACCTACTAGCACTGTTCTATGGAGCGGCATTTAGAAACCACTGTCCTAGACATCCCCTCACAGGAAAGTGGCTTTTGTAATTACATTCATCTGTGTTCTCTGTACCTCAGTTACCACCGATTTTTGTTGTTGCTGTTTAACCATTTATTTTTGAAAGTTAATGGTAAAGCTTTGAATTATTTTTTTTCTGATTATAAAAGCCCACTTATGTTTACTTTTAACTATTTTGTAAAAAGTATTCAAATGGAAGGCAGTTGCTAATTTTATTTTATTATAAATGTTAATAATTTAGGAAAGGCACAGTGGCTCTCGCCTGTAATCCCACCACTTTGGGAGGACAAGGCGGGCAGACTGCTTGTGGTCAGGAGTTTGAGACCATCCTGGCCCGTGTCTACTATAAATACAAAAATTAGCCAGGCATGGTGGCACGCGCCTGAAGTCCTAGCTACTTGGGAGGCTGAGGCAAGAGAATCGCTTGAACCTGGGAGGCGGAGGTTGCAGTGAGTCGAGATTGCGCCACTGCACTCCAGCCAGGGAGCAAGACTCCATCTCAAAAAGGAAAAAAAAAAGTTAACAATTTAAATAGCCACTAAATAACCAGAATAATTTCATATCTCTTGGTAAGTCCTTTTTCGTTTTCTTCACTCTCATGGAAATTGTGGACTCTGCAGCTAATCAGGCTTCTCTTTTCAAGCTGATTACCAGCAAGCTTAGGGCCCAATTTGTAGCCCAATCTTAATAAGCATATGTGTTTTTATGAATGCATTTTAAGCTTCATTAATAATCTATTATTTTTACTTTTGTTTTGCTTGCTTTTCATTTTGACTTTTTTATATCATGCTAACCATCCATTTTTATATATAATTGTGTTATATATTCTTTCTGGAATAAACAGGGTACTAACACATAAATTGACTGAGACAGAAAGAGAGTGTGGTGGGGATGGGCAAGAGACTCAATAACCTATTACTTCTATAGTGTTTGATACATCTGTGGTGTTGTAGGTAGCAAATCAAATCCTGTTCTCCTAAACCAGACCCACCCTCTCTTTCTCCAAGTCGTCTCTCATCTGCTGATGTTCATGTTCGGTCAGTTCTTGGTCTCCATCTTGGTCGTACTTTGTGAATATTGCCTCAATCTCTGCATCAGTATGGCCCTTCCTGAAATTAGAGAGGATACAGATAAAATTATTCTTGTACCCAGTTCACCCTAAACACAGAGACATCAAAATGCAGGAGGAAAGGAGAAATCGCCAAATGGGGGCAAGTTTTCCTCTTATAACATGTTCTAGAAAGATACCTGCCTCTGGGGAAAAAAAAAAAAGTATCTCTATGAGCACTTGGGCTAGAAATACCCTTATCACCAGGAATTTATCTTTAGAAGCAGGAATTTTTCAGAACCTCAGGAAGCATGATTCTTACCCTTTGAGATCTTGTCGAAGTTCGTCAAAGTTTAACTTGCCTCCCCCTTGCCGCAGACTCTCTGAAATGTCATCTACAGTGTTTTTTTTCAGTTTTAGTTTGACCAAAGCTTTATGGTAGCCCTATCAGAGAGAGAAAAAAATAAAACACTTGGTTTAGTGTATTCTCCTTTTGCATTTGTTTTACTTTCCATTCACAGTAGTAACTACTATAAACCTGGTGTACACTGGACATTCAACAAGTATGTGCTGGATGAATGAATAGTTAATGTATCCAATTTTCCATAAAACACTTGTGGAAGAGTTACATGGAAAAAGTCAGGGTCTTTCAGTAAGTCATGAAGAACTCATATGTGTATTCAAGTTTATGTGATAGAAACAAAAATTACTATATATGCTATAGCTGTCTGCCTCAGAGCATAAAGGACTGTGTAACCGTTCTTACGAATACTAAGAAACTCGAATCATGAATTGTGTCTTTATTTTTTATATTATCTATCTTCTAGACAGTAATTTCCTTAAGTGTGTATAAACAAACAAACAAAAAACCCAGTGAAATGTAGATGAGTATTTTCCCTTTTTTTTGAGACAGGGTCTCACTCTGTCACCCAGGCAGGAGTGCAGCGGCATGACTCTGGCTCACTGCAGTTTCGACCTCCCGAGCTCAAGTGATCCTCCCAACTCAGCCCCCAACAAGTAGCTGGGACTACAGGTGTGAGTCACCACGCCTGGACCCCCCCCT
>NW_012104043.1:803095-827721 GCF_000951045.1 Mandrillus leucophaeus
AAAACTTTTTTTTTTTTTTTTTTTTTTTTTTTTTGTAGAGATAGGGTCTCACCATGTTGCCCAGGCTGGTGTCGAACTCCTGAGCTCAAGCGATCCGCCCACCTCAGCCTCCCAAAGTGCTAGACGTGAGCCACTGTCCCTGGCCAAGGATTTTTCACTAGCAAACTTCAGACCTGACCTTGCTTTGCACATAGTGCAGCACTGTAGGTGACCATGCAGGCTGAAATTGTGCCAAATGATCTGAATAATCAGTGGGAAGAATTACAATTGTTCTGTGATCTATAAAACTTTTAATCAAAACATTAAACACTCCCTTAGTGTCAGTTATAAATGTATAGGGAGCTTAAAAAAGAAGAAAACTAATATTGATTTAATACACTAAAATATAAAACATTAGAAACATTAAAAACTAAAGTGTTTTATTTCTTTGTAAAAAATGTATCCAGAGTAGTTTAAATAGCACTTGCCTTGTTTTCATTGGATAATATTACATTGTACACTTTACAATGTGTGGAGTGAACTTCTTTTCTATGCATTAGTGAATTGTCATATTCCTTCTTAAATGTGGATCAGCTTCCAACATATTTTTCTTTTCTTTTTTTTGAGACACAGTCTTACTCTGTCACCCTGGCTGGATTGCAGGGGTGCAATCTCGGCTTACGGCAACCTCCGCCTCCCTGGTTGTCAAGTGATTCTCATGCCTCAGCCACTCGAGTAGCTGAGATTACAGGTGTGCACCATCACGTCTGGCTCATTTTTGTATTTTTTAATAGAGACGGGGCTTCACCATGTTGATCAGGCTTGTCTCGACTTCCTGGCCTCAAGTGATCCACCCACCTTGGCCTCTCAAAAGTGCTGGGATTCTAGGAGTGAGCCACCATGTCCAGCCCCAACATTTTTTCTTTTGGACTTTCATTATTGTGAATTATCTCTAATAAGAGTTCCCTTAATGCGAAGTTTTTTTGCAGGCATCATTTCCTCAAGACATCTTCATCCGTTTTGTCACACCTATTTTCCTCATTCAAGTTGATAGACGTGCCCTAAGTTCTTCTGGTTCCATATCTGGATATCTTGAATGATCGCAGTGTCAACACTCCCGTTTCTTCTTCACTCAGCTATTTCTTCTATAAATCCATTACTCTGTTTTGAATTTCACTTCCAGGGTTACCATTATTCACTTCTTTGCTAGCCCATTCTCTTTTTCTTTTCTTTTTTTTTTTTTTGAGACGGAGTTTTGCTCTTGTTGCCAGTGAGCCTGCTCAGCCTGCACATCTGTTACTCAGGTAACTGATCTATACACTGAAGAGCGAGCAGTGGAGTTTGTACTTTGTGCTGTTACTCACAGTTAATATACTGTGATAACTGAAATGTGAACTGTGTTGTTGAAGGTGGTGTCACATAACAAAACTGGGGTAACCGAAGTTTGTGTGTATCAGAATTGTGCCAAATGAGGAGTGCTTGCATACACACTGGAGATTTGCTAATATGTAAGCAACTGTTATGCAGAATCAAGATAATGTGACTCTTAGGTCCCATCCCAAGGACTTTGTTTTAAGAGGCTTAAGTTTTCTATCGCAACATAAATCACAGATAACATAATCCTAAGGCTTGGCAATAAAAAAAAAAAAACTAGTTCAGGAGTCACTATGGCTTAGCAAAATGATGTTGGGAAACAAACTGTGTATTTTAAATGTGGTTATTTGTTGCTGTATACATTTTATACTTTAAACCAAATAAAGAAGTTACATTGAGAAGAACAAAGAGGCCCAACTTTCCTGTCCTGCCCTTCTATTTAACAATGAAACCCTTCCTGAGACGGTGCATAAGTGAAAGTTCTCAGGCCCCAGGCTAGGACCTGAATTCATGAATCTTTTCCTTTGCTTATTTTAAAACTGCCACGGAAGGTCAAGGGTAAAGGGTGAACTACTAAGTATTTTCCTCTAAAACTTTTTTTTTTTTTTTAAATGGTAATTGAGATAGAAGAGGTGGGAATTCCTTTAGGTAATCTTCCCTTCTAGTTTATTCTCAACTCAGGATCCTGAAGTGAGAGCCAGCTAGAGTAGATGTCAAAATAATAAAGGTAATGAACCTTCAGCTCAGCTCTTAAAGTGTCAAAAAATTATTGAAAATTTAATTCCAGGACACAAAAGGATTCCCAGAATTAAAATTCAAGATAGCAGTACATCCATCAAGACTCCAAGATAGGGAACATTTAAATTATTCCTGAAATATATTGATGTATTATTTCAACAATTTCAGTGGATCAATGTTGATTTGAAAATCTGGCTGAGACAATGCTCATTTTATGTCAGAAACAGAAGAATTCTGAGAATTAAGGCTTTTCCTACCTTTCTGATAAGATCTGAGAGTTCCATTTCAGCTTTCTGCTGTGCCAAGTCAGATTTCACTTCAGAGTAAGTATCATTGATGATGGCCAAAAACATATTCTGTTTGTAAATGAAAGGAGGGCAAAAATTAAAGGAAGAAACATAATTTGGAAATATCAATAAAAAAACTGACACGTCTTTTTGTTTATCCTTTTTTTTCCCTGAGTGCTTTATGAAGACATAAATTAATATTTATTTACTAAAAAACACTTTTTTTTTTTTGAGACAAGAATATCACTATATTGCCTAGGCTGGACTGCAGGGGTGTGATCTCAGCTCACTGCAACCTCTGCCTCCTGAGTTCAAGCAATTCTTGAGTCTCAGCCTTCTGAGTAGCTGGGATTACAGGCATGTGCCACTACGCCTGGCTAACTGTTGCATTTTTAGTAGAGACGGAGCTTCACCATGTTGGTCAGGCTGGTCTCAAACTCCTGGCCTCCAGTGATCTGCCCGCCTCGGCTTCCCAAAGTACTGGGATTGCAGGCGTGAGCCACTGTGCACGGCCTGATGTCATAAATTAACAGTTTTGCTGCCACATGTTTTGGGAAGATTATTTTCTCCCTTAAGTCATGCCACAGGAAAAATGTTGTGATATACTTTGTGAAAAGATACAAGAATAAAATACAACAAAATATTAGTATATTTACCTATGAATGGTGAGATTATTTTATTTAATATTATTTTTGCTTATCTAT
The DNA here is from genome assembly GCF_000951045.1 of Mandrillus leucophaeus. Lineage (NCBI taxonomy): Eukaryota > Metazoa > Chordata > Mammalia > Primates > Cercopithecidae > Mandrillus > Mandrillus leucophaeus. The sequence continues at coordinate 806,178 of NW_012104043.1, forward strand.
GTTCTCTATATTTAGAAACTTTTACATACACTACTGGAGGGTATAGAATTCTAAAAAGCTCTTCAAATTTCAACGGTTAACACAGATAAGTAGAACTGTAGGCTTATTCCAAGCTTTTTTATATAATCATATACGAAATTTACAGGACACATTTTTGAAGAGTTTAAAAGGCTGTTGCAAACAGGAATACAGCAGGCCTAGTAGGAAGATAGTAAAGAAAGTTTCTGAAAGAGAGATAGGCTTTGGAGTCAAGCAAACTCGGGTTTCAGTCCTAGCACTGCTAAGATTGTCGCTTCACTTTTCTCAGTCTAATTTTAAAGAATTACTTGTTTTACATTAATAAAATGGGAAAAATAATAGTATCTCCCTTACATATTTGTTGGGCTGGTTAGTGAGACAATCTATGTAAAGTGCTCAGGACAGGTCCTGATGCAGGTAAGTGCTACCTAATTGACAGCTACTATTACCATTCGGTAATGGTGAGTTCATTTTTCTGATCTTTCTCTTCCCCAGTAGTAATGGTCTGCATTTCCAACAACAGACTTTCTCAAAGCACTGTATCCAGGAGATCAGGTCCCCCCACTTTTTTTACATGCTCTTCCTTTGTTTTTCCTTTTTAACACATAACCGTGGTTTGCAAGTATTTCTATTTGATAATGTCTGTTTTCCCCCAAGTCTGAGGAATCTTCTTAAGGCCGAATCAGGCTGTTTTCCTTACCCTGGTACTGGCAGTATCTAACATACTACCTCATAGTACACAATCCACAAAAAACACTACAAGGTGTATTATACAGTACATATTATATATAGATTATATATACATATGTATATATAATATATATTATATATGTGTGTATATATATGTTTTATATATATACACATGGATATAGTGGCTCAGTAAATACTTATTAAATGGTTGAGAAATGAACAAATGAGAACGCTCTTATTTTAGTTGGCTATTAACCTCTGTATTAAGGAAGAATATTGTTTACAATTCTGTAGCAGAAATGAGAATATAATATAGAATACATATAAGTTTTTGACTAAATGCTCAATTCCAAGTGCAGATAACTGCAGTCCAAGTAACATCTTCTCCCTTCTCTCTTCCAACTCAGGGATCTAATGTTCTAGTTTTGCTTCCAAGTGGCTGTTAACTAATGCATGCCAATATCTTAATTGAAATGGATCAAAGGCTGGGACCTCTAAAGAGATTTCAAAAAATAGGAAGTGCTTGAGAAAGGCTCTTGAAGGTGTGGGAAGAGGAAGCTCACCCTCCTCTCCATCCTGTCTCCCAAGGTTCGCTTAATTGTCAGATGGACACCTGTACCAGGGTGTCTTTCCTGTTGATGTGGGGAAGAGTGGGGTTATCCTGGTTCAGTTGAGCCACTTCATAACACTGTGCCTTCTTGTTAAACAGGGGCAATAAACTAACACCAGGCAATCAGCTCAGAAAGGTGGCTAACCCTATGCTCAGCTTGTCATTTTCTTAAAAGACAGGTGTGTATTGAAAGTAGACTTCTATCTATGTAGCTATTTATGTGTGTATGTATGTATGTATGTATGTATGTATCTATCCATCCATCCATCCATCCATCCATCCATCCATCCATCCATCCATCCATCTGTATCTCTGGGAGGTGCTAGGAGAGCAATTCTTTTTTGTGCCGTCGTCCAAAAAACAATTTTAGTATAAAGATAGAAACTAAGAGCTTCTTGTCATGTTCTGGTGACTGATCTGGTAAGATGACTGAATACTCTAGATCTGGTAAGACGGCTGCCTACTAAAGGACCACATTCAAACAACTCCACATTTGAGCATTTCCAGTTGCCACGATTCTATCTATCCTTTGTTTGGCAGATTGATAAACGGAGAAAACTAGGTGGCCTGAGATCAACTGAAGGGTCCGGTGCAGGACTCTCAATTCCTGGTTTTTGCTTTCTTAGTAGAGATTCAGGTACTCTAGAATCCAAAGTACTATCAACGGTAGAGTAACAAAGGCTTATTCTTCTCTCTATTGTTTTCTTTAATGTATGATAGGAAGAAGAAGCTTAAGAGGTGTAAGTTTAAACACGAGCCATAATCCATGCATACAGCAAGATACATATGGACTTGAATAATATTCCTGACCTTTTCAGTCCTGTTAAAGTACAGCTAGGGAACATGCCTTTGTTTTACACCAGAGGCTGTGTCTCCCCAGAAAAAAAATAGTTAAAAAAATAGGAAATTAATATAGTACATCTAATACCCAATCAATAAATACCATACACTTAACCAGTAATACCTGGACTGACGTTAGCGTTATTACACTGAATTGCTGAAAATGTGATCACTCAACCTTCCTCAAGGGATCTTTACACAATTTATTGAAATGAAAAAATGTTATTTTCTTAAGAAAATTGTTCTTAAGATGACTGTTAGTGTTTAGATGAAAAATACCGCCTAAATTAAGCTGGCTTAACACCTTCTCAGTAGACAAGTGAATACATAAATGTTAAGAAAAAATACAAAACACCTTAAAAAAAATCTTAATTAACTTAGGGCAAAAACATTAAAAATGTTCATTTGCACCAAATCAAGAGAATCAAATTATTTTTGAAAATAATTTTAATGTAATTTCCATTCATTGTAACATTTAGTTTTAAACTTAATTATTCGAATATTCTCTGTAGGCAGTCTCTAGATGAATGGGATATAAATAATTTGAAACAGAATATCCTAATTTTGACATGCGATGATTCACTCAACTATTACTCTTGACATCCTAGATCTAGCTTGCTTTTCAGTTCTTATTTTTTAAAAAGAACAGAAGAGAGAAAAGTCATGCTAGCAAGTGACTACAAAAGTGCTGACACATGTTTAAAAAGCATGTAAGCATGTTCTACTTTTTAGGCAAAGCACTATTTTAGGTATCTTTATAAATTTGTATTTGATCTAATTTCTTTTTTGCGTCAAATAGATACATATATAGAGAGAAATGAAAGACCATGGAAAAGATCTAATTTTTTTTGCATTGAATAGACACATATATACGGATCAATGAAAGACCACGGAAAAGGTATTTGATATAAGTCTTAAAACTGTGAATAAAAGGAAAACAAGTTTTCCAACATCCACACGTTTTTCTACTTCCTGAGTCTTTATTTAAAAACGATAGGACATAGAGTGTGAGAGAAAAGAGAAGACAAAGATTTATGAATATGAAGTTTAAATTGAACCTCACTATAAATAAAAATGTACATACCAAAAGAATGAAGAACATAAAGAACACAAATGTAGTGAAATAAATTGGTCCCAAAACTCGATTAGCTTCCTCAATCTCTGCAAAGTTGATATCGCCCAAAATGATACGGAATTGAGTGAAGCTATAAAAATAAAACAAAACACCACAATACAAAAACAAAGAATGTCCAGTAGTAGATGCAACATTTCTTAAAGATGATTTCATATTTTTGGACCTTTTTAGCAGTATAGGTAGCTGCCAAATAACAGAAAATTGTCAATCCCATTTAAAAAGTCTTGCTACTTATATCAGCAATTAAAGCCTTCTGCAATAATAATAAAATGCTTTCATGCTACAGAGGTTATTTCCATTTGGTTAAAAAGAAAATACAGGCCGGGTGCAGTGGATCACGTCTGTAATTCCAGCACTTTGGGAGGCCGAGGCGGGCGGATCACGAGGTCAGGAATCCCAGACCAGCCTGGCCAACATGGTGAAACCCCGTCTATACTAAAAACACAAAAATTAGCTGGGCGTGGTGGCGGGCACCCGTAATCTCAGCTATTCGGGAGGTTGAGGCAGGAGAATCGCTTGAACCCGTGAGGCAGAGGTTGCAGTGAGCTGAGACTGCACCACTGCACTCCAGCCTGGGGGATGGAACGAGACTCTATCTCAAAAAGCAAAAATAACAACAACAACAAAAGAAAATACAATTATTATTCAATAACTTATAAAGCAATTGGCTATAACAATTCAACACATAATCTAGGTAAAACATGTTAACTCTAAACCTTGACAACAGTCACCCTGGGTCTAAAGTTAAAAATTTCTTTAAAAAAAAGAAAAGGGCCTGGTGTGGTGGCTCATGCCTGTAATCCCAGCACTTTTGGAAGCTGAGGTGAGAGGATAGTGTGAGTCCCGGAGTTCAGTACCACCCTGGGCAACACAGTGAGATCCATTCTCATAAAAAAATGTAAAAACTTGGCCAGGCATGGTGGCATACACCTGTAGTCCCCGCCACTCAGCAGGCTGAGGCAGCTGAGTTCAAGGCTGTAGTGAGCTATGATCACACCACTGCACTCCAGCCTGGGCAACAGTGCAAGACCCCGCCTCAAAAACAAAACAAAACAACAACTCCCGCCCAAAACCCAAAATGGTTTGTGCTCAAAGATCCAATATTCTGACATGTACTTAAAATGGGGTCAAAGTGGCTAAATGTTGTCAGTGCTGGGTCTTAGTAAAATCGCTTTTATCAACAGCAATATTAATTAGAGATATCTATGCACGAAACTCTATCACTTCCATTCCTTTTTAAACTAACTCCTTTCTAAATGGCATAGAAATCTGACATTGGCTGCTTTTTGTTATTTCACATTTGGGATCTTTGGAAAAAAACCTGAAAATTCTTGTACTGGTCTGAGTTTACCCTAGAATATTAGAAATATCTTGCTTTTTTCCTTAGAAAATAACTTGAAGTTCTAAATATATGGCAACAATATTCAGCAGGAGTAAGAATATAGGCAAACAGCCTTCTAGAAGCTACCATCTGCATTTGGTGCAAAGAGAACCTCAGTCTTTAGAACAGTGTTGGTTTCCTATGGCTGTTAACTGTATCTTACTACTTTGGGCTGCTATCTTAAGCATCGTCTTCTTTGCATTGGTAGATCGATGTTTTGGGAAAAGGTAATTAATTCTTATTTAAAATAACTAGTTTTAAATACTTGATGGTCATATAGCAACCTCATATGAAGATTTATTCTTGAGAAGCAGTGACAACTCTGATTAAATTTTTCTTCTTAATTTCATATATACTTACATACACTCTTGGAAAGTACTGAAGTCATCGACCTGAGTGCCAAAGACAAGGTATGCCAACTGAGCATATGCTAGGAAAATAATGAAGAACATAATAGCAAAGCCAAACAGGTCTTTGGCACATCGAGACATGGTTGTCGAGAGCTGGCTCATGGTCCTGTTAAAATTGATGAATTTGAAAAGCTGTAAAAGAGAGAGAAGACTGATCAATAGATGAATGGATAAACAAAGTGGTGTGACTGTACATAATAAAACATTATTTCATTCTGAAAAGAAATTAAATTCTGACACGGTACAACATGGATGAACCTTGAAAACATTATGCAAAGTGAAATAAGCCTGACACAAAAGGACAAATACTGTATGATTCCACTTACATGAGGTACTTAGAATAGTCAAACTCATAGTGACAGAAAGTAGAATGGAGGTTACCAGGGACTGGGGGGAATTGGGAGTCAGTGTTTAATAGATACAAAGTTTCAGTTTAGAATAATGAAAAAGTTCTGAAAATGCATAATGGTGATGGTTGCACAACACTGTGAATGTACTTAATGCCACTGAATTGTACACTTAAACACGGTTAAAATGGTAGGTTTTATGCTATGTTTATCACTACAATTAAAAAAAAAAAAGGCTGACTGCAGTGGCTCACATCTATAATCCTGGCACTTTGGGAGACTGAGGCAGGAGGATCGCTTGAGCCCAGGACTTTAAGATCAGCCTGCGCAATACGGCAAGATTCTGTTTCACTAAACAATAAAAATAAATTAGTCAGGTGTGGTGACACACACCTGTGGTTTCAGCTACTTAGGAGGCTGAGGTGGGAGGGTTGCTTGAACCTGGGAGGTCGAGGCTGCCATGAACTGTGACTAGTGATGCTTTCCCCCCAGAAATGATTAAAGTAAAAGAGAGTGAAAAAAACTCCACACAAATAAAAATTAATTATAAAACCCCCCAGGAAATTCTTGTTGCATAATATTGTCATTTGTTGTGCATCAGTTATGTGTGGAGGGCTTTATGTACATTGCCTCAAATCTCTGCAATGTCTGAAATATTGGCATTCTATCCCCAGGAGTCAGCTGGAGCCTGCAGCCAGCTGCTCTGCCTGAACTGCAAAGCCTGCTCTGCCTGACTGCAAAGCCATATTGAGCATGTTGGTAGATAGTGAACCCTATTGGTAGACAGTGAACCCTGCAAAGCCATATTGAGCATGTTGGTAGTGAACCATGCTCTGCCTGACTACAAAGCCATATTGAGCATGTTGGTAGAGAAGGCACTGAGGATGGCTGCCCAGATTGTGTAGCTTTAGGTAGAAGCCTCAGTGGAAGAGCACATGATGAGATATTAGAAGTGGAGTCATGATCCCCGCCTTAAAGACCTTAATGATAAAGTACGGAGGGGCAAGACATTTCCAAGAGAAGCACTAAATAAAACACAACAGCCTGAGACACATGTTGCAGGTAAATCTCTAGAAGTTTACTTAAAGGTCTGTTATATATTGTTTCTGGCCAGTGAAATATTTTTTGAGGATTGCTGTAATCACATTACTTAATACAATCCCAATGCATTTGAGATCTTTTTTTTTTTTTTTTTTTGAGACTAAGTGTGGCTCTGTTGCCCAGGCTGGAGTGCAGTGGCACAATTCAGCTCACTGCAACCTCCGCTTACTGGGTTCAAGTGATTCTCCTGCCTCAGACTCCCAAGTAGCTGGGATCACAGGCACATGCCACCACACCCAGCTAATTTTTTTTTTTTGTATTTTTAGTAGGGACAGGGTTTCACCATCTTGGCCAGGCTGGTCTCAAACCCGACCTCAGGTGATCCGCCCGCCTCAGCCTCGCAAAGTGCATGAGCCACTGTGCCCAGCTGAGATCTTATTATTACTATCTTGATTATTATTATTAAACTAATAATAATCAAGGAAACTTCAGTAATTCTCAGGCAGCACCTGCCATCCTGTCACTAGCACAGGCTCTGACTGTGCTATCCAAACATGTGCAGCTATTTAAATTCAAATTCAAATTAATTAAGATTAAATACAATTAAAAATTCAGTCCCTTGGTCCCACTAGCCATATGTTAAGTGTTCCATGCCTATACGTGGCTAGTGGCTACTGCCTAGGACAATGGAAATATGGAACATTTCCATCACCACAGAACATTCTTATTACTATCATTATTTTTGCTATTTGATTATTATTACTATTATTATTACTATGTTGCAATCAAGGTTTTGTGCTTTAGTGATGGTTTCTCTTGAACAAGCATGTCAATAAATAAATAGCATGAGAAATACAGGATAAAGTCTATGCATTTTTTTGGTTTTTTTTTGAGACAGGGTCCCACTTTGTTGCCCAGGCTGGAATGCAGTGGCGCGATCTTGGCTCACTGCAACCTCTGCCTTCTGGATTCAAGCAATCCTCCCGCCTCAGCCTCCCAAGTAGCTAGGACTACAGGCAAGTGCCACCACCCCCAGTTAATTTTTGTATTTTTAATAGAGATGAGGTTTTGCCATGTTGCCCAGGCTGGTCTTGAACTCCTGGGCTCAGAGGACTCGCCTACCTTGGCCTCCCAAAATGCTGGCATTACAGGCATGAGCCACCGTGCCTGCTCTGGATCTATGCCTTTTGATAAACCTCAGGCCTTTTAGGTATGAATACCAACTCAGGAAAGTACATAATGGGTAAGTACCTTCTAGAACAGTGCTGTTCAAGAGAACGTTCTGTGATGATGGAGATGTTCTACATTTCCATTGTCCTAGAGAGTAGCCACATATAGCCACTGAACACTTAACGTGTGGCCAGTAGGACCAAGGAACTGCATTTTTAATGGTATTTAAGCTTAATTAATTTAAATGTGAATTTAAATAGGCACATGTGGCTAGTAGTTACGTCTGGACGACACAATCAGAGCCTGTGCTGGTGACGGGACGGCAGCTGCTGCCTGAGAATTATTGAAATTTCCTCCATCTCCAGAATTGAGGCTCATTGTATATGAAATGTCATAACCTTTCACACACATGGAAATGCACATTATGTCTTGAGACGATAAGGAAATGAGTGAGGAAGGAACTATTTGGAAGCGGTGTCTGTTCCAACCTTAATTCTAGGTAAAGCTTCCCTTACAGCCTCTACCTGGAAAAGAGGCGATTCCTTCCAGCAAGCACTTCCAAGTGCAGCAACTCTCCCCTTCCCTCCACCTGATCCTTCTCTCTCTCTGAGTTCCTTTTCCTTCACCTGTTCATCTCATATCAGGTAAAACTCAGACCTGCCTCTGTGTCAGAGCAGCCCCGGGCCCCAGGCCCAGCTAACACACTGAAAGGCCTCTTACTGCATTTGTTAAACAAAACCTATAGGGACTGATCTTGCACTAATTCAGATAGCAGGAGAAGTATATCATTGACAGTGAGAGGAATGATCATATGAGTCTCAATAGTTTACTTCATATGTAAAATATAAGGCCTGGTATGGTGGCTCATGCCTATAATCCCAGCACTTTGGGAGGCAGAAGTGGGAGGATTACTTGAACCCAGGAATTCAAGACCAGCCTGGGCAACATAGTGAGACCTTGTCTCTACAGAAAAATTTAAAAATTAGCTGGATATAGTGGCACATGCCTGTAGTCCCAGTGACTTCGGAGGATGAGGTAGGAGGATCGCTCGAACCTGGGAAGTTGAAGATGCAATGAGCTGTCATCATACCACTGCACTCCAGCCTGGGTGGCAGGGTGAGACCCTGTCTCAAAACCAAGTAAATATGGAGTAGCTCTGGCCAGTCACTTGAATTTCGAATTCAAGTATTCTATGACTTTGTGGAACTCAATTATTTTTGGAAGAAAGTATTACTTAAAATGTAGAACATGAAATTTAAAAATTACCTTAATCCAGACAAAAAATACTGTGACAGCAGCTATATTGTTGAACTGTATTTGCCAATATGCCAGATGCTCAAAGTTGGGGAAAGTATTTTGATCTTCCAGAAACTGTAAGAGCACCTCCACATTTGATGTTCTGTATATGCTAATTCCTATAGCTACCACTGATAGCTGGAAAGCAAAAGATTTAAATTTTATTACAGTGTTTTAGAAATATAAAACGTACCTTAATATGACTAGTATACTTTTCTTCACCAATGTATTAATTGTAGGGTTCACCATTATACTTACCCAATGTCATTCTTAAAAGTCATTCACTCAAATGGAAAGTGTTAAGCCCTGCCATAAAATAAGTAAAACAATATATTGCTTGCATTTCCTTAGTTCGGAATAGAAACCCAATGAAGGCATGCATGCATGCATTGTGCACATATGCATTACACACACGTACATGCATACACAGAAGAGATCACACTACAATAGACTCAAACTCCAAGAGGAATGCTTTCTGTTTTTTCTGCCACCTTCATTTTAATCACTTTCCACCCTCTTGCTTTCTTGCCTTAAACCTGCTTTGTTTTTGTGATTTTTAAATTTAAAATTTTCCAGTTTCTCTTCATTCTCCAACTGCCAGCCATTCTTCGCTTTGCTCAACAAAAATATAGTATGTATAATATGTCTATGTATACAGCACTGTGCGAGGGGCTAAGAGGAATAAACAGAAGTAAACCACATAAATCCTGCCCTTAAGACACTTATATTCTGGTTCAAGAGCAGATAAACACATGAAGTTAAATAATACAAAAAACTACTGAAGAGTTGGTATCACACAACATAAAGTGAAGAGGGGCATAAGATATCCTAAAAAGGAGTGCCCATGAGAACAAAGAATGAACTTGGGCTTGAAAGACAATGGGAATGATGAACACAGAGGGCTTAAGAAGGCCTGCAGTGGGAATAAACGAGCCAAGGGCTTCTCTCTTGCTCACTTCTGTCCCTTAACTCATGACCCTACAACTTTCCACATATGCTTTGGTTCTAGGCTTTAGAACCAGATCCAAGGGGACACTGCCCGCTCCTTGGCATCCATCACCACTAAATGTAGACAGTGCTAGGGGTTAGTCATAACCACCTGGCCCCACTGGGGGGTCTGAATCTGCAGCAGGTGGGCTGTGGCAGGTGCTGCAATCTTTGCTGTCCATTCTCTCTTCTTAGGAATGATGACCAGAGACCACTTCATTAGCCCTCCCTTCCTGAGATGGCCATCCAGATCATGGTCCCCCATGTGATTCTCATAGCAAAGACCAGCCTGGTTGCTGATCACAGCTAAAAAGCCAACCTCACCATCTTCCTTTTCTTATCTGTGAAGGATTTCCAGAGCCAGTTTTGTATTTTTGTGTTGGTGGTGGGAATGATGAACACAGTGGGCTCAAGAAGTCCTGCAGTGGGAATATATGAACCAAGGACTTTTCCTGAGATGAGGAGCTCATCTCAACTAATCCATGTGGAAAAACATTTGGGTTGGTGGACTGGATCCAGTGGTAATTCTTCACCCAACTCTCACCAGGTATAATTTGTTATGTAGTCCAGTTGTTTTTACTCTGCACAGGACAAATGTTTATAAAATTATGAAGAAGATGGTCATTTATACGACAATGTCATAATATGCTAAATTTCTTTGAAACCTTTCCTTCCAAATAGGGGATGAAAGAAGAGATGAGGAAAGAGATTTTGTGAGCATCTGCAATGTTACATCACTCCTGAGTTTTCTGTGGGATTCTCATCCCTGTCTATAAAAGAACTTTCTCTCCATATCAGAAAATTAGGAGGGTAGAGATTTGGGCTATTTTATTCATTCCTATATCCCCAGTGCCTAGAATAGTGCCAAGTACATAGTAGGTGCTCAGAAAATACTCGTGGAATAAATGAATTAGTCAGGCCAGGTGCAGTGGCTCATGTCTGTAATCCCAGGACTTTGGGAGGCTGAGGCAGGCGGATCACGAGGTCATGAGATTGAGACCATCCTGGCTAACACGGTAAAACCCCATCTCTACTAAAAATACAAAAAATTAGCTGGGTGTGGTGGTGGGTGCCTGTAGTCCTAGCTACTAGGGAGGCTGAGGCAGGAGAACGGCGTGAACCTGGGAGGCGGAGCTTGCAGTGAGCCGAGATCACGCCACTGCACTCCAGCCTGGGGATGGTGCGAGACTCTGCCTCAAAAAAAAAAAAAAAAGAATTAGTCATTTTACCCCGTAAAACCTAGCAAGCAGTCAACAAATTATTTGAGTTTAAATTCCTTAATAGTCTTCTTTTTTCAAGCAATTCTGCTAGTTTTGAAAGACTATTGCTCAGGACAAATGGCTGACTGATGCAGCCTGTGTACTTCAGAACATGTTGGAGAAACAAAAAAGGAAAACAAAGAAAATTTCAAAGTGATTTCAAGAGGTCATTATATTTATATTTAAAATATAATTTCTTTTCAGGTTTTGGTAAACATAAGCAAATTTTGGCTAGATAAAACAAAAAGTGTTGGCTCTTTTCATTGGTTTGAAGGTCCAGTAGAGCACAGGGTGTGTTCTATGGGTGACCAGAAAGCATGCCCTCACTTCTACACTTGATCAGCAAATGTTTCAAAGGACAAGTGGGATTCCAGTAGCTCTTCCTTGTTCTTTATAAACAAAAAGCACACTGTCTGAATTGTTGTCTGGCAGTATTAAGTGTTGTTTTTAAAAAAAAAAAAAAATTGAAAAGCACGATGAAGTAGGTTTTCAAAGAAATACTTGCAAAATGCTGTGGCTGCTGAGTCAAAGAGACAATTTCCATGATATCATCGCCTTTTCTCCTATTGGTAGCCAAAGCGGCACAAGGCAATTCACTGCGGTATGGGAAGAAAGTGTTACAACTTCTAGGTAGGTGGTAAGAAAGTGTTGGAATTCTATTTGTATTAATTTTTATCCCAATCTTTAAAATTCTATGTATGTGTATGTTTTACGGATGTACCTGTTACACCAATGTATGCATACAATTTACAAATAGAGATAATACAATAGGGTGTGTAGTCAAAGCTTTCACTGATAGGTGTGTATGATCAGAAAGGGTGAATACCACTGACTAGTCTTTTGTTGATATTGAGTTCTTTGGTTAAAAAATAAAAAGGAAGTTTGTTCTTAATTAGCATATCATACTTACCTTTTTACCACTATTTCAATGGCCTAAATATAAATAAATCCATATAAGCCAAGAGGCAGGGTTTGCATGCTTATAGTTCCAAACAATAATTGTGTTCTGGAATAATTGTCAATGTATATGGCCTGCGCTCTGCCATCACTCTGAACAGAAATATTCTGAAAAATTATTTCCAGTATTATTGTCTCTCCTGTTTCCTTAAATGCTAAAATTCTTGTGTAACTCTGTTCATTATTAATACATTGAGAATTTGGGGATCAAGGGTTTATCTTGATTTGTGTGATGTTATATGGCCATCATAAAAGATGGGATGCACTTCTAACTGCATCATGACCTGATGAGGTCAACACCATCTATTCTATAGGAATTTTTACTTTAAGTAAAAACTCTTTCTAAAGTGCACATATCCATGGCTTGAGAGGCAGTGTTACTATGAGGAACAAATGAGTTTCTGTACCATGAAAAGCACCCAGAGATGCCTAACACAGTAGCTTCTAAAGTGTTAGCCATTATTATTGTTACTATTACAATTATTATCGCTGCTAATATTGTTATTGCCATGCAATATATGGCCAGGTAGTTCTTTTTTATACCTTAAGTGTTCTTTCACTCACATATGAATAACATATTTTCTATATTTTATCAACTATTAATAATTGTAGCGGGGAAGAGTTTAATAATGACTTGATGTAAATGCTTCACAAAGGCCAAATGAATTTTTAGGCGTGGGATGAGGGAAAGAATAATTCTCATGAGGAGGGCTAACAGAAGAGAGAATGCTAATAGGGTAGTGCATTATTTACTGAGATTTCAGAAGGTATGGCTATCATAGGCAGTGGGAAGGAAAGACATAGAATAATACATGGTACACCTATGCCAAGCAAAGCTTGTGAGCATCTAACAATTAAACATGTTGTTATATACTTAAATGTAAAACTGGACTTAGCGAAAGGTTACCTGTTATTGCTGAAGGGAGAAAAGCTTGTAAAATGTCTTTTATACACTGAGGCCATAGGAAGGAAGTGACTGATGCTTAATTAAGTGATAAGAATGACAGGAAAACATCTTGAAAAAATATTAGAAGTTATAATAGAGTCAAGGGCAGACACAGAATTTACATGGTGTCATGGTCTTGATTATGACTCTGCCTTTGATTTATTTTTTATTCTTATTTTTTAGAGATGGGGGTCTCACTATGTTGCCCAGGCTGGTATCAAACTCCTGACCTCAAGTGATCCTCCCACCTCAGTTTCCTAAAGTGCTGGGTTATAGGTATGAGCCACCATGCATGGCCTGCCTTTGATTTCTTGTACCTCATACAGAAAACTTTGATGAATATAACTTACATTTTATACCCTGTACACTATTTGCAGAAAATTTTAAACTGCAGAAAGTTTTCTCTGCCGCCCAAAATATTTTCAGGATGATTTTTCTTTTTTCTTTTCTTTTCAAGGCAAGGTCTCACTCTGTCACCCAGGCTGCAGTACAGTGGTGCATTTACAGCTCACTGCAGCCTCAACCTCCTGGGCTCAAATGATCCTCCCACTTCGGCCTCTGGAATAGCTGAGACTACAGGTGTGTACCACCATGCCTGACTAATTAAAAAAAATTTTTTTTTTTTGTAAAGACAGAGTCTCACTATGTTACCCGGGCTGGTCTTGAACTCTGGGGCTTAAACGATCCTCCTGCCTTGGCCTCCCAAAGTGCTGGGATTACAGGCATGAGCCACCACACCTGGCTGACAAGGTTTTTCTTGCTGTAACTTTACACATGTGCAGGAAAATACAAATTGATTTTTACTAGCAGTTGAAGAAAAATATCATTAGTGAAAAAAAAACAAAGAAAAAAAACTGTTTTCTCCTCCACATCTCATGTGGCATACTAAAGCCAAATATGAATTACTGAGATATTCTCATTAGCATGGTTGAGAGCATACTGTAAATACCTCTCCACTTCATACTCAGAAAAGTTACTCATGCAAAATGAGAAAATAATTAGTAACAGAAGTTGATATACTTGAAGGGGACTTTTCGATTCTTTTTTGGGAATATCAAGATCCACAAGGCTGAGGAGATCTAAGACTCTAGTTAACATGCTTGTAGGACAGAATAGGAAATTTGGTGTTGTTCTCAAACCTACCACAACGATCACAACATCCAGACAATTCCAGAAACTCCTGAAATAGTGTAGTTTGTGAATGCGAATTTCCAATATCTCTTCCACCACGTAGTAAAGGATAAAGAAACAAAAGATAATCTCACAGGCTGCCAGGAAGAAATCAAAAGTTGTGACATATCGGATCAGCTTTAAAGGCTGAAATTGCCAAGATGGAATCACACCGCCTGTTGCTGGGAATTCAACCAATAACCTGCATGGAAATAAGAACAATTAAAACAATAACAACAACAACACATGAATATAGCCAGGAACGGATGGCCATCTATTCTGTTCGTGCACTACAAGGTAATTAAACCGCTACGATGAGTCCCCTCAAACTAGTGGCAAAACATTTTGATCATAGCTAATAATTCCATACTTGTAGAATTTTGTGCCATCAAAGGAGTAAGACTTCCTGAGGTCTTTCAGTCCCAAAGGCGTACTTCCTGCTCAGTCTTCCCTCTATTTTTCTATATTTATGCTGCTCAAAATGCCATATACTTTTAATGTAAAAGTAAATCAACACACAAACTTTTCTAGGACTTCTGTTATTATTTTTTAAGAGCTAGGGACTCGCTTTGTTGCCCAGGCTAGAGTGCAGTGTTGCAATCATAGCTCACTGCTGCCTCAAATTCCAAGGCTCAAGGGATTCTCCTGCCTTAGACCCCTGAGTAGCTGGGACTATAAGTGTGCAGTACGACGCCCGACTAATTTTTTTTTTTTTTGGCAGAGACTGAGTCTTGCCCTTTTGCCCAGGTTGGTCTCAAACTTCTGGGCTCAAATGATACTCCTGCCTGGGCCTTTCCAAGTGCTGGAATTACAGTTGTGAGCCACTGTGCCTGGCCCTAGGACTTCTATTAAATTCAAGTCCTTCTCCTAGGCAACATGAAGAATATAAAGAAATACAAGCCATCCACTCAAAACTTGTGTGATCTCGTTGAGAAGTAGGATATATTTTGTACATATGTAAAGATAGGAACTGAGTCTCTCATTCGTTCATTAGGTAAAACCTAAATAGCATCAAATAGTTTGTCCTCCAGGGAATCTCTCTTCTTCCCAGAGCCTTATAATGAATAGGTGTGTACTCAATAGATGTCTGATTGTCTAAAACATACACTGTTTTACATCCATACTAATGGCTCTGATCTTTACCGCTTTACCATAACTGGACTGAGGGTTTTTTTGGTCAAACCCCATTTCGTAAGTGTCACACTGAGAAAGGTGGGTGATTCAGTTAATGACACAGACTCCTTATCTAACTAGAAACAGAATCCCTAGCTGCTTCATTTTAAAACATTTAAAAGCCCTTTAGTCAGCTACTAGCCATCATTATCTCTGCCATTACAGGACAGATAGCCGCACCTGGAACTTGAGCATCCAGGACACATGCATGAGCAATAATCAAGTAAAAACAGGGACTATGGTAAATTAGAACTGGTCAGAGAAGTGTGAACATTTTCCTTCCTTTTCATTGTCAGTTTTCCTGTTCTTTCTTTCCTATTTCATGTGTTGGAGAGTAGGGGTAAGAACCAAAAACTCAGGAGAGCAACACTGAAGCCAAGAGTCTTGTGACAGCCTCATTGGGAACTCAAAAGGGAAGGAAGTGGCCTTCAAGAGTCAAGTCATTTCTCTGGTCCATTCTGGCCCTGCAGTAGTCAACCACTTCCAGAAACTTAGAAAAACAGTATAGAGAAATGAAGCAGTTGTCTTAACAATGTTTATCCTTAAAGTAAACGAGGAAGCAAAAGAAATACTCAATACCTTCTCTAAATAGAATCTACTAAAATATCAGAGTTGCCTCTCTGTTTTTATTCTCTTCCTTTTTATTCTATTCTTTTGATCTTCACTGGAATACTTAGGAAAAACTCAATAATAACTGCAATAGATTTTCATTCATTTCTAGTGATAACTACTACTGGACTATTGGTTGAGTATTTCCTTCCTTCCTTCCTTCCTTCCTCCTTCCCCTCCCTCCCTCCCTCCTTTCTAGCTTCATTCCTCCCTCCCTCCTTCTCTCTTTTTTTTTTTTTGCCACTGTGAGCAAGGACAGGTTGAATGTTTCTAATCTGAAATATAAAATGCTTCAAAATCCCAAACTTTTTGAGCACCGACATGACAGCATAAGTGGAAAATTCCACACCTGACTTCATGTGACAGGTCATTGTCAACATGCAGGCACACAACAGTTTATTCAACATCCCTAAGGGAAAAATAAAATTTCCTTCAGGCTATATGCATGAAGTTTCATTTATGAAACATAAATGAATTTTGTGTTTAGACTTGGGTCCCATCCCCAAGATATCTCATTTTATATATATGCAGACATTCCAAAATCTGAAAAAAATCTTAAATCTCAAACATTCCGGTCTGAAGCATTTTAGATAAGGGATAACCTGTAATTGATTTAATGTGGTACTATTTTCTGCAAACGTTGTTAAATACAAGGACTGGGACAATCCAACAAGCCACGTAGAGCAGAATTGAGCTTAACCTCAAGAATGATGACAAAGACTATTATGAGAATAAACCCTTCTTATCTTGTGTGTAAATATACATGCAATAATCCGTGTTAGTGATGTTTGGGTATTGCTGACATGCTCACCAGGAAGATTAAAGTGGGTGAACTCTGACTCCCTCTTGCTCTGCTTTTTCCTTCTTTTTAATAGTACCTATCACCTTCTAATATTTTATATATTATATAATAAAATAACTACTATATTATTTGTATTGTTTATTGTTTAATGTTTATTCTCTATCTCCTCCTGGTTGGAGGCAAGCTCTGCAAAGGCAGGGATCTTTGTTGTGTTTGCTGACATGTCCCAAGAGCCAAGAACAATGTCTAGCCCATATTAAGTGTCCAATAGATGTTTGCTGAATAAATGAATGGAGTTGGGTCCCAGACAAGCCAGTGGAATCTTTGTCAGTTTCGTTACTGTCTCCCAGAGGGGTCATCATGGCAACATCCCAGGATCTGAGGAAGGAACTTTATGTGACTCTGACCGCCCTTAGCATGAGCAGGTACCTGGGTATCCTACTGAGCATCCTACAAGCACTCCAATTACTGTGCTTGTGTGCTAATAGCAGAGGCTCATCTGAGAGTGAGAAACTCCAGGGAATGAATCAAGATTTGATGGGCAGGGGACTTGGTGATGGAACATGTGGCACTGATCATCCTCATAATGGGTAGGGACAGATGTTAGAAAAACACAATACTTATCTGGAAAGGTTCCAGCATTGAGATGAACTTGGACCAGAGTTAAGGTTCTTTCCAACTTGTAATATTCTAGGATCCCAACTTCCTTCCTCAAATATCCTTTATTTCAATAAGCCTTCAGTTTTTACCCCTCCCTTGCTATCTGTCTGGGTCCTTGGCATCCTCATTTAGTTAACGGCAGGCAAAGGTTTTTCTGGCCAACCCCAGGATAGGATGTACGTACAACTACACAAAAATAGGAGGGATGCGTGTCCTCAGTACACACCTGACCACACAGAACAGGTTAATGTTGGCGTTGTACACTGAGAAGTCAATAAAAGTTGCCCTGGTTCCTCGGTCCAGCCAGACATTTTTCTTGAGGCTAGCAACTTGTGCAGCTGTTTCCTCTCTTGTTCTTGACAAATCCAGATAATAGCCAGCTCCACTATAAGTTGCAATGATTCCCCAGTGGCTACTACCATTCAAGTCTTTTTCACTTGTGTAGATCCAACTGATTAAAAACAAAATCAAAAAACAAACAGTTAAAATCAGTGGAACACTTGTGGCAATTACAAGGACAGCTGGTTTCTTGTAAAATAAAGTATGCATTAAGGCCTATCAAGCTGGGTAATGTGCCTGACCTGGCACTTTATAAGTGTTTTCTTGGTTAATTCTCATACTGTTATTAGCCTCACTTTAGGAATGAGGGCCCTGAGGCTTAGTGAGGTCAATGTAGTCCCAAAGTTTTGAAGGTAGACTCAGAAACCAATGCCAGGGCTGTCTGTCCCTAGAGCCTCTGCTCTGCTCTAGAGCCACTGCTCAGTTTATATGGCTGCCTTCTCTGGGTAACTGTGCTCAGGGACTAGATAACTTGAGGTCCCCAGAGAAATTTACAGCCAAAAGAGGGACAAGTTCATCAAGTGGCATTGTCAGCATTTGGGAATTTCATCCACAAATATTCAGAGGATCTCTTAGAAAACAGATGCTTCTTTGGCACTAATGGGGATATAAAAGTCCTTTCCCTCCCAAATTTAAAACAAGTAGGGAAACAAAAGTTGTAATTAAACAAGTAAAATACAAGGTGGATAATAATAAGCAAAAGACTAAAAAAATTAGGCTGGCAGATCAGAGGAAAGCTATCCTTATTTGGGGATCTGGCAATGAAGGGATGGATTAGAAAAGGCTTTAGGAAGAAGCTGTGTTGGACCTGAGCCATGAAAGGTGAGTAGGACCTGGACTTGCACAGGTGAATGCTGATATGGTTTGGCTGTGTCCCCAACCAAACTTATCTTGAATTGTAACTCCCACAATTCCCATGTTTTGTTGGAGAAACCCAGTAGGAGGTAATTGAATCACGGGGGCAGGTCTTTCCCATGCTGGTCTCGTGATAGTAAATAAGTCTCACAAGATTTGATGGTTTTACAAGGGGGATTTTCCCTGCACAAGCTCTCTCTCTTTGCCTGCTGCCATCCATGTAAGACATCACTTGCTCCTCCTTGCC
Source organism: Mandrillus leucophaeus (assembly GCF_000951045.1). Lineage (NCBI taxonomy): Eukaryota > Metazoa > Chordata > Mammalia > Primates > Cercopithecidae > Mandrillus > Mandrillus leucophaeus. Next base: position 825,120 of record NW_012104043.1, read on the forward strand.
TTCCACCATGATTGTGAGGCCTCCCCAGCCATGTGGAACTGTAGGTCCATTAAACCTCTTTCTTTGGTAAATTGCCCAGTCTCAGGTATGTCTTTATCAGCAGCGTGAGAAAGACTAATACAAAATGGAAAGGGCATTTCTAACTGTGAGCCATTGGTCAAGAGAAGTAAGTAGTTCAGTTTGGCTCCACAAGGTAAAGAATGGTAGATCGAAAGGTAGTCTGTGGTCAGCTTGTGAAGGGCAAACATGAAGGAGTCTGTGAAGGGAAAGTTCTGAGAGGCACAGAACAGGGCTGCTCTGGTGGCGGCAGGGAAGACTGGAGTGGGGAGGAAGAGGGCTCACGTGCAGAAAAGAGTTAACACAGCAGGCCTGAGATAGTCTTTCCTTAGGAAGGCCTGTTTGCAAGGTTGGACTTTGGCTGGCATCTGGGAACCTGACTGATAAACAGCTCCCTGCACTGGTGTACAACTTTCCCTGACCGGTAAGAGAGGCTTGCTGTGCCTGTGCTATTTGTACAAGCAATGTGGCTTTACACTCAACACCTGCTTTCCTTCTGGGAGTCGGCAATTTTGGCACATGCCAGTCATAAACCAGTACCAGTATCCAGTGAACACCCCAGGCACCGAGTCTCTAATTAACCTCTCTGATAGACATTTCACACATTGTTACAGCTTGTTCCTGGAGAAATTCAGCACATCCTATGTGACCTCACTGGGAGAGGGCTCCTGGAAGCCTACACTGGGTTTTCCCCATGTGCCTTTTCTTTTGTATCCTTTCACCATAATAAACCTTAGCTATGAGGATGCCTCTATGCTGAGTCCTTCTAGTGAATCACTGAACATGGGGGTGGTCTTAGGGACCCCTGACATAGCTCCATTAGCAATAACCAAGAGGTAATGAGGCCTGAACTCACTCAGTGAAGACGGGAAGGGGAAGGAAGGAGTGAGAGAGTGTCACCACAGTGACTGTCAGCAGAACTTGGCAACTGATTTGGAAGTTGGGGCAAGGAGGAAACATGGCTCAAAAATGACTCTGGAGTCTCTTTCAGGGCAATAGGAAGATAGCAGTGCCATTAACAGAAGGAAGAGCAGATCCCATAAGAAAACGATGTTTAATTTGGGGCATATTGAATCGCAAGAGGTGTGGGACATCCAGGTGGAATAGAGACGTATCTTGTACCACTAGAATGCAAGCTCTGTGAAGAAAGGATGTTTGCTTCTGTTTCCTGCTGCTTTGTTTCTTCAGCATCACGGGGACTAGAAGAGGGGTGACTTCTAGCAATGGGAACATGCCTGGCACATTGTTAAAGAAATGACGAGTCACCAAATAAAGATGCCAGTGGAAGCCATCTGAATGTCATGGGAAAGAGGGTAAAGAAAGAAAAGATGGAGATACAAATATAGAACCTGGGAATAAGACAGGAGAAGTGAGAGAAAGGGGTTTCAGAGTTAAAAGAACCCAAAGTGTAGAGTTCCTCATGGAAGTCAAAAAAATGAGCAGTCAACACTGCCACCTTCTGCAGACAGGATGAAGGGGATAAAGACTGAGATTTGTTCAGTGGATTTGCTAACTAGAGGTCCCTAGTGGCTTCCTGGTGAGATGTCAAAAGCAAGAACCTAAGCTTTAAGAGGTAAATCGAGGGTAAGGAAATGGAAGTGGCAAATGAAGACTATTCTTCCAAGAAGTTTGGAGTTGATGGGAAGAAGAAATTGGAGTGACTTGAGAATGTAGAAGAATAAAGGGATGGTTTAGATATGACAGGGAAAGTCCCCTTTGGCAATCCACCCTGGAGTAGACATCACTCATTCATACATGCATCCAACACATATTTATTAGTATCTTTACATATGAGGCATTGTTCAAGGCTTTGAGAACACAGCAGTTAACAAAATAGAATCCCTGCCCTCAGGAAGCTTGAGTACTGATGGGCAGCTGAGAGCATCGAAAAGCCACCCTAATGATGTAATTAATACGGAGGAGCAATTAATATGGAAGAGGTTTAGTAGACGAAACATGGGTTTTGGAGTCAGGCTGCTTAAATCTTGGTTCAGTTCCATTTGCTAGCTGTGACACTTTGGGCAAGTGAGCCTCAGGTTTTTCATCTATAAAATGGAGATGATACCTATTTTAGAGTTGTTTTGTGAAAGTAGATGAGATAATGCGTGAAATAACTTCTTAAATAATGTCTGGCACAGAGCCGTGGCTGTATAAATTTATCTTCTTAGTGATGTGAGATAAATAAAATATTGGAAAGGGTATCACAGATGGAAGGCATGCTTATGCTTACTACAAAAAGGCACACTAGAAAGCAAAATAAAGCTGGGCATGGTGGCATATTCTATAGTCCCAGCTACTTGGGAGGCTGAGGCTGGAGAATTGCTTGAGCCCAGGAGTTTGAGGCCAGCCTGGGCAACATCAAGAGGCTCCATCTCTAATAAATTTTTTTTTTAAAGAAAGCGAAATCACTAATATAACTTGGATGATAATGTTCTTTGAGATTATTTAGTACCTTTGTTCTAAAGCTCTGGAGTTTTACTAAATTTTTTTTTTTTTTTTTTTTTTTTCTGAGGTGGACTCTTGCTCTGTTGCCCAGGCTGGAGTG
>NW_012104043.1:827771-854299 GCF_000951045.1 Mandrillus leucophaeus
CAACAAAACTCCCATCCCACAGCAGAAACTCAATGAATAATACTTTTCATTTTTTATTTATTTATTTTTCTGAGGTGGACTCTTGCTCTGTTGCCCAGGCTGGAGTGCAGTGGTGAGATCTTGGCTCACTGCAACCTCCACCACTTGGGTTCAAGCAATTCTCCTGCCTCAGCCTCCCGAGTAGCTGGGACTATAGGCACATGCCACCACACCCAGCTAATTTTTGTATTTTTAGTTGAATCAGGGTTTCACCATGTTGGCTAGGCTGGTCTTGAACTCCTGACCTCAAGTGATCCGCCCGCCTTGGCCTTCCAAAGTGCTGGGATTACAGGCATGAGAAACTGTGTCCAACCTGGATTTTTACTAAATTTGTTTCTTATGGGTTCTGGTATTAAATAGAGTATACACTGGATGGTACAAGAAGAATACACTAATTGAAAAGGTGATTGCCCATTGTATAGTAACAAATGTGGATTCTGGGCAACTCAGTTTCCAAGAAAAGAACCTAGATGAACCAACAGAATTAGCTGAGCAAAGCTTAGAAGATGACTCTGACCAGTGACGTACCCAGGGACAGCAACCCCAAAGGCCCACGCTGAAATGGCCTGGGAGGTCTTCCTGTTTCTTTATAATAACTACAAAACTTCTAAAATAGTAAGTGCCCTCCCTTAATACACAAGATGTTTGAAGTATGGGTACCAAAGTGTACAAAAAGCCCCTGTAAATATGCATGTGTACAAATACATACTTAAAATCTCAAACATTTGAGTAAAATGGGCTTTAAAGCAAACAAAAAATGGCCTCACAAGCTTACACATTAAATAACTCCATTCTGAACAAAAACCTGTTTGTAAGACCTATAAAAAAAGAGTTCCTGCACCTGAAACCTTGCTGTTAAATAACTTAGTGGATGATGTTACTGGACCTATAAAAACAGGGCCCAGGGCATCTTAAATGAAATTTTCAAAGGCTCAGATAATTAATTTTTTGTGGGTCATATGGTCAACGATTTAGTGTTTTGAAAAATATGCATGTAGAAACTGAAAGAAGGCTAAAAAGTAGTGAAAACTTGAGAAGTCAAAGGTCAAGTTGGCCAAGGTTTAAATATAAGCACTGAAGAGTCACTGAACTTCTTTTTGCCTCGGTGAAGGTGTCAGGGAATGAATGAATGAATGATGGGAGGTCAGAGAATAAATGAGTGAATATCACCAAGTGGCAATGAGTCCCAGACACTTACGCGGTTCCATTTCGGGGCCCGAAGGGAGCCCTATCTTCACTACTGACAGAGTAGACATCATAGCACTCTTTAATTTCATCTCTCAAGTCCTGGGGGATAGAGCAGGATCCATTTCTGACTCGGAGTTGCCGTATTCGTGGTACCCCTAACAACAGGTTCTCATAGAAGATGAAACTTCGGTTGTCAGCTTCAGTCTGGTTACTGGGCTGCATCTTCCAGTACAGCCCATCCAATAAGGAGCCTTCTGTGAACTAAAAGCACAGGAAACATCTCTGAAAAAGTTCCAAGCTCAGCTGCTGTCTTGCTCCTGCCTGGAACGTTTGCATAACCAAGCATTTGGCAACTCTATGAAAATAGTAGAGTGATAAGGATGAGTTTTGTCGTCAGAGAGATTTGGGATAGCATCTTGCCCTATCACTTGTTAGCTATGAGGCCTTGAGCAGGGTCCTCTGAACCAAGGTTCCTGCATCTGGAAAACCCATCTTTTATGTAGTCACTGCATCTGGCACAGAGTGGGTACTTAATACGTGGCAGCTCTGATTTGCATAGTTACTGCACCTGGCACAGAGTGGGTACTTAATATGTGGCAGCTCTGATTTGCATAGTTACTGCACCTGGCACAGAGTGGGTACTTAATATGTGGCAGCTCTGATTTTTGTTCTTGGACTAAAGGTGGGGTCATAATTAACTCCACTTCCCCTTATTAAAATAATGTCTCACATAATCATGGTTCTAAACTTGTTTAGAGAAAAGGCTACAGTTTTGATTACCAGCCTGGCATCTGATAGACCTTTCACCTGTCTGGACTATTTTGCTGTATGGTGAACTCTCCAATCCCTCCTTATCCCTTTAGAGATTGGCATTTATCATCATGGAATGTGTACACAAAAGTCTCTTGTTAGTTTGTACAACTAGCTATGCCTGTAGGGAAAACAGATCTATTTCTCAGTGTGCTATCCTTATCAGATGATCAACAGAGATAGACTGATTTGCCCTCTCAGATGGTGAAAGATTCATATTATACAAGTGTGGCTTTGGATGCCAAGTACTTTTGTATATGAATAGGTTCCTGTGACCCAGTTGTCTCTATCCTTAAAATCAATAGCTCTGACCCCAGGGTTTAGTAAGAATTTTAGAAACTATCTCCCTAAGGAGAAACAATAATTTCCTTTTCAATTTCCCTTCCAATTTTCTTAGATTCTAAGCCCCATATCCCTCAGATGAGTTTAATATTTTTCCTGTGGTGTCACTCATTGCTATACTGTTAACTATGTTGGAATTTGGGAAGGGGCTGGACTGGGTTGAACTTCACAACAGCAAACCTTTTGTTTGTTTTTGGTTTTTTGTTTTTGTTTTTTTTTTTTTGGATTTTTTTGAGACAGGGTCTCACTCTGTTGCCCCGGCTGGAATGCAGTAGCATGGTCATGGCTCGACCTCAAGCAATCACTCAAGTGATCCTCCCACCTCAGCCTCCTGAGTAGCTGGGACTACGGGTGTGTGCCACCCCACCCTGCTAATTTTTTAATTTTTTTGGAGAGACAAAGTCTTACCATGTTGTGCCCAGGCTGGTTTCGAAATCCTGGACTCAAGCAATCCTCCTGCCTTGGCCTCCCAAAGTGCTGGGATTACAAGCGTGAGCCACCAAGCCCCACCAACAGCAGACCTTTGAAAGAATGTCCTTACTTTGTGTCAAGCACTGTTCTAAGAGCTGGGGATACATGCCATCATCAACAAAGAGACAAAATGCAAAAGGCGAAGCAAGACAGAAGAACCACACTGTCCTTCATTGGCCTTACATTCTAGGAGATTCTCAATAAATATTTATTGAATCTTGACTCATGGAACGAATTATAAACTAGGATGAAGAAGTAGCTGTCAGGCTAGAAAAAAATTGATTTTTCTTGTTCCCTAGCCATGTGACCATATGATTTAAGCATCCTGAATCTCATTTTCCTCATTAACAAACTAGGGCATACTCTTAGTACTTACCTTATAGAGTTACCATAGAAATTAAATTAGGTAAGGTATGAAACACTCAGCACAGTGCAAGGCACAGGCAAAGTTCTCAGTGTTAACTTTACCCCTCTTTGAGAGTAGGAACAGTAACTTCTAACAACTCACCATAACTTACATCTCACACAGTGTTAAATGCAAAGCAGGTCCTGTCGATACTCATGCACTGAAATGATGAAGCCAAATGAAAAATTTTCTGTGATAAAGAGGTACTTTCAAAGTTATTTGCAAATACCTTCCAGAAGTCTTCCATGGAAGACAGAGTTTTAAAGTTAGTTTTCTCTGTTTTGGACACGGGGGTGTCTAGGAAGAGCTGTGACATCATCCGGGTGTAGTAGTACACATTGGAGCTCATCATGCCGTAGGTCACTGGAACACAGAAAGATCCAAATGAACGCCCCCAGGGAATCGGCACACATTCACACACCAGCAGCCTTCACGAAGGGATTGTTCCTATGGATAAACAGTTTGGACAAATATCCACAGAAGGTCTTCTCTCACCCCTGCCTTCCTTCCCCCTATCATTCTTCTAGGATATCTCCCTATCTCTCTGGCTTATAAAAGAAATATGTAATATTAATATTGGCTCATATGAAACAAAATTGGCTTACTATTGAGTATCAGTGTAAGATCAGGAACGTTTACTTGATATTTGGGACTTCCAACATGCCTACTCAATTTCATCTTCCACCACCTCTCGGCTCAGATCCTCCATACCAGTGAGGCTGATCTGCACAAGGTCATAGCTATGCTGGGCTCCCCACCCTCCTGCTGTGCACACTGCCTACTCTCCCTGCAGTAACATGGGCAAGCCATTGTTTGTTTCCTCCAGATCAATTCTCCATTCTTCTCCGCCCTGTTCTGTGCCCTGAGGCTAACCTTTATGAACTGTACCAACTGGAATCCTTTGCCCTACGGGGATATCAAGGACAGAGTTTGTTCCCCCACCCCGTTCTCCATACCTTCACCATCTGGATGCAGTTTGGCAGTGGAGACTCTAATCTTGGCCATGGGTGCTGAGGGAATCCCTTTTCTCACAACCACACTGGGCTCCCACTATGCCACTCCCTCCCCCAGTTCCCTAAAGCCTGGAGGTGGTAACTTTTTTTGAGTGCATCACTTGCCCTTTTTGGTTCTCTTAACCCCACCACATCTCTGTAAACAGTCCCTTCATTAAACTTCTCTTAATCACCACTTGAGTTCATCATCTCCTTTTTCTAAGATGCTGACTGACACAGACATATCTGCTTCCCACCTACCAGTCAAATCTTGAATGGAACCCTATAACTCGAACTACATCCCTGCCATGGACATTTACTGATTATTTTGAATGGTCTTGGAAGGAGGTGGGAAGATCCTTTACAAGCTTAGTAGACCAAAGGAGATCAGGGTCTGACTCCTGGCCATGCTCCTTACTTGCTATACGACCTGTGCAAGTTGCTTAAACTTTCTGAGCTTCAGTTTCCTCTTCAGTAAGATGGGGATAACCAACTATCCCATGGATTTTTTGGTGCCTAAATAAAAACAATAACTAAAATTTATCCAGTACAGTGGTTGACACTTAACAAATGTTCAATATGGTGGCTCTTCCTCCTTAACTGGTTTGTTATAATGCATTTATTATAAATTTCAGCACTTTACCAAGTACTTTCTCATTCTGGACTTTAATGATTGCAGGTATAATATAATTCCTATAATTAGCTGATAAAACGTTTCAAGGGGAAGGAAACATGTTCTATGCTTTTTAAAAACTACAGTTCTGAATACCCATGATTAATACTTACCTGAAACTATAATACATTTCAGGGATCATATTCAAACCTATAGAAATTATTTTAGGATTAAGTACTATTTAGCAAATCTCTCCTTCATGCAGCTGTCTTCTCCCCACTCTGCATTTTTCTTTCTTTTTTTTTTGAGACAGAGTTGTTGCCTAGGCTGGAGTGCAATGGAGCAATCTCGGCTCACTGCAACCTCCACCTCCCAGGTTCAAGCAATTCTCCCACTTCAGCCTCCCCAGTAGCTAGGATTACAGGCATGTGCTACCATGCCCAGCTGATTTTTTATTTTTAGTAGAGACGGGGTTTCACCATGTTGATCAGGCTGGTCTTGAACTCCAGACCTCAGGTGATACACCTGCCTTGGCCTCCCAAAGTGCTGGGATTACAGGTGTGAGCCACCACACCTGGCCCCTCTTCCCCTTTCAAGCATCATAGGAAATTAAGATTATTTAAGAAGGGTAGGTAATAATGATCCAAACACGAGTGTGTTTGGGAGTTCATCTCAAGCAATCAATTAAGCAGTAAATACACATAATACACACAACTTGTATACTGTATCTAGAGATGTATGAAAAATGTCCAGTCCCCCTGGTTTGGCTCCCTCACCTGTCATCCTATAACCTAATGTAATTAGGACAAGAACAGTCCTCTTCAGGTGTTACATGACTTACTACCTCTCAGAACTGTCTTGCGACAAGAGTTAAGAGTTTAGAATTCGAATCCACTCATATTTATGGAACAAGGTATTGGGCATGAAGATGAACAAGATGTGATCTCTGCACTCAGAAGAGTTCATAGGGTCCCCAGCGAGTGCTGCCTAGCCAACTCCCACAAAGGATGCAAAGGATGGACATGAGTACACTGTCCTCTGCAAAGGCCTGTCAGTCTACAGTCAATCGAGGAGAGAAAGGGACATGACACAAGAGCAAGCGGTGAAGGCTGCTAAGAGCCAACCAAATAATTAAGTTGATTATTTTCAATTAACTTGGAATTGGAATGTACTTTGGATTGACTGATTAATATAGACTGTTGTGGAGTTTTTAACCTGTGGGTTTACTGTGGTTGTTGTTAAAAAGGAATTTTGATAAATTATTTACATATTTTTATTTATAAATATGGTATAACTATATATAAGTATGTAAATATAAGGATCTTAGATACTGAATTGAAAATGTATCCCTTTATTTTCCTAGACCACTCATAATCCAGTACGGATTTTTGCTTTTGAAATTCTCAAGATCTATATTGGCTTTAATAGCTTCACCAAAGGGCAAGCAACAGGTTCTCTTGGTTATGTAGCACCATCTGCTGGACAGCCAGGTAAATAATCCCTTCCAGCTTTGAAGGGATGATTACCGTACCTTTTCTTTCTTTCTTTTTTTTTTTTTTTTGAGACAAGGTCTGGCTCTATGGCCAAGGCAGGAGTGTAGTGGCACCATCTCCGCTCACTGTAGCCTCAATCTCATGGGCTCAAGTGATCCTCCCACCTCAGTTTCCCAAGTACCTGGGACTACAGGCATGCACCACTGTGGCCAGCTAATTTTTAAATTTTTCGTAGAGATGGGGTTTCGCCATGCTGCCCAGGCTTATCTCAAACTTGTGAGCTCAAGTGATCCTCCCTGCTCGGCCTCCCAAAGTGCTGGGATTACGGTCGTGAGCCACCGCGCCCAGCCTTAACAGATATTTAATCAGCAAACATTAACTCAGTCCTTCTGTGCCAGGTCCCAAGGAAGTTCATGGCACACCTGAGTGACAGCTCACAAACTCTGGTGGTCAGCTACACCATGAGCCCATGCAGGTGGCAGCTAAAAGCCCCCTGAATTTGGAGTCATACTGATTTGGTTTTGAGTTTCAGCTTGCCTCCATCCTGAACATCTGCCTCTGTTCATGATGGCGGGTCTTGCATCTTGAGATCTTGGACAACTATTTAACTCTTTTAAGCCTGATTTTGGAAACCAGAAAATGAGAATAATACCAAGGGTTTTTGTAAAGCTCAAATGGAGAAATATATGTGAAGACATTTGCACACTGTAAAATGCAATGGAAATATAAAACTGTTAACATCACTTCTCCTTTAAGTCCCTGAAAGGAAACTGGAGAAAGCCCACTTGAAGGTAGCATTCACTCTCTAAATGAAATGAATTGTGAAGAAAAATTTAGTGCATGAAATAGATAACCTTAAATGAGGACCAGAAAGGAGACAAGAGTATTAAAAAATACATAAAGGACACATACATCTGTATATATGTACACATCTTTCTTCTGCTATTTAATCCTTGTCTTAACCCCTGAATTTCCATTTTCCATAAAATAAACTAGAGCAAAATACAGTAAAACACAGTATTGGCCAGACACGATGGCTCACACCTGTAATCCCCACACTTTGGGAGGCCGAGGTGGGCAGACCGTTGAGCTCCAGAGTTTGAGACCAGGTTGGGCAACAGGGTGAGACTGCACCACTGCACTCCAGCCTGGGCGATAGAGCGAGATCTTGTCTCAAAAACTTTAAAAAAAAAAAAAGAAAAGAAACTATCACCAAACAACCAGCATGTGAACTAACAAAAGCTGCCTTAAAAACATGGTCTATCATTTCAAAATAGCAACAAATACTATTTTATTGTTAATATTGTTGAAAAATATAGGTTCAAATATTAAAAACAAATAAAGGGTATTGTAGAATAGTATATATTACATAAATTCCAAATCATTAGGATAAAAAAGCAAATAAAAAATTTCCATCCAGCAAAAGAATATAAATGGAAAATAACAGGAACATATGAAAGAGAGGAAAATACTAAATAATATTAATTTGACAAAAAAAACCATGAAACTTGAATGGTTTAGACTCTTACTAAATGACAAAGTTTTAAATATTGGTTAAAAAATAAAAATGCATCTCTAGAATTGTTAGAAGAAACCCACTCAAAGCTAAAAATAAATGAATGGGAAAATATATCAGGGACAAAATATTTTTTAAAAGGTTTTAAGTGGTATTATAATCCTCTGACAGAGGACATTATAAGGTGAACACTCAGTTTGATTAAAAGGTTATTTTACATTGGTCAATTATACTATACATAATGACTTAACTGTAATGAATTCTTATGTATTGAATAACAGAACATCAAAATATATAGAGCAATACCTGTTAGTAATAAAAGAATGATCAAAACTACAATTGCAGTTGGAAACTTAAAACCCTGTATCTTTCAATCTTTGACAGATAAAGTAAACAAAAATTACCTAGGAATATTAAGGGTTTGAATTAAGTATATGACTTGACATAGATATATATATGTGTTAAGAGATTAAATTTTTTCCCTCTCTTAATAACCCTTGGGCCAAAGAAGAAATCAGAGCTGCCATAAAAATATAACCGTATTAGATGCAAAGACAGTAGAACCAAGATGCCTTGGCCACAGTATTTCAGGTAATCTGCCACAAGATGAAGCTATCACTTTGCACAGGAAAACGAACTGCTTTGCTAGCTGTGTATTATATGATATCCTCACAGGGATGCAGTGGAAATAAAATGCAAACAAACATTTGAAGGGACTCTATAAACTCAAAGTGCTATACAAGATGATAACCTTGACTTACAGTGGAGGTACATCCTGATAAACCCATTGTAAATTGAAAATATCGTAAGCTGAAAATGCAGGTAATATAACTAACCTACTGAATGAACAACACAGCTTAGCCTGGCCTACCTTAAACATGTTTAGACACTTACATTAGGCTAGTTGGGCAACATCATCTGGCAATACAATACACCGTAGAGTACTGGTCGCTTACCCTCATAATCACATGGCTGACTGGGAGCTGTGGCTCCATCTCTAGAGTATGGTAGCCTGGAAAAAGACCAAAATTCAAAATTGAAAGTATGGTTTCTATAGAATGTGTATCACTTTCACATCACCATGAAGTTGAAAAATCATAAATCGAACCATCGTAAGTTGGGGACCATCAGTATATAAATGCAAAGCACTATACACAAATCAAGGAATTATTAGGCTTGAATTGATTAAGTGGACATACTATAGGAAATTCTGTGTGTTAGGAAATGAGAAGTGCTAGTGAACAAGAAATGGAAACAGGCAATGCTGTCAGCAGTTCGTGAGACTCTCCAGGTGTCGGCACTGAGAGGTGCACAGCTGCATCCCATCCCTGCGAGGGGGGTGAATGCATGAGCTGGTCTGGTCTGATAATCCTGTGTGAAGAGGTGGGCCTGAACGGCAGCACAGCTCGGAGGTGGGGGCTGGTTCGGGTGGGCACCGCTAAGCTTCTGCCTAGATCTGGTTCTTGAGCTGATTTTGAAGGATGAGGAGGAATTAGAATGACAGAAAGGAACAGTGTACACTGAGGCTTTTTGAGATCACAAGTGGTTTGATGTGGTTGAAGAACCAGATATTTATAGGAGTGACAGTTCTAAAGAAGTAAGTAAAGATCGTTTGGTAAAATGCCAGCCTATTGTCTAAAGATTTTAAAGTTTATCTTGACGTTGAGATACCATGTTAAATGGAAGAGTGATCCCAGCACTTTGGGAGGATGTTGCAGGAGGATCGCTTGAGCCCAAGAGTTCAAGAACAGCCTGGGCAGCAAAATGAGACCTCATTTCTACAACAAATAAAATTAGCTGGGTGGTGTGTGCCTGTGGTCCCAGCTACATGGGAGGCTGAGGCAGGAGGATCTCTTTAGCCCCCAAGCTGCAGAGAGCTGTGTTCATGCCACTGCACTCTAACCTGGGTGACAGAGTGAGACCCTGTCTCAAATAAATACATAAATAAATAAATGGAAGAGTGACTTGTATTAATCTGGTTCCAGAAACAGCAGTGCTTGGAAATTCTAAAAAGTCCAGACACAGGGAGAGCAGCTTCCATCTAATCTGTGGTTCATATTTCGAGGCCTCTTAAAACTTAAAGGAATCTTAGGAATCTTGTCCCTTTCATACTTAAACCATGGGGTGTTCTGCTGTAAATCCCTCACCAAGGCCAACCAGAACTACAGGTCTGGCCCCTGGTCACCTTTCCATCTTCATCTGATGATCTGATCTCCAGGAACTGGCTTCACTTGGCTTCTGAGTGTTTCTGGAATGATCTGAGTGTTTTCCTGCCTCAGAGCCTTCATTCATACAATTCTCTCTTCCTCTGTTCTCAATCTTGCTTCAGGCTTCAGAGAGGCCTTCCTTGAGGGAAATCCTTTTCCCCAATCATCTCCTTTCATATCACTTATCACATTTAAGGACAGGGCCTAAATCTGTTTTTAATTAAATTACTGACCAACTGAACAAGTCAGGAAAGAGATGATTAGGATTAAAATAGGGACAAGAGCGACACAGGAAAAAAGACAGATTAGAGAGCCTCTGAAGAGGCAGAATGATCACAGAAGACTGGGAAGGGAAAGCATCCAGGATGACACCCAGGGTTCAAGTGAACTAGAGAGCATGGCTGGATAGATGGGTGGGAGATGAGTTCAGGATGGGGCATGTTACCAGTGAGAGAGGGCTGTGAGAGATCCCATCGTAGATGTCCAGCAGAAGCTGGTACTAGGTTCAGAGCTCATGAGTGGGACATGGGAGTCACTGGCACGCGAGTACTAGTTGAAGCATTGTCTGTGGAAAAAATGACCCAAAGAATGTCACAGGCCCAATCAGAGAAAACATTCTGTAAACATGCTTCAGAGAGAAGAAAGTGAAGCAAGTGAACACAGCAAGGAGGAACACAGGAAGAGAGAGAGTTACCAAAGCCAAAGAGGGAAGTCCTAGAATGCCAAACTCCACTGGACCAAATGCCAGGAAGAGGCTGAAAAGAGCCATCCCCAGTGACCTTTGTGAGGGCTTTTTTAGGAGGCAGAAGTGAGACTGCAGAATCAATAAGAGAGTTTGTGAAATACAGTCACTAAAACCCCCAAATCTTTTAATCCAGGTTTGGTCAACATTTCAAAGAAAATTGTAAGTAACAATTGTAAAATTGTGAGGAAAATCTTTAAGGGGTAAAGGCTGTTGATACAAGTGCTTCTGAGAATGGTAGTATTGGCTGGTATTATTGTGTTTTAAAAGTGAGAGAAAGATGTATAATATTTACATACAGACAATCTAGGATATATGATGGTCCAACTTACTGATTTTTTGACTTTAAAATGGTGCAAAAGTGATAAGTATTTAGTAGAAACTGTACTTCGAATTTTGAATTTTGATCTTTTCCTAGACTAGTGATAGGCAGTTTGATGCTCTTGCAAGGGGCGGCAGTGGCAATAAGCTCAGCCACACAATAGCAAGGGTAAACAACCAATACTCTACAGTATACTGTGTTGCCAGCACTTTTGGATATTGTCTTGTGTTTTCACAACCCATTTTGGTCACATTTGTTTTTTTTTTTTGAGACAGGGTCTCGCTCTGTCACCCATGCTGGAGTGCAGTGGCTGGATCTCAGCTCACTGCAAGCTCCGCCTCCGGGGTTTACACCATTCTCCTGCCTCAGCCTCCCAAGTAGCTGGGACTACAGGAGCCCGCCACCTCGCCCGGCTAGTTTTTTGTATTTTTTAGTAGAGATGGGGTTTCACCGTGTTAGCCAGGATGGTCTCGATCTCCTGACCTCGTGATCCACCTGTCTCGGCCTCCCAAAGTGCTGGGATTACAGGCTCGAGCCACCGTGCCCGGCTCCATTTTGGTCACATTTAAAGTACATCTATATGTCTTCTATTTCCTGTCATTTTAAAATTGAGTTTTTGTCCAGTCAATGTATCAGAAAGGGTGAGGAGCCCTCCAGCCATAGTCCAAGGCTTAATAGTTACTTCTCATGGATTGCAACATGTGATCTTAAGACTGAAACTGTTTGTTGTGAAAAGATATGTGGGGAGCTATCAGGATATTTTTCACTGGAAATGGAATTAGCTTGCAGCTGCTGTGAGATTAACTCACTGACCTTTACTTCACTGACCTTGATATCAACTTGATCTTCATGGAATCTCTGGCAAATTAGGAAAACTATATATTTAGACTAGCATCCGTGTAAGATTTTTACAAGTAAAATAAAATATTCCTTTCCTTTTCAGAACACAAGGCAAAGTTTCCTTCTTTCAGAGATAAATAAATGGAAATACATAGATCTTTTCTTAAAAGGGCTCTTCCTGTCCTAGTACACACCACATTGTACTATGATTTTGTTGTTCAGTTCTCCATTTTCATTACTTCTTTGGATACTACTGAGTTTAAAGTTAAATACTTTCTGTAGTAGTTCATTTTCACACTGCTATAAAGAATTGCCTGAGAATAGGCAGGAAGAGGCTTAATTGACTTACAGTTCTGAATGGCTGGGGAGACCTCAGGAAACTTAGAATCATGGCAGAAGGCAAAGGAGAAGCAAGTCCCTTCTTCACAAGGCAGCAGGAGAGAGAGGGAGAAGGGGGAGGCCCCAGACACTTACCAAACAACCAGATCTCATGAGAACTCCCTCACTATCATGCAAACAGCATGGCGGAAACTGGCCCCATGATCCAGTCACCTCCCATCAGATCCCTCCCTTGACACATGGGGCTTACAATTGGAGATGAGATTTGGGTGGAGACACAGAGCTAAACCATATCATTCTACCCCTGACGCCTCCCAAATCTCATGTCCTTCTCACATTTCAAAACCAAACATGCTTTCCCAACAGTCCCCCAATGTCTTAATTCATTCCAACATTAACTCAAAAGTTCAAGTCCAAAGTCTCATCTGATATAAGGCAAGTCCCTTCCGCCTACGAGTCTGTAAAATCAAAAGCAAGTTAGTTACCTCCAAGACACAACAGGGGTACAGGCATTGGGTAAATGTTCCCATTCCAAATGGGAGAAATTGGCCAAAACAAAGGGGTCAGAGGCCCCATTCAAGTCTGAAACTCAACAGGGCATTCATTAAATCTTAAATCTCCAAAATCTGCTTTGATTCCCTTTCTCACATCCAGGGCACGCGAATGCAAGGAATGGGCTCCCATGGCCTTGGACAGCTCCACCTCTGTGGCTCTGCAGGGTACAGCCCCTACAGCTGCTTTCACAGGCTGGCACTGTGTGTCTGCAGCTTTTCTGAGCGCAGAGTACAATCTGTTGGTGGATCTACCATTCTGGGGTCTGGAGGATGGTGGTCCTCTTCTCACAGCTCCATGAGGCAGTGCCCCAGTGGGGATTCTGTGTGGGAGCTCCAACCCCACATTTCCCCTCTGCATTGCCCTAGTAGAGGTTCTCCATAAGGCTCTGCCCCGGCAGCAGACTTCTGCCTGGACATCAAGGTGTTTCCATAAATCCTCTGAAATCTAGGCAGTGGCTTCCAAAGCTCAACTTTTGTCTTCTGTGCACCCAAAGGCCCAACACCACATGGAAGCTGCCAATGCTTGGGATTTGCACCCTCTGAAGCAATGGTCCAGCTGTACCTTGGCTCCTTTTAGCCATAGCTGGAGCTGGAGTGGCTGGAACACAGGGTGCCATGTCCCAAGGCTGCACAGAGCAGTTGGGTCCTGGGCCTGGCTCATAAAACCATTTTTCCCTTCTAGACTCCAGGCCTGTGTTGCGAGGGTCTGCCCTGAAGATTTTCTGAAATGCCCTGGAGACATTTTCCCATTGTCTGGCAACTCACGTTACTTATGCAAATTTCTCCAGCCAGCTTGAATTTCTCCCCAGAAAATGGGTTTGTCTTTTCTACCACATGGTCAGGCTGCAAACTCCCTAAACTTTTGTTGCACTCTGCTTTCCCTTTAAACATAAGTTCCAACTTCAAACCATCCCTTTGTGAGCACATATAACTATACGCTTTCAGGAAAAGCCAGGTCACCTCTCGAATGCTTTGGTGCTTAGAAATTTCTTCTGCCAGATACTCTAAATCATCTCTTTCAAGTTCAAAGCGCCACAGATCTCTAGGGCAGGGGAAAAATGCCACCAGTCTCTGCTAAAACATAGCAAGAGTGACGTTTATTTGAGTTCCCAATTAGTTCCTCATCTCCACCTGAGAGCACCTCAGCCTGGACTTCATTGTCCATATCACTATCAGTGTATTGGTCAAAGCCATTCAACAAGTCTCTAGGAAGTTCCAAACTTTCCCACATCTTCCTCTGAGCCCTCCAACTGTTCCAATTGCTGCCTGTTACCCAGTTCCAGAGTTGCTTCCATAATTTCAGGTTATTTTTATAGCAGTACCCCACTCCTGGTACCAAGTCTCTATATTAGACCATTTTCACACTGCTATAAAAAACTGCCTGAGACTGGGTAATTTATAAAGGAAAGAGGTTTAATTGACTTACAGTTCCAAATGGCTGGGAAGGCCTCAAGAAACTTAATATCATGGTGGAAGGCAAAGGATCTAGGAAGCACCTTCTTCACAAGGCAGCAGGAGAGAGAAAAAGAAGGGGTAAGTGCCAGACACCTATCAAACAACCAGATCTCATGAAAACTCACCCACTATCATGAGAACAGCATAGAGGAAACCATCCCCATGATCCAATCATCTCCTACCAGGAACCTCCGTCAATACATGGGGATTACAATTGGAGATGAGATTTGGGTGGCAACACAGAGTCAAACCATATCACTTTTGTATTTGAATAAATTGTATTTATTTTTATTTTCTTTTATTTTATTTGTTTTGAGACAGAGTCTCGTTCTGTCACCCAGGCTGGAGTGCAGTGGCATTACCACACCTCACTGCAGTATCCATCTCCCAGGTTCAAGTGATCCTTTTGCCTCAGCTTCCTGAGTAGCTGGGAGTACAGGCATGTGCCACCATGCCTGGATGATTTTCATTTTTTTACTTTTTTGACACAAGGTCTCACTCTGTAGCTCAGGCTGGAGTGCAGTGGTCCAATCATAGCTCACTGCAGCCTCAAACCTGGGCTCAAGCAGTTCTCCGGCCTCAGGCTCCCAAGTAACTGGGAGTACAGGTGTGTGCCACCGTGCCTGGCTAATTTAAAAATTTTTTATAGAGACAAAGTCTTGCTATGTTGCCCAGGCTGGCCTTGAACTCCTGGCCTCAAGTGATCCTCTCACCTTGGCTTCCTAAAGTACTGGGATTATAAGCATGAGCCACTGTGCCTGCCCCTGGATTGTTTTTCTTTTTTTTTTGTTGAGACAGAGTCTCGTTCTGTCACCCAGGCTGGAATGCAGTGGCGTGATCTCAGCTCACTGCAACCTCTGCCTCCCGGGTTTAAGGGTTCAAGCAATTCTCTGCCTCAGCCTCCTGAGCAGCTGGGAGTATAGGCACCTGCTACCACGCCTGGCTAATTTTTGTATTTTTAGTAGAGACGGGGTTTCACCATCTTGGCCAGGCTGGTCTTGAACTCCTGACCTCGTGATCCACCCTCCTCGGCCTCCCAAAGTGCTGGAATTACAGGCATGAGCCACTGTGCCCTGCCTATTTTTTCTACTCTGTAAAATATTTATGGAAGTCTACTGTTTTTCTCAAGTGATTTTTGAGTTTCACGTGTTAAAATATTAATCCTTTGTGATGTTTCTTATAATCATTCTTTGTAATTGCTTTTCTGCTTTTTAATGTTGCCTATTTCTTTGACAGAGAGAAATATTACATTTCTACAATGTTGACTCAGCTAACTTCTGTGGTTTCTATTATTGTGTTTAAACATACAGATTTTTTACTCAATTTTATAGAATGAGTAGAGAACACAGAAAAAGGAAATGGTAAATATATTTTTATTATACATTCACCAAATACCTTCCTTGCATTTTTTCTTTCTTTTTTTTTTTTTTTTTTTTGAGACAGAGTCTCACTCTATTGCCCAGGCTGGAGTGCAGTGGTACAATCTTGGCTCACTGCAAACTCTGCCTCGCAGGTTCAAGTGATTCTTGTGCTTCAGCCTCCTAAGTAGCTGGGATTACAGGTGCATGCCACCATGCCCAGCTAATTTTTGTATATTTTGCAGAGACAAGGTCTCGCCATGTTGCCCAAACTGGTCTCGAACTCCTGACTTCAAGTGATCTGCCTGCCTCAGCCTCCCAAAGTGCTGAGATTATAGGCATGAGCTACCATACACAGCCACTGTTTTCAAAGATCTTATAATATTCTTTATTCCCTTCTTTAACTTCAACACCTAACTCACACAATAGCAATACTATTGCTATTTATAACAGTAACCCATGTATATTGGTAAGTGCTTAATGGTGAATTCATCGCAACTCTCAGGTTTCTAGTAGGAATAAATCCTAAATTACAGAGAAAGTTAGATTACTTAATTCTCATGTCATTTCTGTGCTCTTGGTTAAGTAGACTGATTTTTAAAACACAGGGGACATAATTTTCATTGGTAAGATGGAAAATAAGCTCTTGGTGAGCAGTTAGCTGCTCCAAATCAATCTGAGACCGAGCTCCAGAAACTATAGCTCTTAGAACTGAGATAATTCTGCCATTCTCAACAATCTTTGGCAAGAATAACTTCTTACTAATACTACTATATGACAGACAGCATCCTAGGATCTTTTCATGTATTATTTCTAATCTTCACAATGATATTTCCAAATACTTGTTTTACGAGTGAGGAAACAAAGGCTTAGAAAGGTTAATTAACTTGCCCACATTTACCTAGCATGTTAGCGGTGGAGCTGGGATTTGAACTCAGGTCTGTCTGATGCAAAAAAAAACCTGTACTCTTCTTACTATGTCAAACTGCTTTCTAAAACCCTACCTACCCTAAAACCCTAAAATCACCTTCTATGCAAGGTGATATAGTTTGGATGTTGTCCCCATCCAAATCTCATGTTGAAATGTAATCCCCAATGCTGAAGCTGGGGCCTGGTACAAAGTGATCAGATCATGGGGGTGGATTTCTCAGGAACAATTTAGTACCATCCTCTTGGTACCGTCCTTGAGGTAACGAGTGATTTCTCATGAGATCTGGTCATTTAGAAGTGTGTGGCTTCTTCCCCGCCCCACTCTTTCTCTTGCTCCTGCTTTTGCTACATGATGTGCAAGCTCCGCTTCACCTTCCGCCATGAATAACAGCTTCCTGAGGCCTCCCCAGAAGCAGATGCTGGAGCTATGCTTCCCCTACAGACTGCAGAACCATGAGTCAACTAAATCTCTTTTTATTTATTTATTATTTATTTTTTGAGACAGGATCTTGCTCTGTTGCCCAGGCTGGATGGAGTGCAGTGGTGCAATCACAGCTCACTGCAATCACTGACTCCCAGCTTCAAAACAATCCTCCCACCTCAGCCTCCTGGGTAGCGGGGACTACAGGAGCATGCCACCATGCCCAGCTAATTTTTGTATTTTTTTGTAGAGAAGGGGTTTCACCTTGTTGTCCAGGCTAAGTTTGAACTCTTGGCTCAAGCAATACACCTGCTTCGGCCTGACAAAGTGTTGGGATTACAGGCATGAGCCACAGTGCCTGGCCAAACCTCTTTTCTTATAAATTACCCAGTCTCGGGTATTTACAGCAATGCAAGAACAGCCTAATACCCAAGGCATAGGGGTAAATACACTATCTTATTTACATACAGAGTAATGAGTTTGATATTCTTGGTAATTTGATATTGACATTGCTGGCAAGATTTTAAAACTAGTAATTAAAAAGATTGCTGGTAAGCAATAGGGAAAGGACTCAGTCACTAGAAGCCAGTAAGGTTTGGCTAGGAGTAAACCTTGCCTGGTTATTCTCACTTCCTTTTTAATCTGGTCAACAGCTCACAGATCAGAGGAATGGTGGAATTATGCAGACAGGCATTTGGAGAAGTCTTTCCTATCATCTTGTTTATGAACACTCCAAGCTGGATGATAATATAATGAAGTGAACTCCAACCAAAGAGCCTTGATTAATGGACTGATGTTCTTAGACCAATCTTTTTTGGTTTAATAATTTACAAGGATATGGATACAGATAATAACTCTGCTGATACTGTGAGGCTTCAGGGAGTAGCTGATGTTGAGATGAATGAATCCAGATCCAAGATAATTTCAACAGAATGGAAAAATGGGCAGATCCTAATGAGATGAAATTTAACAGGGTTGAAAGGGGAGTCCTCCACTATGGTCCCAGGCTAGCTCACATATAGCTGGGGGATACAGTGATTCACAGTTTTTGGTGAAGATACTAAAGAATTATTTATATGATGAGATGGTCTCATGAGTCTGGCCATGGCAGGTTGCACAAGCCACAGTGTAGCGTCTGGTTTAGGAATCTCACGGCCCCACTCACCGTGGTGAGGCTCGTGTGCTTTCTCAGGGACTCTGATGAACAGAACATGCACCAGAGGGACTTTCCATCAAGGGAGTCACTCAAACTTGTGTCTCCAATCACATAATCAACAGTTGGATGAACTAGAAAGGCTTAACCTGAAGAAGGCTTAGGGGAGATTAGGTATTTGTCTCCAAACTTCCGAAGAGCTGAATTGGAAAAGCAACATGGAAAAAAGATACTTGGTATAGGTAGGTTTGGAGAGTGCAACTGGGTAGAAGTCACAAGAGACAGACTCTGGCTTCACTGAAGGAAGAACTTTCTAACATAGCTATAAAAAAATGAAATGAACGATTTCAAAGAAGTAAGTCCCTTAACCTGGGACTCTTGTTCAATCAGAGGCAGGATGAGTAACCATACGAGAGGGATGTTTAAGAGAATTTTAGCATTCAGTGAGGTCAGACCATATGATTGCTAGGATATCTTCCTAACCAGAGATTCTACAATATTCCAAAAACAAAATTTTTAAATATATAGCTGCTCACATAAGAAATAAAATGTGATTTGTGTGAAAAAGAACAAAAAGCAACAATATTATCAAATAAACAAGAAAATCAATTCAAATGTGACTTTAGGCATGTTTCCTAAAACTCTCTGTCTTCAGCTTACTTCTCTGGCTTACTTTCCAAATTTATCACTGTATCTGAAAACTCATTTCTCTAGGCTATATTATGGAGGCTCTGTTAGTAGATCTGGGCAAACCACATACGTATTTTAAAATCACTGAGTGATTCTAATGCTCAGTCAGTTTGGGGGACTGTTGAAATTCTAGACTTATGTACAGGGGTTACCTTCTATTTTGTATAAGAAATTTGTCTGTATATGTAAAGCTTGAAAAGAACTTAGTAATTCTAATCAACTTGTTAATATTTAAGGCCTCTGCAGTTTAATATTTAAGCACCATTTTAACGCAGGCAACAAACTCAATCTCAGTTTCTAAACTCTAACAATTTAAAACATAAAAACATCACATCCAGGCTGGGTGCAGTGGCTCATGCCTATAATCCCAGCACTTCTGAGGCAGGAGGATCACTTGAAGCTAGGAGTTGGAGACCAGAATAGGCAGCAAAGTGAGACTCCACCTCTACAAAAGCTTTTAAAAGTTAGCTGGGCATTGTGGTATGCAGCTGTGGTCCCAGTTACTTGGGTGACTGAGGTGGGAGGATCATTTAAGCCTAGGAGTTCCAGGCTGCAGTGAGCTATGATTGTGCCACTGCACTTTGGCCTGGGAAACAGAACAAGACTCTGTTTCTAATTAAAAAAAAAAAAAAAAAGGAACCCTTTTATCAGAGGAGTTTGGTAGGAGGCTCTGGGGTCATAAATCTGCTTCTTCATCTGTTCTCGCGAAGACTTTAGATGAGACATGACAGAAATCCATCATCAAACGCCCTTTGATTTAGAGGACAAATCCATCACCTGTGGCTTTCTGGACTTTGAGACAAATGGTTCCTACAGCTAATCTAGCTCAGGCGTCCCTCCCCTCCCCCTACCAGAGGATGAGAAGACAAACTGAAAGAAGAAAAGAACAGGAAAGAGACTGGCCTATAGCAAGTTTCTTGTGGAGTAAAAGTCCAGCAATTATTAAAGATTGACAAGAAATAATGTATTAAAATGAGGCAATGACACAACCTATCCAAATCTAAAAGAAGGAGACTTTTACATGTATACGCCAACAAAAGCAATATTAGTAGGATTATTTGTATTTTCTGAAAGTTAAGTTTGGAAAGTCATTTTTCTGGAAATAATTCTTATGCAGACTTTATGTTACCTGATATAATAACAGTATGACAATAATGATGATACTGTAATAATAGTGACACTGTATTCATTGTTAAGAAATCTAATACAAAAATCCTCTAACTTGGTTTCTTGGTGTCGGGCAGGTTGCCACGAGTATCTCATAGTGAAAATCGTCACCACTGACGATGAACTAGCTGGTCAGATAATGCTGATTTTTAATTAATGTTTACCAGAGTGCAGAAGAGAACCTGACCAAATTCTAAATTGGAATTGAACTCTTTGCCTTTCCCTTCCCGTGTTAAACGCAAGTCCACAGTCACTTAGCACTTGGTCAAATTCTTTCTTGCATATTTTTCAGAGCCTTCTGTTGCCATCCACAGTTTTGGGAAATGGGGTTATAGCAGAGAACAAATCATGTCCCTTTTCTTATAAAGCTTGCATTCTACCATAGGAAGATAGTCAATAAACAAATGCCCAAATTAAAAAAAAATTCAAATTAAAAAAAAAAAGGTAAGAAAGTAACTTCCGAGTTGCCCCTCTGGTGCATAGACACTTCCTTTTAACGATGATTTGGACAGGTCAAATCTTTTCAAAACTTTCCCATAAGTGGAAGGAAATATTCTACTTACAGATGCACAAGACTATGAGAAAAAGGAGGTATGTGACCAGTTCCCGTAAAACACTTTTAAGATATTTCTCTCGGTTAGTGCTGCTTTCCTCCATGAGTCTTGTTCCCCAGAGACCTTTAAAATAATAATGAAAAAAAGAAAAGATGTCATTTTATTTAAGAAATCTCATGAATGGCAAAAGGGAAAATAAAGAACAAACTAAACAGTATCACCTGTAAGCGAGAGTCTCCTTTTTTTTTTTTTTTTTTTAAATCACATTTTCAATGCAACGAGAAACTGGTTTTGTAGGCCTACCTTTTATTTAAGGGTACATCTGGCTCCACTGTTACCCGAAACATGCAAAACATAAGGCAACAATCCTGATCATTTTATAGGCTCCCAAGCCCATTAGGAGTATCTTAGTCAAATTTTAAAAAGAGAACAGGAAATAAGGAAGGCCTAACAGAGGAGTTAAATAATTGTGCAAAACTTATCAGTTCTTCCCATTTGAGGTGGATACAACCCTGTAATTATCCTACTACTAAACCCAGTTAAGAACATGATGTAACTGTATTTCAAGTAATACCTTTTAGGTCACCCCTGATGAAAAGAAGTCCTTGTTGGAGAATCATTTCAATATAGAAACATGTTATGCTTCTTTTTTTTTTTTTTTTTTTTTTTTTTGAGACAGAGTCTCGCTTAGTCGCCCAGGCTGGAGTGCAGTGGCGCGATCTCGGCTCACTGCAAGCTCCGCCTCCCGGGTTCACGCCATTCTCCTGCCTCAGCCTCCCGAGTAGCTGGGACTACAGGCGCCCGCCGCCTCGCCCGGCTAATTTTTTGCATTTTTAGTAGAGACGGGGTTTCACCGTGTTAGCCAGGATGGTCTCGATCTCCTGACCTCGTGATCCGCCCGCCTCGGCCTCCCAAAGTGCTGGGATTACAGGCGTGAGCCACCGCGCCAGGCCAGAAACATGTTATGCTTCTAACCTACCGGCATAAAAGCTCTGCTCTGTAAGAGCAGAAGCTGTCCTATTAAAAAACTCCACGGTGACTGATTACACTAAGCGTGCTTGGCTTAGCAGATTTTTAAAATAGCAATTAACATACAATCCTTAAAAGCAGCAACTCATCCATGTTCCCTCTCTCTCTGTAGAAAGGGTAGAATCAGCAACCATGTTCTACATTTTAGCAGATGGAAAAAGCGTTGGGCTGGCTGAGTGAAGATGACGTAACCCTCCCTGAGCTTGCTGGAGAGAGTGACCGCAGTTTTGGACTCAGCAAGCAGCAGACATGGTGGTCATCATCCAAACCCCTGTTAATGAACAGTGTGGTAAAGTCACATTGCTGGTTACTTGGAAGAACCTTAACATTTTCCAAAAAAGACAAACCTCTCAATCCTTTCAGTTACATTAGGTTGGCTGTTAAATGGAAACCAACCTGGTCCCTGCATGTTGTCTCACACTTTGATTCCACAGACCTTAACTCCTTCAATAATGGAAACTCACACAGCCACTTTCACCATAATCAAGCCACACAGAGAAATGGGAAAAAGAGCATAAGGTCTTTTACTAAGAAGAAATGAGTTCATGATTAGTGTTCATGTATTTTTTAAGTCTTATAATAATATATATGTTCTATTCCTGAATTTGGGTATTCCCTTTCCTTTTCTTTTTTCCTCCCAAATGTCCTTTAGGAAAATCAGCACTGAATTCAAAAACACTGTGTTACGCATCATACGTTTCACCAACACTGAGAGTGGAGTATAACTTATGACTAACTTTGCTTCTGCCAAGATCTGGTAGTTGTCAGGGAATTACTCACTCAGAAGAAATGCAGCAAGCAGAATGTTTGTTCACTGAAACACTATCATACTAAAGAATTATTACAAATTTAGATGACACGGAAAATTACAACTTAGAATAACACAGAGGCAGCCAAAGATTAGGCTCGGTAGCCCTGGACACCAACACACCACTGCTTTGGGTAAATTTTTTTTGGAGGCCAGGCCTAAAATATATGTCAACAGAAACTGCTCGTCTCTTTACTCCCAGGGAAGACTGTTGCCCTGTCTCACTTGGTCAATGATTTCATTCTCTCTCATGGTTTATAAACAACTAGGCACTAAGGAACAGCCATGATTCTTAATATTTATACATGGTATTGCTTGGCCTATAAATAGAAAAAACAAACTCCTATCAAATTTTCTTCAAGCTAGGCTGGGTGTGGTGGCTCACGCCTATAATCCCAGCACTTGGGAGGCTGAGGCGGGTAGATCACTTGAGGTCTGGAGTTCGAGACCAGTCTGGTCAACATGGTGAAACCCCGTCTCTACTAAAAATACAAAACTTAGCCAGGTGTGGTGGTGGGCGCCTGTAATCCCAGCTACATGGGAGGCTAAGGCAGGAGAATCGCTTGAACCCGGGAGACAGAGGTTGCAGTGAGCCAAGATCACACCACTGCACTCCAGCCTGAGTGACAGAGTGAGACTCCATCTCGAAAAAAAAATAATAATTTATTCAAGTTAAACTTGTGATGGCCTATGGCAATTTAATTCTAGCCTTTGAATGAAACATTTCAAATGGAAAGAAACAAGTCCTCATATGTATGTATGAATTTATTTATTTTGAGGCAGGGTCTCTGTCTGTTACCCAGCCTGGAGTGTAGTGATGCAATCACAGCTCACTGAAGCCTTGACCTCCTGGGCTCAAGCCACCCTTCCACCTCATTTTTTGATTTTTCGCAGAGATGAGGTCTCAATATGTTGCCCAGGCTGCTCTCGAATTCTCGGCCTCAAGTGATCCTCCTGCTTCAGCCTCCCAAAGTGCTGGGATTAGAGGCATGCCGCTGCACTCGGCCTCCCTTATTTATATTTTTATATTATATACCTCCATATATTTTCTTTCTTTTTTTCTGTCTTTTTTTTTTTTTTTTTGAGAGAGTCTCACTCTATCACCCAGGCTGGAATACTCTGGCACAATCACAGCCCACTGCAGCCTTGACCACCTGGGCTCAAACAATCCTCCTGCCTCAGCTCAGCCTCCCAAGTAGCTTAAACTACAGGCACATACTGCCAAATCCAACTAAGTTTTTAATTTTTGTAGATGTGAGGTCTCACTACATTGCTTAGGCTGGCCTCAAACTCCTGGGCTCAAGCAATCCTTTCGCCTTGGCCTCTCAAAGTGCTGGGATTACAGATGTGAGCCACTGTGCTTGGCCCTGTGTATTTTCCTTTTCTAAATTACTCTATCTACTTCCTCAAATATTTACTGCTTTAAATTTTTCATCCCATTTTCCCACTGGGTGTGTATGTAGGACCAATCTTAGGGTACAAGGACCTTTTACATCCGGATGGGTGAGAAATAGTTGCATCTACAAGTAGGAAAAATAGCTGTCCTGCAGCCAACTATTCTCCATGTTTGGCAGAGCTGTTAGGATAAGAATGGTTAAGGACGGAATCATGTGCAAATTGATGACATTCTTCAAAATCAACTGTTGTCTTTCCCACAGCTGTTCTAGTTGTGGTGGGAGTAACTTCCCAGCACTGCAGGTATTCAATGTTTCCAGCTGTTAGGGAGAACACAGAATGAGTACAGACCCAACTTCCTTTAAGAGGGTGCTTAGCTAATGCCAGAATGCAAAGCCAGAGTACATCATCTAAAGCACGGTCCCCAGTCCCCAGGCTGCAGATGGGTACTGGTCCATGAACTGTTAGGAACCGGGCTCCACAGCAGGAGGTGAGCTGCAGGCGAGCAAGCATTACCGCCTGAGCCCTGCCTCCTGTCAGATCAGCTGTGGCATTCGATTCTCACAGGAGTGACAACCCTGTTGTGAACTGCACATGTGAGGAATCTAGATTGCCCGCTCTTTATGAGAATCTCACTAATGCCTGATGATCTGAGGTGGAACAGTTTCATCCCCAAACACTTCCCACCCCAGGTCTGTGGAAAAATTGTCTTCCATGAAACTGGTCCCTGGTGCCAAAAAGGCTGGGGACTGCTGATCTAAACAGTGCATTCCTCTGCACAATGTTACTTCTTAATATGAACACTGGGGAACTCTGTAATGGAGAACTCCAAGCACAAAAGATATTCCAAACATAAATAGTTGGCTTTGAACAAAAATGTCATTTCCCCAACTATTTTATCTAAATCCTTTCAAAGACTTTTTATTGGCTGGGCACGGTGGCTCACGCCTGTAATCCCAGCACTCTGGGAGGCTGAGGTGGGTGGATCACCTGAGGTCAGGGGTTTTGAGACCAGCCTGACCAACACGGTGAAACCTCGTCTCTACTAAAAATACAAAAGTTAGCTGGGTGTGGTGGCGAGCTACTCGGGAGGCTGTAATCCCAGCTACTCGGGAGGCTGAGGCAGGAGAATCGCCTGAACCCGGGAGGCGGAGGCTGCAGTGAGCCGAGATCACACCACTGCATTCCAGCCTGGGCAACAAGAGTGAAACTCTGTCTAAATAAATAAATAACTACAACTTTTTATTTTAGAAAATATCAGAAATATCACAAAGAGAGAATGATATATGACAAATCTATCACCTAGATCCAACAATCTCAACTCAATGCCAATCCTAGTTCATTTACATCCTCACCCATCTGATGCCACTGCTGATCTGACAGGAGGTAGTAATGCTCACTAGCCTGCTACTCACCTCCTGCTCTGCGGCCTGGTTCCTAACAGGTCACAGACCATTACCACCCCAATTATTTTGGAATTAATTCCAGCTATTGTATCACTTCATCTGTTAATATTTCAGTTCCATGGTTAAAAGGTTAATTGTGCATCTTTCACCTCACACTACCCTGCCCCATCTGAAATACATGAAACCCATATGGCCTATTATCAAGGCATGGTGCAACGCAGGGCTTTGGAGTCAAATGATATTAAACTGAGGGCTTAACCACTTGGGAGCTGAGAAAGCTTACCTGACATCATGAGCCTCCGCTTCCTCATCTAAAAATGGAGTAAGAGTACCTTTTTGTGGGGTTGTCCTTGGGAATTAGAAATATTACTTGTGGAGCACTTAAGAGTGCTTGGAAGCAGCCTGTCTGTAGCTTCAGAAACAAGCCCAGATCTGCAAAATGGCCTTTTGGAGGCCCAGTTGGTCCAGATTTCAGAGTGGTATAAAGACTCAAATCCGTATGAACTATCAGTTCATTGTGATGGCCTGACCAAATTCTCAGTGTATTTATATCATAAAAGAATCCTCTTTTTGTGCTAAGACACATATGAGTCTCATTTACAAGAATGAATACAATCCTTCCTAGTATTCATTTGAATTGTAGGGACACTTTTAGAAAGGGAAGTGGCTTTTATCTATATTTGTCCATTTTCTATAGAAAAGACAGTTGCTACCTTAAGTAATATTGACTCCTGAATCTTGAATTTCTTTTTTTTCTTCTCTTTTTTTTGAGACAGTGTCTTGCTATGTTGCCCAGGCTGGTCTCAGATTCCCAGGCTCAAGCAATCCTGCCGCCTCAGTCTCTTAAGCAGCTGGGATTAAAGGTGTGTGCCACCGTGCCTGGCCTGAATCCTGAATTCTTAATCAGTCATCTCCTGAGGTGCAGACAAGTATATGCTACAGTTAACATGTAGTTCTACCTGCATATTCTCTAGAGAGCTCACACTCACCTCCCCAAAAATTTGTTTCTTTTTCTTTCTCTGAAAATCTACTCTTTCTGTCTGGGTTAATGGTACCATGCCAGAAATTTGGGTTTCACCCTAGAATAGGCCTTCTTCTTATCCCTCCCATGGAGTTGGTTCCACAGTTCTGACGGTTTTTATTTCTCTTCTACCTAGCTTCTTTCCATCGCAGCTCATATGCCTTGGTTCCAGCCCTCGTCACCCCTCCTCCTCTTGGTCAGCCCTCTCCTGACCTAGTCTGTCGGCCGCCAACCTATCCACCTCACCCTATCCTCTACACTGGCCAC
>NW_012104043.1:854781-860804 GCF_000951045.1 Mandrillus leucophaeus
CACTGGTCACCAACCTATCCACCTCACCCTATCCTCTACACTGACCTAGTCTGTCGGCCGCCAACCTATCCACCTCACCCTATCCTCTACACTGTTGCAAGAGTCATCTTCAGATTGACAAGTGATCATATCAGCCCCCTAAGCTTGAAGCCCATACTTGCTCCAACTGTCTACAGGAAAATGTGCCCATTCCATGGCGGGAGTTACAGGTTTGCTGTAACAGGAACAGGTCTTGTTCCTGTTATTTTTCCCTCCTTGTATTCCCCCCTCATTCTTCAAAATGTAGCTCAAGTTTTATTCTCTCTGGAAACCTTCTCTGACCTCTCCAGGTAGATCTGATCCTCTCTCTCTCTCTCTCTCTCTTTTTTTTTTTTAGATACAGGCTGTCACTCTGTCACCCAAGCTGGAGTACAGTGGTGTGATCACAGCTCACTGCAGTCTCAATCTCCCAGGCTCAGCTGATTCCCCCACCCCAACCTCCCAAATAATTGGGACTACAGGCATGTGCCATCCTGCCTGGCTAATTTTTGTATTTTTTGCCACTCACTATGTTGCCCAGGGTAGCCTTGAACTGCTAGGCTTAAGTGATCCTCCCATCTCAGCTTCCCAAAGTGTTGGGACTACAGGCATGAGCTGCTGTGCCTGGCCTGATCCTCCCTTTGTTGGAATCCTCCCATATCTGGGAACTGGCATTGCAATGACTTACTTATACCTCTGTTTTCTCTACTAAACCCTGAGCTCCTTGAAGGTTGAGACCTTGTACTATTCATCTCTGCATCCCTAGTACCTATCACAAAAGAAAGTCCCATAAAAGTTTTTTACTGCATGAATTCTGTTACTGGTACAACCTTATCATAACCCCAAGGGCAGCAAGCCTCCCTCAAAAAAATCCCCAGAGTAATGAAAATACAAAGTCTGCTTGTTCAAAATTATGGTGCAAATAAAAAAGGAAAGGGAGGAAGTGATGGAGTAAAGTTCAGATTAAAAATAAAGGGAAAGTCACAACAGTCAAAAGGTGGAAAAAAACCATAAATGCCCACGAACTGATGAATGGATAAACAAAATGTGGTGTGTGTGTACATATGTATGCAAACTTCCTTTTTACGACCGAATAGGATTTCACTGTGTGTGCACAATGTGTGTGTACACACACAATGAAATCCTATTCGGTCGTAAAAAGGAAGGAAATTTTCATGCATGGATAAACCTTGAAAATATTATGCTAAGTGAATAAGCTAGACACAAAAGATCAAACATGGTCTGATTTCACTTATATCAGGTAGCTAGAATAGGGAGACTCACAGACAGGGAAAGTAGAATGGAGGTTACCTGGGACTAGGGCAAGAGGGAATGGGGAAACAGGGAGCTATTGTTTAATGAGTACAGAGTTTCTGTTTGGGATGATAAAAGTTCTGGAAATAAATTGTGTTACGTCCATTTACATAATATAATAAATCTACTTAATGCTACTCAATTGCGTACTTAAAATGGTTAAAATGGCCAATTTTATGTTATATATATGTCACACCAATTTAAAAAAAAATTATAGAGAGGCAGGCTCTCCCACTCCCTAGATCAATTAGAATTCTGGATATACGGACTGTGTTGGTATGATTTATCCTGCATGCCCTAATAAATAAATGTTCATAAACTAAAGAGATGCAGACAATTGCTGGCTAAAGTTAGGTTTGGGCACTACTGGCATACAGCACAGTGGATGAGAAACACTTTGAACACATAGTGCCTGGAATTAAATCCTGACTGCAGCATCTACTAGTTGTGGCCCTGGGCAAGTCATTTAACCTTTAGAAGGCTTAGCGCCCTCAACAGTAAAGTGGTGATGGATGACAGTTCTTTCTTCACAGGTTGTTGTGAGGATAAAAATGACACTATGAATATAAGGATTTTAACACAGTGCCTGGCACACAGTGAGCAATAAACCATTATTTCTTTTTGAATTTAACAGTCTGGGGTAGGGTTTCTCAAAGTCCTCACTCCTGGTAATTTGGGTGGGAGAATGCTTTGTAGGGTGTGTGACGGGGACTGTACTGTGCATTGTAGATTAGTAGCATCCTTAACCTCAAACCAGGAGATGCCAGGGGCATCCCCCCAAGTATGACAAACAAAAATATCTCCAGAGATTGCCAAATGTCCCCTGAGGGGCAAGACTGCCCCTCCCCACCACTGAAAAGCTGTAATTTAGGATAATGCTCTTCTAGTGGCGACCTAAGACTAAGTTCTGAAGCCTCAAGACAGGCTAAATTCATATAGACTATCACGAGCAGCAACTATCACGAGCAGCAACTAAGAGCGGTGAGTTGGATGTTTGCAGTTTCTGTGTGGTAGCATCAACCAAAGCCAAGTTCAAATCTTTTTTTAAGTTTCAATAACTTTTCCAATAATTAGTTATGCTTCCCTTTAGACATCAAAAGGGAAGGCAGAAAAAATAAAAATTACATAAAGTGTGGCAAAATAAAATAATTGCACTGGAGGTCACTTATTAAACACAATCAGTACACCAATTTCAATGTCAAGACCCAATTATTTTAGGAGAAATAAGAGTCGACTTACTATTTCATTTGAGTCTGAGCACTAATAAGGCCATCGCTAGCCATCTATTGAAATTCATTTTTTCCCTCCTGGGCACATGCCTACATTACATTTTCCAGCCTCCCTTGTAGGTATCCTTGGCTAAATAATTAAGAACTTTGCCAATGGGTCATGACTGAAAGTGATGTGGGCCATTTCTAGGACAAGGCCTTTAAGGAAACAGCAGTGGCAAGCCTTCTTCACACTCTCCACCAGAACCTACATGTGGCTGTTAAGCCTTGACCACAGAGGCAATGACAGGGTCCTGGGAGAGCCAGCAGGGAAGAAGTCTGGATCCCTTAATAACCATATGGGGGAAAGCTGCTGCTAACCTGGAATACCCTCTCCGAAATGTTACATGAGCAAAAAATTAACTTCTTGTTCTTCAGGGTACTGAAGGGGAGGGAGGTATCTGTTTTAGCAGTTTGGCCTACCCTTACTTGTACAGCTGGTACTTCATAGTTTCTCTAGAAAAAACAAACAAAAAAAAGCCCAAGAATATATGCCTAACAAACAGGAACTGACCTTAACAAGTTGATACATTCAGAAAAATATTCAACTTCTGAAATTCAGAAAATTTTATGACTCAGAGTGCCACATTTTATCTTTGTACTGAAAGAGTTTGTTAAGCAAAGAATAAACAAATACCTGAGGATACTTTTAAGTCTGGGCTTCGTCTTTAAATCTTTCAATCATCCTTGGCTTCCTTTGGTCCGGGCCCTCTTCACCTCCTTTCTGGCTGCCTCCCACAGGTCTTCTTGCCTCCTGTCTCCCTCTGCCAAGCTCTCCTGTACACCATGCTGCTGACTCAATTTCCTTTCAGCATGTTCTGTTCCTGCTCAGAAACTTTCAACTCCTTCCTAATATTTAGGGATACATTCTCAATTCCTTGATGAGATACAATGCATCCTGCAAACAGGCCTCAACAGGCCTCAAACATGTCTTCTTTCTTTACTATTTTACTTCTTCTAAGAAGATAGATCAATCTACTGTAGAAGAAGCAAAATCGACCATTTGTCCATCTTGGATTCATATCATTAAACAATAAACCAGAGCATGGTGAGGCTAGAAGGGACCTTGGAGGCTAGGTTCAACTCCTCCATTTTATAAATGAGGAGCTCAGGCTCAGGTAGTCTGAGTGAGTCATACGAAGTCACAAAGGCAAGAGACTTCCAGGGAAACTCTGACCACTCCAAACTTCGGTCATTTCTCCTACCTTTAAAAATTGCAAGTTACTTTCTGTTCTGACCCTAGGGCACTGCTTACATAGCGCATATAAGATTTCTGTCATTGGTATTCAAAGGGGGCGGGGGGAATCTCAACCCATTCATGGCTACTTATTTTACCTTTCTGGGTTTTCGTCCATAGGAAAACAGTGATATGCTATTCTAGTTTATTTCTTCATAGCAGCTAGCACAGTGCTATCTTCACAGTAGGTGCTAACTATTTAACAAATGTGCTTATTGAATAAGTGACAAGAATATCAATTATATTTCTTCATAAAAGGAATAACAATTTATTTAAGAATTTTATATAATTAAAACTCTTCAGGTAGGAGCAGCAGCTTGCACCTGTAATCCCAACTACTTGGGAAGCTGAGGTGGGAGGGCAGCTTGAGCCCAGGAGTTTGAGGCTGCAGTGAGCTACTTTCGCTTCCCGGCACTCCAGCCTCGGTGACAGAATGAGACCCTGTCTCTTAAAAAAAAAAAAAAAATTCCTGAGTCCTGAGTCTGCTCACCTACAAATCAGACCACTGACACGCTTTCACTAGAGGTTTTATGACTAGGAGCTTATTCATTTTGTTTCCTGAAATTTTTCTTTAAAAGAAATAAATTTACATACATACTCATATGAAATATATATTTCATTTCTCTATATTCTATTATTGAGTTTATTCAAACAAAGTTAGGTGTGTTACCAAACTCTTAAACTGAGTTAAAAGGATCATGCAACTTACCATTATTTATTAACTTAAAAGGAACTTCTGTTTCACTTCAGTGAATATTTTTTAAATGCACATTTTAAACAGTGTAAAATAACATATAATTTAATTAATCTAGTTTTGAACCTTAAAAAGTGTGTTTTATTAATCATTAATCTACTAACACAGGTTATCCAAAAAGGATCTTTTGTTCCCCACCATGCCTTGAATTAACTAGTGTTAAGTACCTCCATAAAAGAAGTACCAAAATGTTTACATGTGTATTTCTGAAGTGCTAATACATGGCAAATACATGCTGCACATTTTATGTCTTCGCTCATTTAATTCTCTCAACGAGTCAAGGACTAAGCGTTATGATCATATCTTTAAAAAAAAAATCCAAAAATCGGGGCTCAGAGAGGTTAAGTAACTTGCTCAAGGTCATACAGCAAATGAGTGGTGGAACTGGGATTATTGTGTAGGCCTGACCTGGTTTTAATCACATTGCTGTAACAACACCTGGATTGTTTTTGTGCAAGACTTTCAAAACTGACATAAGGGGAAGAACAAGAAAAACTCAAAACAACTGAGAATGGAAACTCTTAAAAATATAGATTAAAATAATTTGGAGGGTAAAAGCAAACGCGACACTTTTCCAAGGACACCTCTGACAAAATTTGTAAAAAGATAATTTCCTCTGGTATTGGAAAATTCATGTCCTCTTACTGGGGCACTGGCAAATTTGAAAATTCCTCTTCTGCCTTTTGTAGAGCTGGGCGCACTGGACTCAGATACATTTATCAGCTGCTATCTGGTGACTTCATCATTTTGGTGGAATTTCAAAGAACATTAATTTAGTTATTTAAAAACATCAAATTTTTTTAAAACAATGTAATTTTCCTTTGCAACTGTTTTTAGAAAAATGTCTAGAATCAGAAACGGCCAAATAACTTCACGGATATTATTTTATTCTATTTGTGGTGTTCTCAACAGCTCCCACTCCCCAAAACAAACACACACATCACCAAAAAAATTCATCAATGACAATCTGCCACACTCCTCCCACAACTTGACATTATATGTTCTGTACTGCTACCCTTTTCAGCCCGGGACAATGCAGCATCCAGGTAAGAAGGAAACCACAGGTGACTGTAACATTTTCCTTTAGATTCTGTGACATTATCAAATATGCAGTTGCAATTACCATCAGTTATACTACAAGTAATGTTCATTTTTTCCCCTACAAGAAAAAAAAAAAAACCCAGATGTACTCTTTCACTCTAATTAGGCTTTCACTAATTTTCAGTTAAAAAAAGACTATGGTGACATATCCTAAAGAAGGAGGTATTCAATAAATGTGCACCAACAAGAGCGCGGTGGAATTCCGCGCTGGGTACCGGAAATAGGGCAGGATTAGCGGAGGTGGGGAATGCGCTTCCAAGGGAGGCGCAACGCAGAGGGGATGCGAGATGGAACCCCGGGAGCGGCCGCCGCGGGAGATGGCCCCGGCTGG
>NW_012104043.1:861694-868079 GCF_000951045.1 Mandrillus leucophaeus
CCCACATTCCATTCCCCGGAAGGCCTGGGAAGGGCGGGAGTCGCTGACCCGCCCGCTCACCCGCCCGCCTGCCCGCCTGCAGGGAAAGGGCTCCTGGAGCTGTCGCTGCCTGCCCGACGCCGAGAAAACTCTTGGGTGCCCGTTAACCACTAGCCACTTCTGCCTCGATTTACCAAAGTGCAGGGAAAGAACCTTTTGGTGAGATGGTGTGAATTAGCGACATCCAGCCTGAGCTGAACGGGGCAAAGAAATCTTTTCATTTGCAAACTACCAAGGCTGACTTGCTGTGCATTTGACGGGCCTCCTGTCCCTGATTCCGCTGGTTTGGAGATGCTTTCCTGATCTTGGGTTGGCTTCTCCCTCCACACATTGTGGGGACCCAGGGATTCCTCTTAGGACTCTCGGATCGCTGGTGCCTCCACCGTGATCTTCGGTCTCCCCGCGGCCAGCACTGACTTATAGCAACAGAATCCTGCATGAGGGCCTAGGCACAGGACTTTGTTTCCACTCTTCTGAACACATCTAACGTGATGCTCTGCAATTGTCTGAAACTTATCCTACCCTAAGCCATTATCTTGTCCCCTTCTCTGGAACCTGCTTCACTTCCTTCCCGTATCCCCAGGTGGGGGTTGGGGCTTCGCTGTCCTCTTCACTTCCCAGGCCACTCTTCTTCATGGGAAGGCTCGCCGTTTACCCTCCACCGCTTACACCTCATCTTCTTGTTACTTTTGTCCCACAAATATCTCTCTGATATGATCGCTGTTTCTCACTCCTGCTGGCTTGATCTTATGTCTTGCATTATTGCGCATTAGAACAATTGATCTCTGTCGACTCCATCTTTATTCTCCACGTCGGTGTCCTCACTATTTCCAGGTTATATTGCGGAATCAAAGCTGCTTATTTGTCACGTTGATGCTTAGACACCTCTGTGGGCTTCTGGCA
Organism: Mandrillus leucophaeus; assembly: GCF_000951045.1. NCBI lineage: Eukaryota > Metazoa > Chordata > Mammalia > Primates > Cercopithecidae > Mandrillus > Mandrillus leucophaeus. The sequence goes on from NW_012104043.1 coordinate 862,637, forward strand.
GCTTAAAGGATAAAACTTAATTTCCGTTGTTTGATTTAGTAAATTCTCGTATTCTGCTCCTGTATTTGTTTGTTAGGGTTGCCATAACAAAGTACCAGAGACTGGGTGGCTTAACAGAAATTTATTTTCTCACCCCGTCTCTACAAAAAATACAAAAATTAGCCAGGCTTTGTGGCGTATGCCTTTGGTCCCAGCTACTCAGAAGGCTGAGGTGGGAGGATCGCTTGAGCCCGGGAAGCAGAGGATGTAGTGAGCGGAGATCGGGCCACTGCACTCAGGAGACAGAGTGAGACTCTGTCTCACAGAGAAAGAAAGAGAGAGAGAGAAGAAAGAGAGAAAGAAAGAAAAACAGGAAGGAAGGAAGGAAATAAAAAGAAAAGAAAAAAAGGTATTTTCTCAGGAGGTGTTGGCAGGGCTGGTTTCTTCTGAGGCCTCTCTCCTTGGCTTGCAGATGGCCCCGCTTCTGTGTCCTCACACCCTCTACCCTCTTCCGTATGCGTCTGTGTCCTAATTGTCTATTCTTATACATCATATTGGATTAAGGCCTACCCTCATGACCTTGTTTTCACTTCATTACTTCTGTAAAGACCCCATCTCCAAGTATGGTCATGTTCTGAGGTATTGGGGGTTAGGCCTTCCACACAAATTTTGGGGAGGACACAATTTAGCTATAACAGCTCTTAATCTACTCCTCTAGCATGGCCTCCCATGCCGTCCATCCCCCGTAGCAAATTATTCATTTGTTCCCTAGGCACACATAACATGCTGCTAATATTTAGGTAGTTATGGCTACCTATTACCTGATCCTGCAGTTTGTTAATTTAGACATTCATGTTCTTCTCTTAACTGTGAGCTTCTCAAAGGCAAGACTGGTGGGTCTGGAGTACAGCCCTGGCTCATGCTATTCATCAGTTCATTCTGAAGACATTTCCTGTGCCCTGAATTAAGATCTGGGCATGTAGAGTGGGGTATGATACGGCCCTGGCCCTCAAGAGGAGACAGACCAAAAATGAGAGATTACCAAGTGGGTTAAGGGTTATGGTGCCTGTCATCCAAGGAACTTCTCAAGCTGAAGATGCCCTGAATAGCACCACCAGCACTGCGGAGTCAAAGGATTATTACAGACACATTCCAATAGAGGAGAGCCAGGCCTGGAAAGAGAATGCAGAATCTGAGCCAAAGGGTCCTCTGGAGAATAGGCCTAGTACAGTGTTTTCAAACTGTGATCAGAAGATCTCTAGCATCACTTGGAGCACTTGCTAAAAATATAGATACTGGGTCCCCGTTTCAACCTTATTGACTCAGAATCTTCCGGATTCCAGTCCTGAAATTCTGAATCTTCACAGGGGAATATCAGGCATCCAAAGTTTGAGCAGCACCAGTGTGTTCCAAATGGAAGAGGTTTCATAAATATTTCCCCCATATTTCTATACTTCACTGTTAGCACTAGTGAAGCAATCATCTGGAATCCTAGACTTAGAAGAAACTTCAGTGGTCTTTGAGTCACACTTACTCTGTGCTTGTGCCTGCAGTCACTAATTCGTGGTAAGGACCCTGGAACCAGACTGCCTGGATTCCGATTTTGCTCCCTACTTCCTAGCTGTGTGACCTTGGGCAAGTCACTTCATCGCCTTGTGCGTCCAAAAATGAGGATAATGGTAATGCCTACCTCATAGGGTTGTTGTGAGGATTAGGTGAATTAATACATGTGTTTTAGTCCATTCGGGCTGCTATAAAAAATACCATATACTGGGTGGCTTATAAACAGTGAACCTTTATTTCTCACAGTTCTGGAAGCTGGATGGTCCAAGATCATGCTACCAGCCAATTTGTTGTCTGGTGAGGGTCCACTTTCTGGTTCACAGGCTGCACCTCCTAGCCGTGTCTTATGGTAGAAGGGGCAAAAGAGCTCCCTTGAACTTCTTCTCTAAGGGCACTAATCCCATTTGTGAGGGCTCCACCCCCATGATGTAATCACCTCTCAGAGGTCCTACCTCCTTATACCATCACTTTGAAGGTTAGGATTTCAATGTATGAATTATGGGGGAACACAAACACCCAGACCATAGCATGTGGAACAACACCGTCTGACATGTACGTGCTAATAGTGTTAGAACTAGTCTTAGCTCTTATATCTTAACTATGATAACTGTTTTCATCTATTATAATTGTTTTTGTGGTTATCTTTGTTCCAGCTAGGCTGTGAGTTTCTGTGAGGCTGTGAGGGCTCCATGCCCATCCTAGAGGCTTCCATGACAAATACTTACTAAGCACCTACTATATGCCAGGCACAATACTAGGAGAGATGGCAATTCATTAAATAGGGGAAAAGCCGAGCTCTAATAGAGGTAAGCTTATATTTTACAGGGTTTGAGGGGATTCAGAAGAGAGATTGCCCAGGCTGGCATGGGTAGGGAAGGTAGGTAGGGCCAGATCATGGGAAGCCTCAGATGCATATTAAGGAATACAGACTATCTATAGTTAATGATATCATAAATAGGCCTTTTTTTTTCTTTCTACAGTGTCAGTTCCTATTTAAAACAAAATCTGGAATCTTCTTCCTGAAACTATATCCTCACCCTTAAAAGAATTCAAATTGATTGGAAATGTGTCTGCACATACATAATTCAGAGTTATATGTGTGCTTACCCAAAATTTTCTTTACAAATTATTGCAAGAAATGTAATCATTAAAAATTCACAGCAATTTGTGTATAATACCACTTAAATAGCATTTGGTTCATTGCACCCTGAATCTTACATTTTGGAGTTTCAATATTAATTTCAATCTTAAGTTTCATAAACCCAGCACCAGCCATCTCATGGATTTCCTGTTCAAATACTTATTCATTCCTTCTGGCTTACTAAGGTTCCCTTTTGTGCTTTTATGTTAATTTGTTTCTCCCCTTTAGAGTGCCCAGCTTTTGCTCAAGCAGGCCCTGAGGCTGTAAATTTCTCTCCCTACCCACAGAATTCCTTCCTTTAATATCCATCTGAAGACATTACTTCTCATAAGAAGTTTTCCATTATTAAATAAGTGACATGCACCAAGTTTTTTTTCATCTCATTGCCACAATCCTGTTGTCACATTACAAACTTCCATCGTCTGCAGGGTCTGGAACTATCAAGTGGGATAGATAACATGGCCTGGCTGCTGTTTTCTTTTTTTTTTTTTCATCAGTGTGCTAGATCTTCCTGGACACGCTGCACAAATCCTACCTCAGTCTTAGTGCCACCGTGGACTCTGGAATGGGCCGTTTTAAAAGGCAACCTTAAGCACTTCAGTCTAATTTAATATTAGTGGCCTCCACACCTCTGACTCTTGTATTATTAGAATTGCCTGTTTGGCTTTTATTTTCCAGTGTGAACTAATGAAACAGACACGAACTGAAGTACCCGTTGGTTTCGTGGTCTCCACCTCGAAAGGAAATCCAAAAGGAGTTTCTGGCATGTGTGGTGTTGCTTAGCAATTTACCCAAACAAACATGTTTCCTCCTCATTTTTTTCCCCAGTACTTATTTACTCAAGAACATTGTAAAATCAGTTTTTACCACTTGACATCTGAAATCATTAGAAGAAAATCTGGTGTTTTGGGCTTTGTGAGAAGAACTGCTAACCACAGTAAGATTTTGACTTGACTTTGTTTCTCATTTTGCTGCTTTAATAACATAAAGCTAGAATTTATGGCCTTCTTCATGACTAGATTTTGGTTTGGATTGACCTGCATACATCCCTGTCTCTGTGGGGGTTATCTTGGCACCATAATTGGCAAGCACCGTGATTTTAATGACCTAATCTCTCTATCTCAATTTCCTTCTGTGGATAATGAGGTTAAATACCCATCTTATAAATCCCCCACGGGATTTTTGTTGAGGACTAATGAAGGAATATTAATACATTTATAAACATTTACTGAGTGTCCACTACATGCCAGGCACTGTGTTGCATTCCAGAGTGACAAAGATAAGACATGATTCCCAACTTCAACAGGATCAAATCTTATAGTTAAACTGCCTGGAAACATCCTTAGATCATTCTCAACTTCTCTACCCATAAAAACTTAGGAATCTTTCTAGACTCAGACTTTGTCTCTCCCTGGAACCTTCCATAGACACAATCTTGACCCCTAGCCTGAATTTACATGCCTCTCTACCCTGTAAACCTTTATTCCAACATTTGCCACCTTATACTGAAAGTATCTGTTCACATAAACATCTTCCTGAGTGGCACATAAGCTCCTGGAGAGCAGGGACCCTGGCTTATTGAATCCATCATTTAGCTGCTCGGCAGCCAGTCCGCTTTCTAGTGCAAGTTTTCTTGGGGACAGCCGCACCCTCCCACCCCAGCTGCCATTCTTAGCCTATGTGTGTCTCAGGTGTGGCTGACACCACCGCTAGCTCCCAAGTGGTGACTGTGGAGCTCAGGCTTGGCCAATCAGCATCCCATCCCCTTGGCCCCTGTGAATGGTATTTCACAAGTATGTTATCCTGTTCTGTTAAAAAACATTAGGCCAGAAATTTTTTTTCCAGTTGTTGGAAAAGAAAAGCTTTTCTTCCCACCACATTTCGAGTTGTAAAGATGTAAGTCCAGACAAGCTGGCAGCCAAAATGTTGATGCCCAGGGGAAAAATGGCGCCAACACTAGAGATACAAAAAATATTTATAACGTGGATACTGGAACAATACTAAAATTGAACTAATGTTTGGGTGGCCATGCTATTCAAGAACATTATGAAATACATTTTTATTATGTGCCATCTCCTGGTTTTGTCAGATGCAGATATGATATTTATTATTTATATTTTTATCCAGGTTCAAAAGAATTTTGAACAATGTGGGGCCAAGAATGGAGTTCTTTGAAATACTGTGTGAGGCTCTTCTCTTCATCAACTCTAGTTTATTCACTAATACCCTTTGGGTATAGTTGTTTTTTAAAAAACTTTAAATCCAATTTTCAATAGCCCAGGTTTTTCCAAAGCTTATCAGAATTTTTTTTTCTAATACCTTTTGATGCCAACATGAATGAGGCTTCCAGCATTCCCAGATCTACCAGACTTTTCAGAGTACCTGTTTTATGTCCACTTTGTACAATCTTAGATATGATTAGGATGCTAAAGAAGTTGTTTATGCCTGCAAGAAGCTTGTAACTAGCTTGCTATACGTGGATAAAACATTTAACCAATAAGAGCTGTATGACATTCTTCTGGGAAGGTTTTTTTATTTTGTTTTATTTGAAATAAAGATTCTGGAGTCTAACTTCCAGGGATTCTGATTCGTTATGTCTCAGCTAGGTCCTAGGAATCTGTGTTTTAAGAGAGCAGAGCAAAGAGACAGAGAAAGACCGGGTTCTCAGGACATCATTTGAGCCACTGAGTTAGCACTGATTGAAGCTAGATCCACCCCTGGACTCCATGAACCAAAAAATATCCTTTTTAAAAAATTTTT
>NW_012104043.1:868587-870031 GCF_000951045.1 Mandrillus leucophaeus
TAATAATAAAAATAAATAAATTAATTAAAAAAAAAAATTTCGACTTTGCCCTTGCCCCTTTCCCTCCCTCCCTCCTCTTGTATTCCCCACTGTCTATTGTTGCCATCTTTATCCATGGGCAGCCAATGGTTAGCTCCCATTTAAAAGTGAGAACATGTGGTATTTGGTTTTCAGTTCCTATGTTAATTTGTTTAGGATAATGGCCTCCAGCTGCATCCATGTTGCTGCAAAGGAGATGATTTTGTTTTTTTTCATAGCTGCATAGTATTCCATAGTGTATGTGTACCATGTTTTAAAAAATCCAATCCATCATTGATGGGCACCTAGATTGATTCTATGTCTTTGCTATTATAAATAGTGCTGCAGTGAACATACAGGTACATATGTCTTTGTATTATTATTTACAGCATTCCCACCAGCAGTAAATAAGAGTTCTTTTTCCACATCCTCAGCAGCAGTAGCATTATCAGTGTTTTGGATTTTGGCCATTCTAATGGGCAGGCAGTTGGATCTCATTGTTTTAATTTGCAGTTCCTTAATGACATATATGTGGGGCACTTTTCATATGCTCAGTTGCCATCTGTATATCTTCTTTGGTGAGATGTCTGTTCAGGTTGTTGGCTCATTTTTTTTCCTTTTATTTACCAGGGAAAAGCATGACTGCAGTATGCTGCTACCATAAATTACGCAGCTGAGTTTCCCACATTTGGAGAAATCACAGGGATCAGCAAGTCTTCAGTGGACTAGAGAAGCCTAGCCCTAGGAAAAACTACCCTTGTGGTCATGGTATCTACCTGCCTGGTAAGTCTTTGGGGCCTATTTTTCAGTTGGGTGGCTTATTTTCTTATTGAATTTTAAGGGTTCTTTGTGTATTTTGAATCACAATCCTTTATCAGATAGGTCTTTTGCAAATAATGTCTCTTAGTCTGTGGCTTATCTTCAGGTTTTTTTTTTTTTAATTTATCAACTTTTTTCAGTAGCTGATATAGTTTGGCTCTGTGTCTCCACTCAAATCTTATCACCAATTGTAATCCCCACATGTCAAGGGAGGGAGGTGGTTGAATTATGGAGGCAGTTTCCCCCATGCTGTTCTTGTGACAGTGAGTGAATTCTCATGAGATCTGATGGTTTTATAAATGGCAGTTTTTCCTGCATCCTCACTTCTGTCTCCTGCCACCACGTGAAGAAGGTCCTTGACTGTGAGTCAATTAAACCTCTTTTTTTTTTTTTATTATACTTTAAGTTCTAGGGTACATGTGCCCAATGAATTAAACCTCTTTTCTTTATAAGTTACCCAGTCTTGGATAGTATGTTTATAGCAGTGTGAGAATGGACTAAAACAATAGCCTTTGACCTTTCTTCTAAAGATAAGGATATTAGCAAATGTAAACTTTTTACCAACAAACACCTTTTAAAATAAATATCTGTTACATTGCCAAAGTCT
>NW_012104043.1:874196-881089 GCF_000951045.1 Mandrillus leucophaeus
CAACCCATTAAAGCTTCATTATTCCCCAAATCTGTTCAAAATTAAGAAAGCCTTTTTGTTACCATAGACATAAAACGAATGGATTGGGCATTGTATTTTTGGCTCAATCTTTTCTCCTTCTCTTTAGGATTTTCTAAATATTCCTCTACTTTCCTCTGCCATTAAATGTTTTTATGGGAAAAGTAGGAGGTCAGATTAAACCCATTGTTTTTCTCTCAGGCTGAGTAGATGACTTTATTAGTAGTATTTTTTGGCCCAAAAGTTATGTCTGTTTAGTGAAATTATTGTTATTACTTTCATTATTGTTATCCTGCTCTCAGATACATCTTTCTGTTGATTGTTCAGCATAATTATTTACCTAGGAGGTATTGTGCATATTTAATCAGCAAATTCAAATTTTCACTTATTTTAACATGGTTTTCTTTTTTTATAATTTCAAATAATCTGCTGTTTCATTAATTCTGTAAATTTAGCAATACCTATTATGCATTTATTGAGCTACTGTGTCATGTTTCTGTATTATCTCCTTTCTAATTTCTCTTTTTGTCATTTTCTATTTTTATTTTTAATAGGATTTTTGTAAATCTTGACCTTCATATTATTGTACCATTCATGATTTTGTGGTTTTAAATGTGGCTTTTCTTTTCCTAATTATTTATTTAAAATCTTTAATTCCTCCTGTGAATTCTGCCAGCTCACTTTTCATTTTTCCATGGTCATGTATTTTATTTTATATTTTTCATTCTTTTTTAAAGTTAAAATTATTTTTAATGGATTTCTGTTCCTGGCTCTGATGGAGCAACAGGGACAGATTTACCCTCTTACTTAAAAAAAATACAGACAAAATTTATAAAGGATGGTTCTCAAACATAGGACAACAGGGAGCATACACAGTAATTTTTCAAAGAAGATAAACAAAGGAAGTAAACCCTATGGTTTCCCCACTGATTCCCTAGAGAGAGATTCCAAGCTACAAGTCTCACTCAATTGAGAAGACAGAGTTTGTTGAGAATTTGGGGAAAATCAAAGTGAACAGAATTCACAAAGAGCTAGAAATAAGAGTATTGGCACAGAGAAAGAGCTCCGGCTACCTCCAGAGAGTCTCCCTTGAGTTTTCAGAGCATGCGTTTGGGGAACCCATCTGAGGCAAGGGAAAGAACTACCGGAAAGAAGCAGGTGGAAAAATTCCTGATGTTCACGTAGACCAAGAAATTTCTCAAGTTTTTGTCATCTTAGGGGGAGAAATCTTATACTATATGAGGTGTTGAGGAGAATACTCAGAAGGACAATGCCTCTGTAGTAGGACCAAACTAGTCTAAAGGCTGATCTGTCTTGTACGCCTCCTTGTGAAACTATTCAGCTAAGTATGTCACCAATTTTCTAAGTGAATCTAAGTTATTCCATCTAATCAGTTAAAAATTTTCACTCTTCGTATGTTTTTATTATTCATTGTGGTTGTAATAGTTTTTGCTTTATAATATTTTGTTGGTCTTTCATTTGATGCATAGTGGTTTATGATATTTATATCTTTATTGGATCTTTAACAATGTGGAATAAATTCTTTGTTTCATTTCATGCTATTTGTTTTTACATTTTACTTCTTATTTGACAATAATGTTGCAAATCTTTAAAAATGTTTTAATTTATTTGTAAGGAAAACACCTAAACCAAAGTGAAACAAAAAATGATGTAGGATCTATTATTATTATTTTCCATTATGTGAATCTTTGTCTTAATGCAGAGGCTTCGTCTATTTATATTTGTTGTTACAATTGATTTCTTTCATCATTCTGTTATTTCAGTGTTTTCTCTTTAAAAATATGTTCTTGTTATTCAATGATTTAGTTTCGCTTTATGTACCATTTTCTTTATTTTGTCCTTCATATTTGCAAGCTATATAGCCTCTGTTAAATTCTATTAATAGATATCTTTAAGCATTCTTTGACATGTAATTTTCTAATGTCCCAGTAAAGAAAGAATTTGTCAACATAAAGTGTGTGTGTAGGCTGGGTGCGGTGGCTCACGCCTGTAATCCCAGCACTTTGGGAGGCCGAGGTGGGTGGATCACCTGAGGTCAGGATTTTGAAACTAGTCTGACCAACATGGCGAAACCCTGTCTCTACTAAAAAAATACAAAAATTAGCCGGGTGTGGGGGCACGCACCTGTGGTCCCAGCTACTTGGGAGGCTGAGGCGGGAGAATCACTTGAACCCAGGAGGCAGAGGTTGCAGTGAGCCGAGATCGCACTATTGCACTCCAGCCTGGGTGACAGAGCAACTCTGTCTAAAATAAAATAAAATAAAACCAAAAATATGTGTGTAAAATCCTTGTGCATACTGCTACCAGGGTTATTTTTATCTCTAATCCACATATATTGGTTTATCTGCAAGGAAATTAATTTTCAGAATTTTACGTAGGCTTATTTCCTTCTCTATTTCCTGCTCAACTGTTTTCTGGGACTTGGCATCTCTGCTCTGATAAATAAAGATACCAGGGAAAGGGTACAGTACAGAACATTACTGTCTTTCAGATCGCTAATGGAAGATGGAGGAATTACTGCAACCCTTTCTTGTTGGCACAAGTTCTTCATCTTTGAGTTAGCCATCAGACAGTGGGCAGGTATGAAGTGGTTTTGTCTTCTCTCCTCTTTTTTTTTTTTTTTTTCTTGAGACACATGGTCTCAGAGACTCTGTTTCTGAGGTTGGAATGCAGTGGTGCGGTCATAGCTCACTGAAGCCTTGACCTCCTGGGCTCACAGGATCTTCTTGCCTCAGCCTCCTGAGTAGCTAGGACTATAGGCATGACATCACCCCTGACTCTCTTTCTTTTGTTCCCTCTCTCACCTCCTCTTCCTGCTTCTTCTCTTTATCCTCCTCTTTTTCCTTTTCTCCCTCCTCTTCCTGTTTCTTGATTTCTTTTACCTTAAGCAAAATCTGGGGAAATCTGGAGGAAAAATCTGTGTACACTTTTTTGTCTTATAGTTAGGAGAGATTAGGACATACTCAGATGATTCGTTGGTGTAAATCTTCATCTTTATTCTCTGTCTTCATGAGCATTTTAGTGAAAGTTAGGAAAGGCGGTATGATGGGAGATTAGTTATGTATCTTTTTTTGTAATTCAACTTTTTACTTTGAAATAACTATAGATTTACAGGAAGGTACCAAGAAATATACAGGGAGGTCCTGTGTACCCTACACCAACGCTTCCTCAGTGTTAACATCTTACAAAACCAGGTGCAATATTGGGACCAGAAAATTGATGTCAGTACAATCCATAGAGCTTTCTCAGATTTCAGTTATTGCATGTGTGCATAGCTCTATGCAGTTTTATCACATGTGTAGCTTTGCATAACTGTCACCACCATCAAAATACTTAAAGGTATCATCACCACAAAACTACCTCATGTTACAACTTTATAGCCACACTGTTTCATCTCCTCCATCTCTAATCTCTGACAACCACTAATCTGTTCTCCATCTCTATAATTACATTATTTCACAAATGTTATATGAATGAATTCTTGCACTATGTGTCCTTTTATAGTTGGTTTTCTCCACTCAGCATAATTTCCTCAAGGTTCATCCAAGTTGTGTGTATCAGTAGTTTATTAGTTTTTGTTGCTGAGTATTCCATAGAATGCATACAGCACTACAGTTTGTTCAAGCATTTGCCCATTGAAGTACATTTGGGTAGTTCCAGTTTTGGACTATTACAGATAAAGCTGCTCTAAACATATACAGATTTCTGTATGAAAATAAATAAGTTTTCATTTCCCTAGGATATATAGCCAAAAGCGCAATTTGTGGATCATAAGTAAGTCTGTTTAAGTTAAAAAAAAATGCCAACGTATTTTCCAGAGTCGTTATGCTATATTACATTCCTACCAGCTGTATGAATGATCAGTTTCTCCACATCCTTGCCAGCATTTGATGTTGTCACTAATTTTAGTTTTAGTCATTCTGATAGGTGTGTCGTAGTGATATGCTATTGCGATTTTAACATGCTTTTCTCTGATGGCTAAGGATGTTGAGCATCTCTTCATGTGCGTATTTCCCATCTGCGTGTCCTCTTTGGTTAAAATGTCAGGACATGTCTATTGTCCATTCCCTAACTGGATTGTTTGATTTTTAAATTTTGACTTTTGAGAATTCTTTATTGTGGTTTAGTAAAAAATATATTTCATCTTTGTCCTTGGTTCCAGATATACAGCTCATAAAACACTTTACTGTCCTGAGTGGCAAGTATCTTTTGTTTGCTAGTAAGATGACTGGTGGCCAGGGTCCCTGGATAGCTTCAGGACAGGGGCTGGTAACCAGAAAGAGCAAACCATGGTTATGAGGGTTGAAACTTTTAGTCCCTCTCCCTGACCTCTGGAAAGGGGAGAGGGGCTAGAGACTGGGTTCAATCACCAATGACCAATGGTATAATCAATCATATCTGTGCAATAAAACCTCTATTAAAAACTCCTAAAGCATAGATTTCAGGAAGCTTCCAGGTTGGTGAACAAATCAAGGTGCTGGGAGGGTAATACACTCAGAAAGAGCATGGAAGCTCTGCACACCCCTCTCCCCATACCTTGCCTAATGCATCTATGTCATTTGGCTGTTCCTCAGTTGTACCTTTTATAATAAGCTGGTTGTATTAGTCCGTTCTCATGCTGCTAATAAAGACATACCTGAGACTGGGTAATTTATAAGGGAAAGAGGTTTAATTGATTCACAGTTCAGCATGGCTGTGGAGGCCCCAGGAAACATACAATCATGGCAGAAGGGGAAGCAAACACATCCTTCTTCACACAGCAACAGCAAGAACTGCAGAGCAAAGGGCGGGAAATGCCTTTTATAAAACCATCAGATCATCCAGGTGTGGTGGCTCACGCCTGTAATCCCAACACTTTGGGAGGTGAGGTGGGCGGATCATCTGAGGTTGGGAGTTCAAGACCAGCTGACCAACATGGAGAAACCCTGTCTCTACTAAAAACGCAAAATTAGCTGGGCGTGGTGGCGCATGCCTGTAATCCCAGCAACTTAGGAAGGCTGAGGCAGGAGAATCGCTTGAACCTGGGAGATGGAAGTTGCAGTGAGTCGAGATTGTGCCACTGCACTCCAGCCTAGGCAACAACAGCGAAACTCGATCTAAAAATAAATAAATAAATAAATAAATAAATCAGATCTCTGGAGAACCCACTCACTATCATGAGAACAGCATGGGGGTAACCGCCCCCATGATTCAATAACCTCCCACTGTGTTCCTCCCATGACACATGGGGATTATGGGAACTACAACTCAAGATGGCGTCTGGGTGGGGACACAGCCAAACTGTATCATGGGTAAACATGAGTAAATGTTTTTCTGAGTTTTTTTTGAGTTGTTTTCAGCAGAGTATTAAACCTGAAAGGAGGTCATAGAAACCCCTGAATTTGTAGCCAAGTTGGACATCAGTTATGGGTACCCTGGAGACCCAGGACTGGTGAGGACTGATGTCTGAAATGAGGACAGTCTTGTGAGTCTAAGCCCTTTAACTTGTGGATTCTGCACTATGAGTAGTTAATGCGTAGACCTTTATATTCTAGATAAAAGTTCTTTGCAGGATGTGTGGTTTGCAAGTATTTTCTCCTGTTTGTAATTTGTCTGTTCATCCTTTTTGTGGGAAGTTTCACAGAACAAAGGTTTAAATTTTTATGAAGTCTGATTTATAACTCTTCCTTTTTATGGATTATTCCTTTGGTATGAAGTCTAGGAACTATTTGCCTAGTCCTAAGTCTGAATATTTTCTACTATTTTATTTCTAGAAGCTTTATAGTTTTATATTTTACATTTAAGTCTCTGATCCAGTTTGAGTTAATATTTGTACAAAGTGTGAGGTTAGGGTTTTGTTTTTGTTTTTGCCTATGGATATTCAATTGCTCCAACACTGTTTATTGCAAAGACAATCTCTTCTTCTTTATAAGATTGTTTTCCTTCTTTTGTCAAAAACAATGGGGCATGTTTATGTAGGTATATTTCTGGGTTCTCCAGTCTGTTCCATAGATCTATGTTTCCATTCTCCTGCCAGTACCACCCTTTCTTGATTACTGTAGCTACATTGTAAGCCTTAAAATCATAAACAGTGATTTATTATTCTTTTTCAAAATTGTTTTGGTTATTCTTAAAGCCTTTACCTTCCCATATAAATTTTAGAAAAAGTTTCTCTATGTCTACGAAAAATGCTGATGATTTTTGGATAACAATTGTGTTAAACCTACAGATCAATTTAGGGAGAACTGACCTGTTTATATGTTGAGCCTTCCAATCTGTGAACATGTTGTGTCTCCCCAGGTATTTAGGTCTTCTTTTTTATAATCAGCATTTTGTAGCTTTCTTCATACAGATTCTGTACATGCTTTATTACTGGGGTCTCCAACCCCCGGGCCACAAACCAGTACTGGTCTGCGGACTGTTAGGAACTGGGCCACACAGCAAGAGGTGAGTGGTGGGCGAGCAGGCATTACCACCTGAGCTCCACCTCCTGTCAGATCAGTGGCATTAGATTCTCATAGGAACACAAACCCTGTTGTGAACTGCTCATGGGAGGGATCAAGGTTGCATGTTCCTTATGAGAATCTAATGCCTGATGATCTGAGGTGGAGCAGTTTCATCCCCAAACCATCCTCCCCACTCCACCTCCTGCCAGTCCGTGGAAAAGTTGTTTTCTATGAAATGGGTCCCTGGTGCCAAAAAGGTCACTGCTTTATTAGACAGACACTTGCATATTTCATTTTCTTTGAAGCAGTTATAAATGGTATTATGTTTTTAATTTTGGTTTCCATTTGTTCATTGTTAGAATATAGGAATTCAGTTGATGTTTGTGAGCTGATCTGTATTCTGCAATCTTACTGAACTCTTAGTTCTAG
>NW_012104043.1:882364-888498 GCF_000951045.1 Mandrillus leucophaeus
TCTAGCTCTGGTGGCTGCTGGCAATCTGCAGTACTTCTTGGCTTGCAGCTACCTAACTCCAACCTCTACCTTCGTTGTCACATGACATTCTCCCTGTGTATCTCTGTCCTCACGTGGCCTCTTCCTATAACGACATCATCATGCTGGATTAGGAGCCCACCCTGCTCCTGGATGACCTCATCTTAACTAATTCCATCTGCAATGACCCTGTTTCCAAATAAGGTCACATTCTGAGATATTGGGGGTTAGGACTTCCACATTTCTTTTTGGGTGGGGGGAATACATTCACCTCATAACAGTAGTCTTCTCTTATTAGCTTTTTAATGGCTGCAGGATCTGTTATGATCTCCCCTGTTTAATTCCTGATATTGAAGATTTGTGTCTTCTCTCTTTTTATCTGTGTCCATCTTGCTAGAAGATTTTCAACTTTATTAATTTTTTAGAAAAACCAGCCTTTTATTTAATTTCCTCTGTTGCTTTCCTGTTTTCAATTTAATTGGTTTTCATTTATATCTTTACTATCTGCCTTCTTCTGCCTGTGATGGTTGGTTGGCTTTTCTTCTGGTTTCCTGAGATTGGAACTTGGATCATTTATTGGACCCCCACCACCACCCAAGGAGTCTCAGGAGGCACTGCGAAGTCCAGCCTGGCTGCATTCTGCATGGCGTCAGCACCTGCTCTGCTTCCTCTCCACCACCTGTGTCTGGAATGATAAAGAAGATGATGTATGGGAAAGTCAAGTATTTGAGCTGTACCTAGATAAGGCCTCCCCTCCCTCTTTCTCCCAACCTTCAAAAAGTTGGATGTATCATGTCCTTACAAGAATTTTATTCTTTTACTCAATAATAACTTCAAAATGAAACCTCGATACATTATAAATGATGTCGGTAATACTAAGGACACCTTTGGCACCCTACTTTTAGATTTCCCCTTAGGTCTGCCCCGCATTTTTTTGGTGGAGGCTCAGAGGCAAACGCTCTTTGCTGTTTCTGGTTGTTGATCTATACTCTTTCAATGTGACTAGAAGAGCAGATTCAGCTACATAGGTCTCTGGGACTTATGTGTTTGCATCTTTGGGGGAATATTATCAGAAATTTGGATCTAATATGCAATATCTATCTACACTCTGGATTAAAATAATCACATTGGATTAGTCAAACACGAGTCACTATGGAATTTAGAATAAAATAGATAAGTCAAAGAGAGTGCATTGAAATAATATTGAAGTTCAACTGGCAATGTTTTAGAGAATACATGCTTTCTGGATGTTTTGAGTGGAAAATATAATTATGCTTCAGTAAGTGAGCTACTAAATTGAAGAAGTATAAAAAACCACCTTATGAAATTGTGAAGTAGAAAATAACCTTTTCTTTAATCTTTGCAAATCGGTTTTTAAGGTCCTTTTTGCAAGCTCAGTACAGGTCAATATCAGAATTGCTCATTATAGTTCTTTGCCTCTGCCTTGCTCCACTGACAAAGCTGAATCCCGTGGAAACTTGGCCATTATGCTATAATTGCAATCAAACAGTACTTGGAGCCATTGTTACCAGAAACTTGAAAAATTGGGGGTGGCAGAGGAGAAAAGGCCATGCCAGGAACCAGGAAAAATACTTTGATTCACAGTTAGGCCATATCATTGCCATGGGCAGGGGATGAAAAGATTCTCTCACTAAAGAAGACCTGCATCAAAGGGAGTGTCTACAGGGTTATTGAAGAACGCATAGGTGGTGGGAAATTGGTCTTGACATTTTTTTATTTATAAAAATTTATGAATGCCTTTTTTATGATCTTATGAGGTGAATAATGAAGGAATTGTTCTGAGACTTTTATATCAACGGCTGAGACACTATCTCATGGACATTATTCATTGTACATTTTTCTATTCTCCCTGCTCTATCTCCTCTCCCAATTTTTGGAACATTTTTAAACCTTGAGAAAAATTAAAAGAATAATATGCTTTGCCCATAGTTTCTTCTCTTTCTGTATACCTTTTTTCTGACTTCTTAATAATGTTTTTCCCCTCATGACAGCCTACCATTGAATTTTTTTTTTTTTAACACTGTAGAAACAGCCTTTATTGGTTGCAACATGGATTGGAAGAGGAGGGGATATGACAGCTCCCACTCCTGGGGTAGCATCTGCAGACTCAGTCGCCACTTTCCAAAAAGCTAAAAAGAAATTTTATTGTGTACATTTAAGGTATACAACATGATGTTATGGGATACATATAGGCAGTAAAATGGCTTCTGTAGTGAAGCAAATTAACGTACCCCCATCATCTCATATAGGTACCCTTTTTTATGTGTGTGGCAAGAGCAGCTAAAATCTACTCATTTAGCAGAAATCCCCAATACTGTACAATTTTATTAACAGTCGTCCTCATGTTGTACACTGGGTCTCTAGACTTGCTAATTCCCCATGTCTGCTACTTTGTAACCTCTAACCTACATCTTCACATTTCCTCTCCCAGCCGGTATTTTCTGAACCAGTGGAAAGTAAATTACAAAAACCATGGCACTTCATCCCTAAATATTTCATTATACTTCTCTCAAGAGTAAGAACATTCACTTTCATGTACAATGCAATGATCACATCTAAGAAAATTCTCAATAATTCCACAATATCATTTAATATACTGTGTATATTCAGATTGCCACAATTGTCCTCAAAATGTTTTTTATGACTGTGTGTCTTTTTCAATCCAGGAGCCAATCAAGGTTCATGTTTACCTTTTTTTTTTTTTTTTTTGAGACGGAGTTTCGCTCTTGTTGCCCAGGCTGGAATGCAATGGCGCTATCTCGGCTCACCACAGCCTCCACCTCCTGGGTTCAACTGATTCTCCTGTCTCAGCCTCCCAAGTAGCTGGGATTACAGGTGTGTGCCACCATTACAGGCATGAGCCACCACACCCAGCTAATTTTGTATTTTTGGTAGAGAAGGGGTTTCTCCATGCTGGTCGCGAACTCCCAACCTCAGGTGATCTGTCTGCCTCAGCCTCCCAAAGTGCTGGGATTACAGGTGTGAGCCACCACACCCAGACTATGTTTTACCTTTTATACCTGGTATATTTTTAATCTAGAATACTATCTCCTCTCTTGCCCTTTTTCTCTTATCAAATTGTCTTTTGTTGGATTGGCAGATTTGGAAAATTTAGAAAAGGATGCTCAATGTCAAATAAACAATGAATCATCTTTTAGCATAAAATGTCTTGTGCTCATACTAAAAGCTAATTTGTTATTTATCTGAAAATCAAATTTAACTCAGTATCCTGTATTTTATGTAACAACTCTGCTTTTTAAAAAGTTCAGACTGCCGGGCACGGTGGCTCATGCCTATAATCCCAGCTACTGGGAACGCTGAGGCAGGAGAATCACTTGAACCTGGGGCAGGGAGGAAGTTGCAGTAAGCCGCGATCGCGCCACTTCACTCCAACCTGGGTGAAAGAGCGAAACTCCATCTCAAAAGAAAAAAAAGCTTGGACCAGTTCTATTATAGAGTAGTTCAAATTCTGGATTTGCTTGTTTTCTAGTGATTTGATTTTGTAAACATTTTTTACAAAAATTTCTAGATGATGTTGCATATTTCTTATTGCATCACACTGGGTGGTACATACGTACAAGTCTCATTTGTGAAATTCAGTTTGGTTACTGACTAAAGATGGTAACTACAAATCTCTCTGGTTAAAAGTGCTTTGTTTCTTTGTGAATTATTAAATAATTGTGGGGTAATATTCTGAGAGCAGGTGAATATTCTGAGACCAGGTGAAATGTTCTCAATCATCTTCTGCACAATAATTTTAACATTCATTAGTGATCACTTCCTGACTTATTTCCTTGTGGGTTATGAAATAATTTTTTAATGTTAGCATTCCTTCTACTTTTATTGCTAGTTGACATTCATCTATAAAGAAGAATTTTCCTTCTTTAATCCTGTCTTTCTTGTAGTATCACTATGTACTAATGGAATTTTAAAAATTCAATTTGTTATACTTCGTTACTGTCATTATTCTGTTATTGCTCAAATTACCCCAGTTTTGGCCAATGGAAGCCCCTTGCAAGTCTGCTGTGTGGTCCCTTGGATATAACCCCATTTTGTCCTTGCGTGCTTGCTTTCATCCTATCATGAAAAAATGTCCCAGGCTCATTTTTGTACTCTTGTTGTCCCGGAGGAATCAGTCTTTTCCCCAATGACCTGTGCCAGCTGTCAGTTTTGTGCCTCCCTGCTCCAAATCCATTGTCTCTGCCCTGCTCTGTGATACTGCTGGAGTTGGACCCTGTGAACATGCTGCTTTTGCCAGCTGGCACAGTGGCAAGCTTTGTCAGTAGAGGGCACTGGAGGGACACTGCTGTGCACACAGAGCACCTTGTGGTACTCACCCTCCAGCTAGCCTCCTGCTCAGCTGGCCTGCCCCATGGTTTTCCTTCTTTGCTGGCCTCAGTCACCCCTGTGGGAAGTCGCTTGTTTTCCAACTTGACCCCACCAGTTGGACCACTGTGGACCAGCTCTGACTGAGGATAACACAGCAGACTTCTCTGCCATCCCTTGGACTGTGACTACTCTTTCCAGTGAAGTCTGAATCTCAGCTTGGGGAGAGGGCCCCTCCTTTTGCAAGTTGTTCCTTATATGGGCACTTTCAGCCCCATGGTACTGTTAACCTTCTCTTATTCTCTCTGGTTAATCCCCTTTTTCTAGTTAATAATTCTTTAAATTAAGTTTTCCCTGTTCAAATGACTGGTCTCTTTTCTGTCTTCTGAATGAACCCTGACTAATAGAGAAGTGGTGCAGGGAATGGTTGGTAAATAGAACCACTATTCAAATAAGCGATTCCAGGATGAATTTGGTCATGCCCTTGGATTTGGGCACCATGGCAAGCCCCTTGCCAAGCTTGCGGGAACAGCACCATCAATCCAGGCATCTCCTGCAGGTGAGTGTGAGGAAGCGCTCACTGAAGCAAGGACACTGGGAGCCTAAGGGGCTGCTGCACCTGACTAATGACATCTACGAGGACTATGGCTTGGCATTGTCTTCTCGTCGTTACAAGAGGTTTCCCCATACCCAGACTGTAAAGTTACTCTCTCATGTGTTTATCTAATGTCTTCGTAGTTTCCTTTTAAATTTATTGATTATTTTAAAAATTGATACATAATAGTTGTCCATATTTTGGGGACACGTGATGTTTTGGTATGTGTATATAGTGTGTAGTGATTCACTGAGCAAAACTGAGATATCCATTTCCTCAAGCGTTTATCTTTTCTTTATGTTGGGAACACTTGAATTCTTGTCTTTTAGGGTTTTCAACAAATGTATATACAGTAAAGTATTGATAGTTACCCTACTGTACTGTCAAATGCTAGATCTTATTTCTTCTACCTAACTGTATATTTGTACCCATTAATCAACCTTTCTTCATCTGCCCCTTAACCTCACCCTCCCCAGCCTCTTGTGGAACCACCAGTTTACGGTCTGTCTCTATGTGGTCCACTTTTCTAGCTCCCACATGTGGGTGAGAACATATGATATTTGTCTTTTTGTGCCTGTCTTATTTCACTTAACGTAATGACCTCCAGTTCCATCCATGTTGCTGCAAATGACAGGATTTAATTTCTTTTTATGGCCAAATGGTATTCCATTGTGTGTGTATACCACATTTTCTTTATCTATTCATCATAAGGCACATTTACATTAATTGCACATCTTGGCTATTGTGAATAGTGCTGCAGTAAACGTGGGAGTTCAGATATCTCTTCCCCATTTTGATTTGCTTTCTTTTGGTTATATGCTCAGCAGTGGAATTGCTAAATAATATAGTAGTTCTATTTTTGTTGTTTTGAGAAGTCTCCATACAGTTTTTCAAGGTGGCTGTACTAATTTACGTTTCTTACCAGTGTAAGAGTGTCCTTCTTTCCCCGAATCCTGGCCCGTGTCTGTTATTTTTTTTCTCTTTGATAAAAGCCATTTTAACTTGGGTGGGCTGTTATCTCATTGTGGTTGTGATTTGCATTTCCCTGATGATTAGTGTTTTTGAACATTTTTTCTGTATACCTGCCATTTGCATGTCTTCTTTTGAGAAATGTCTATTCAGATTTGTGCCTATTTTAAATTGGATTATTTGGGTTTTCTTTTCTTTTTCTTTT
>NW_012104043.1:892458-893201 GCF_000951045.1 Mandrillus leucophaeus
AAAAAAAATTAGCCGGGCATGGTGGCCGGCACCTGTAGTCTCAGCCACTCGGGAGGCTGAGGCAGGAGAATGGCGTAAACCCAGGTGGCAGATCTTGCAGTGAGCCGAGATCGTGCCACTGCACTCCAGCCTGGGCGACAGAGCGAGACTCCATCTCAAAAGAAAAAAAAACAAAGAAATAAGATAAAAATTCAGTTCCTCAGTTGCACTAGCCTACATTTTGAGTGCTCAATAGCCATATGTATCTGGCAGCTATCTTACCAGACAATGCAGAAATATAATATTAAAATCATTGCACAAAAGTTCTATAGCTCTAAGGTGCCAAAGATGTAAATGAAATGGATTTTTCTTTAGCCAAGTTATTTATCTGGAAAATACTGATAATATGCTCCTGCAGAGGAGTGGAAATTGCTCTGTGTAAGTGTCATCTGATCTGCTGAATCATCCAGGACCAATCATTGCATGTCCCTGTCATTCAGAATAACTCTGGGGGTTGTACAGAGTCCCTTCTGCAGCCACCTAAGGGGTGGATGGGTAGAGAGAAAACCAGTCAGAAGTACTAGAGTTTCTCTCACGGCTGGCTCTAACCAGAGGGGCTTCATACTGGGCTTCTCTGAAAGGTTTTGCTGAAAGAAGGGGTTCCTTGCTTTAAGAAGATGCAAAAACAGCTGGGCGCGGTGGCTCACGCCTGTAATCCCAGCACTTTGGGAGGCTGAGTCCGGCGTATCACAAGGTCAGGAGAT
>NW_012104043.1:893954-898611 GCF_000951045.1 Mandrillus leucophaeus
TTTTTTTTTTTTTTTTTTTGATGTCAAGTTGTTTGAGTTCCTTATGTATTCTGGATTTTAATTCCTTCTTAGATGTATAGTTTGTGTATGTTTTCTCTTGGTATTTTTGACAACATAGGTGAACCTAGAGGATGTAAAGTTAAATAAGCCAAGCACAGAAGGACGAGTACTGCATGATCTCACTCATGTGGAATCTAGAAAAGTTGACCTCATAGAAGTAGAGAGTAGAATAGTGATTACCAGCAGCTGGGAGAGTGGGAAAGTGGATGAGGGGAGGTTAGTCAATGGGTACAAAGTTACAGTTAGCTAGGAGGAATAAATTCTAGTATTCTATTGCAACGTAGCTTGACTATAGTCAATAATAATGTATCGTATACTTCAAAATAGCTAGAAAAGAAGACTGAATGTTCTCACCACAAATAAATGACAAGTGTATGAGGTGATGGATATGATAATTACCCTTTGATAATTATACAATGTATGTATGTATCAAAACATCACACAGTATCCCATAAATATGTACAATTATTATGTATCAATTAAAACCAAAATAAACCTTTAAAAACATTATATAGGCAGTAAAAAAGATCATGTTTTATTAATTGCTGGACAACTGTGGGAAAACAAGTAAGCAATTGACACCACCAGATTCTTATTACATTCAAGATAAAAGATTTATTCACACCACAAAAGAAAGATAATCACAACAAAATATACACTAACTTAAAAAACAGAAGATTATAGTGACATAAAATGTTATATTCTCTTTTTAAGTGGGTAAAAGTATTTTGTTTGCTTCTACATAAATTTCTATTCATGAAAGAATAACAAATATTAAAATACAGTGATAGTTTGCGTTTCTTCTATAGAATGAACGTAGACATAACCCTGAAGCTTTTAGTTTACAGGGAGTTTCCATGAAGCCACGAACTAAACTAATTATCAAACACATTAGTTATTTCCAGATTCACATAGGTACACATTCAACCAATAAACTGAGAAAGAAGCATTTCATGTTCTCTTTCATTTTGCTATAAAGCATTTTTTCTTTTGACTAAAAGCAAAGTGAGAAATTATTTTTTTTTCTCCTTTTAATTGACCTCAGAAGATGCACTATCTAATTCATGAGAAATGCGAAATTTCAGGTGTTTATCTTCTTCCTTACTTTTAGAGTCTACAACCAGCATATCTTCATGGCTGTGAAATTCATGGCTGTGGAATTCACGGCTGATTTTGGAACGTTCCTGACTGTCAATCACATCGGAATGCTCATTGCTGTCATCACTGGCTTTCCGCTTATATAATCTGGAGTGCTTGTGGCTGTGGGTTTCAGCACTGTGGTCATCCAGCTGACTCGTTTCATGACTGTCCTTCCCACGGCTGTCCCAATCAGAAGGCACGTTCAGGCCCTGGACAACTGGGATGGCCTTGTATGCACCATTCAACTCCTCGCTTTCCACATATGAAGTGATGTCCTCGTCTGTAGCATCAGGGTACTGAATCATGGCACAAATGAAGAAGAATTATATGAACAGCTAGGGATGGGAATACGGTAATCCTTTTCTGCTCTCTAGCTTTTAGGCCATCTTATACTAAAAATTGGCTAAATCTGGCTGAAATTATACTAGCATGTTACTTTGTATAGTACTTTACCAAGCCGTTTCACATATGTCGTCTCCTTTAGTTTAATAAGTACATCACTTACATATGTAGTGAAACTTATCAGGTAGTTTTCATTATATTGAAACCTACATAAAGAGGAAGTGCATTGGAAGTTAAAAAATAAAGAGAATAGTAAATGGCAAGGCTATGTCAAATCCAGGTTCTGTGACTAAGGATTCAGTGTAATTTGCAACTACAATTCCTCTTAGGTATTTAACTTCGAAACATGACCATTATATTTTTTTAAATAATTGGTGTTTTCCATTCATTTTAATCTAAAAATAAGTGATCCAGGATTTCAAAAAGTAGAATTGTGTTTGAGAATCAAATCTAGAGAGAAATTATGTACTTACAAAAACCACCGAGCAGAAAAAGATTTGTATTCAATGATCATAAAGTAGAATATGAATGAATTCTTGCTGAATGGATGAATGAATGGATGAATGGATGAATGAATGAATGAATGAATGAATATGCAAACTGTGGTTTCCTAGACTTGAGCTCTAGTCAGTACTATCAGGTGTGTCTGTTAAAGGATTTACCTGGATGTCAGGTCTGCGGAACTTCTTAGATTTTGACCTCAGTCCATAAGCCACACTATCACCTCGGCCATCATATATGTCTACTGTGGGGACAACTGGAGTGAAAACTTCAGTTGCTGGCAGGTCTGTGGGAAAATCAGTAACCAGTTCATCGGATTCATCAGAATGGTGAGACTCATCAGACTGGTGAGAATCATCAGTGTCATCTACTTCATCAGAGTCATTCGAGTCGATGGAGTCCTGGCTGTCCACATGGTCATCATCATCTTCATCATCCACATCATCCATGTGGTCATGGCTTTCGTTAGACTTACTTGGAAGGGTCTGAAAATTAAAATGGCCAGGAAAATTAGTGTATGGGTTTTTATTTCCCCGTAGTCTTCATAGCACATTAGTCTTTTACTATCTTTCTTTTTATTTAGTTTCAGAATCTTTGCATTCACAATATACACCATGGCTTTTAGGAGCTAAAGTGAGCATCTTCCAATTTCTCTTTTAACACAGGGATTAATAACATTCTGAGGAACTCTTCCTACTTTCCAACAAAAATTATTTTCATAGATATTTTCAAGCCAAATATGTGAGTATAATCTTCATATCAATAGCATTGTTTTGCCTTATACATATTAAACATTATTTAATTTACTAAATTCAATGATGTATAGATACAGACACATAATTATGAGACTTTTTAAAATTTGAAATGAGATTTATCAAAAGAGAAGAGTATCCCTATTTTAATGTGTGTACTAAACTCTATAACCCCTTTCCTATTAGCATGGATAATTGAAAGGTGACTGTTATGCATGTGTGTATAAACTGCAGCTCAAAACTGTCCTTGAATTAAACAATTAATGTCCATTAAATTTCAGATTGACAAATATATTGGGTAATTTAACTTGATTTAATATTCTTAGTATATTCAAATTGAATCTTAAGGAAAATAAATTTACTCTTTGCTTAGCAAATATATGAATGATCCTAATAAAAAGAATAGTTGTCAAATAAACTATTTTATTAAGAAAGAGAACTTTCCTAAAGGCAAAATCTTAGCTTTGATAGGCATTAATTAGATGCTTATTAGATATTTGATATCTACAAAATACCTTAAATAAATTGCAATCAGCTTAATGTTTCAAATAACAGGCATTAATGAACATTTTCTGTAATGCTAAGCATATCTGAGGAAACCTAGTATTTCTGATATTTAGTAAATACATGTTTTCTTTCTGAGCAAGTTTTAAAGACTGCCAATTTACTGGAAAATTAGCTAATGAAATTTCATCAGAAGGGAATCCAGGCAATGGCTTCTTTCGTTTCTTCAAGGTATGATGGGCCTCTGATTGAAAATGAGAACTTACCTCTTGTTTAAAGTCATTGGTTTCTTCAGAAGACACAGCATTCTGAAGAAGGAATGGCACATGTTAGTGTGCATCACACATGCCTAGCTTTTTTATTCAAAAGTTAACCTTTTTAATCCAAAGCAGTTTTTATTTTTCTGCCTCATCTGTGGATGGCTTAACACGGGAAGAAGCCAACATGGCAGATCCGTCAATGTCCTAAGCACACGCTTGCCAACGGGCAGGCAGGATTCATCTGAGCAGCCCAAATGGCCTGCTTGTAGCTATCTTTCATCGTTGTAGTTTAATTATGAGAAGTTTAAAAATACCTGTGGGGCTAGGAGATTCTGCTTCTGAGATGGGTCAGGCTTTAACCATGTGGCCACAGCATCTGGGTATTTGTTGTAAAGCTATAAAAAAGTTGCATGTTTATCATTATTAAAAAAAGAAACGTAGGGATGAATGGAAAAAACAACCATTCTTCACCAGTCTTGATGGGTAAGCATAATATGCATGCATATAGTCACTCAGACCCTTAGGTACCTTTTTGTAATTTTTTTTGTTGTTGCAGATTCATTTAATACACTCTTATGTAGCACTTACTGTGGGCTAGGCACTCTTTGAAATTGTTTTACAAATATGAACTCATTTGATCCTCTCATTCCCCTATGAGATGGGTATCATTAATATTCCCACCTTACAATCAGCCACAATGCAGTTAAGTGGTAGGAAATGGCAGAGCCAGGCAGGGGTCAAACGCAGGCAAACTAGCTCTTAACCCTGAACTTCACACTGTGTTTTCTTTTTGTATGTTTGCTGGCTGAATTTTCCTCTCAGATAAAGCACATCTAAACCAGACGTACCTTTAATTACTGTTGATCTTCACTGTGTCCAGTCCATGGAACAAGAAGGAACTCTCTAAGGCTGTGCTGTCTAATACAGTATACTCTAACCACATGGGGCTATTTACATTTAAGTTAATTAAAACGAAATGGCCGGGCACAGTGGCTCACGCCTGAAATCTTGGGAGGCTGAGGCAGGCAGATCATGAGGTCAGGAGATCGAGACCATCCTGGCTAACACAGTGAAACCCCCTTTCTACTAAAAATACCA
>NW_012104043.1:899501-942121 GCF_000951045.1 Mandrillus leucophaeus
CGGGAACCCGGGAGGTGGAGTTTACAGTGAGCTGAGATTGCACCACTGCACTCCAGCCTGGGCGACAGAGCGAGACTCTGTCCCAGAAAAAAAAAAAGAAGATGCAAAAACAACGGGACTAGATGCGTTCAGAGTTTTTCTCTTCACTTTTTCATATCTATCTATCTATTCTCATGACACATGTAATACAGGCTCGGAGAGAATGGATTTATAAGTTAAATTTATAATTTTTAAAACCTAACATGAAGAAAATAAAGGTACGCAAAATGAATAGACTAAAAACCACCCAGTAATCCTAACACTCACAGATAACCAGTGTGTATTTTCAGGCATATATCCTTAGAGACTTCCCCAATTTTTTGGGGAAGCTTTAAGTTTCTGGGATTCTAGAAGGCTGGGCCTTGAGCTCTTCACTTATTTCTTAAATTGTTACGACTCCACGTGCCTTCTAAAATGCATCTTTGCCATGTTTTCATTTATTACAAAGGCACTAATTCTTGCCTGAAATAGTATGACCTCTATCTTCTCTGGAGATGTTAATTTTTCTGCTTTATTATTAGGATCCAACACCTGTGTTTTCAAATCAGTTGGAAAACAGACACACACACCCCCACACACAAACACACACAGAATACTTCTTTTAATGTCTTCATTAAGAAATCTAATTGCAGTGACCCCCAAGGCAACTCTATTTTGGCCTTCATTCTGTTCAACTGGAATTGAACTCTGTGTGCCTTTTTGTCCAAGCTGCTGGGGACAATGCCCATTTGTTGTTTGGTTGGCACGGTTTCATCTGTTGTGGAGGGGTAGGTACATCTTTAGTGCTGGTCAAATAATTATAATAAAGAGTTTGGTTGGTCTTATGTTTGGTTGGAAAATGTGATCTAACATCAGCTGACAATCACAATAGATACAAACAGCACACATAGACTTTCTTTTCACAATGGGCTTCTCAGCTAATATCTCAGACGATATTGTGAATATTATGGTCATACAAACAGTTCTGACTAATATCCGATGTGAATTTTAAACTTAGCAATCCACTAAATAAAGCAAAAGCTGGAATTTTCTGCTTTTAGATCAATATGTGGACTAATGGGAAAAAAGTCACACAGCTTCGTATAACTCATCTTACATGCTATACTGGCCTAGACATTATTATATTTAAAATATCTGCGTTGGTTTTACAAACTTATATTTATTAAAAACTATCCTGTGCTTGATACTGGCCTAGATTCATAGCAGGCAGTCAATAAATACTTGTAAACCAATAGATTTGACTGAGAAGATAAGTAATTTTGCAGCAAATATGTTTGTTGCGCCTCTCGCTGTAATTGAGTAAATGATTTCACTATGTAATAAACCTAAAAGATGCTTACCTGCTTTTCCTCAGAACTTCCAGAATCAGCCTGTTTAACCTTTGAAACAGAAAAGATGAAGAAAGATTACAAGAATGTCCTCCTAGCACATAGAAGCACACAATTCAGTTATTTTCAGGAATTTTCTTTAAGATTCAGCTGTACTCACTGGCAGGGCATAGGCGATGCCTAAGAGGCAAAAGCAAATCACTGCAATTCTCATGGTAGTGAGTTTTCCTGCAAAACATTTCATAAGGAATAGCTGACATCTTCATACGTTAAAACAATGATACCTTTTTGTACTACCACATTACAAAATAATCACGAATAAAATATATTTTCTGTAAAATCTTTTCTACTTCTTAGAGAAGCCTTTTCTTTTAGGTATTATGGTCTTTCAAGTTAATATTTATATTACCACCTATTCTCCATCTTTATTAGGCAAGGGAAAGGGAAATTTTACAAGTCCATGTTTATTCAACTTTTAAATTTAGAGTTCCAGAAATTATACGATTACTACCTTATATATCTAGCTCTACTAAACCTACAAACAGATCAACAGTAACTTAATTCTATTAATAAGTCAGTATGGGAATACTTTTTAGAGAAGAAAAAGCACAGAGAAAAAAATGAAAAAAATTTGCTTTATTCGTTTTTCCAATATGTACTTTAAATGTGATTTTTAGCTTAAATTATTAAGTAGATGCTACTTAGGTGAAATGAAACTATCTCTGAAATTTGTTATTTAAGTAAGATGTTCTAAAAATTTGAAATGCAAAGGAAAACATTGAAAATAGCCAACAACTTTTCTATTTGTAATAATAAGCCTACATAGTGTCATGCAGGTATCTTGGTGAATATTTTAACAGCTAAATTTAGCAGTAACATATTCAGGAAGAGTTTTCTTCCCCTTGAAAATAAGATACATCATTTAAAAAATAGCATTGTAATTGGCTTAATTAGTGTAAAAGATCCCTTTTCTTTTACATTCCTGCAGTCACCCATTGAAAATGATATAGGTATAATTATTCCAAGGGGAATTGAATTTTACTATTTTCTGATTAGCCGCAGTAGTTTCCGTTCTTTTGAGGACCCAGTGGAAGTATTTTTAAGTTTTATATTTGATTGGCATTCCAAATATCTAGACACCTTTGTTCCAGGAGACCTGCAATGTATCTAATCTGCTTATTAAAAAGGCTAGAAAATTTAAATCTGTTTAACAGCATTACAATTAAAAATATTTTTCCTTAGAACTTGAACTTCCCCATGAAATTGAGCTGAATGCACAACCCAGTAGCAAACTGAAGGCATACCTTGGCCGGCGTTTGGCTGAGAAGGCTGCAACTGGCCTGACAGGAGTCCGGTCTCAGACGATGCTGTGCTCTCTGCCTCCTCCTCCCGCTGCTGACAGCCAAGCCCTCCCAGAATTTAAATGCTGCTGCAGACATCCTCCACCAACACAGGGAGGCGGAGAGATGTGTCATGAGGTTTTCTGCCACTGCCCAGCCCACCTGCTCCCACACTTCCCCCTCTGGTTTTGTGGTTAAAACAAAAAAACAAAAGCGCACACACACACATCTACAGTTAAAACATTACTTATGTACAATATCATTAACTAGCTTTTTCATTTACAGGATGGGCATTCAGCGTCCAGGAAGTACACTTAGGGATCCCATGGAAAAGGGAGAAAGTAGGGAAAAACATTAATGTAAAATTAAATAGAAAGGAGTTTTGTTTCTTTCAGTTTAAGTAACATAAAAGTAATCTCTGCAACCACTCTTGCCTATATGATTATACTTATTGAAGAACTATATTTCTAGAAGGCTATTGTTCAAGCCTGCAAAGAGTTCAGAAAACCTGCCTCTGTCCTTTACTACTCAAGCTTAGCTTTGTGATTTCAAGTATGCAGTGGCTTGTTACTTAGACAAAAGACACTAGTGACATTAAAATATAAAATTCTATATAAAAGAGAAGAATGGTATTTTATTCTAGATGTTGCAGAAGTAAAGCCGTTTCTGACTGAGAGCAGGATGACTGCCTGAGAGGGCTGCTTCAGGAGCCAGACTGTGGCTCTGAATTCCGCTGTGTCACTGCTGACCTGTGCAACCTTGGGCAAATCGCCCAGCCTACCTATCCTTGTTTCCTCATCCATAAAATGCAGATACTATTACCTAGGTCATGGGATTTTTGAGAGGTTTAAATGAATTAGTATGTTAAACTAACAATGCTTAGCACATATTAGATACAAATGCCATGCGTATCTTAAGGAGTGTATGTGTGTTAACTAGTATGAAATTTTTAAGAGGGGCAGGCAGTCACGAATTGTAATGTCTTTAAAAAGAATAGGTTATTAAAATGAGAGTAGATGTAAGATCTTTAAATGGTATGCATCAATAAGGAAATTTTGCGCATTTCTAAAGGAACAGATTCGATTTTGGAATCATCTTTTTTTCTAGTTTTTCTCACAGGGTATGTAAATTAGGCTACTTAAAAAGAAAAAGATTTTTAAAAATTTCTGTATTAAAAAACACTTTACTAGGTATTTAAAAGGTATTTGAATAAAAGAAAATTACAGGGGAAGTCTGAATATTCAGGGATAGCAGAGCTCTGGGTCCTTTTAAAATATTTAACATTGTCTTGAGATTACTTCATCTGCTTTCTCAGTTGTGAAATGCAGATTGCACTATTTATTTACCTTACACCTTTATTGTAAGACTTGTGTGTGATTAAGATGAAAAATAAATGGTCCTATTTATTATTAGTTTGCTGCAAAAGTAATTGTGGTTTTTATTAGTTCTAAAGTGTCAGCTTCTTTTTTGCCAAATATTACTTTTAACATAAATATAGATTAAATAATTTCTTGCAGTGTTAGTATATAGCTAATAAGTAGGTTTCATGAACATTTGGTAGGGGGAAATATGTCTCCCTTAAATTGGATGTATTCCAGATGAATTGATATTATTGGCTTGTAGGTAATAAGCACCCATTTTAATAAGTAAGATGACAACTATCTCTATAAAATAGAAAGCACACAGATTATAAAGTTGCAAAATAGACTTCTTTTTTTTGCTTTTAAAAACTATTTTTTTCCTTTAAACATATTACCCACATAAGCTTGTCATGTTGTCAATTTAGTGGAGGGAAGTCCGAAAATTCTAAAAACAACAAAATTTCCACAGGATTTACTGTAGTTTACTCTGGCCCACGGGAATGATTCAATATGAAGCTAGAATTAATTATAGGAATAGATTATGCTGAAGCCCAACCATCTTGAGATGAACCATATGACCCTTTACAGGACTCTTCTGGTCATAGCTCCACAGTGCCACACGATGGCAGCATTTCTGAAAAAAGATTTCAGACCACAATCTGGTTCTATGAATTTTCTTATTCCAGCTGGATAGAACACATTTAATGACAGAACTATATACAGCTGTAGAACGCTCCATTTCCTGGAATGCCAGGTGAGGAAATATTTCCCAACAATGATCCACTATGCAATCAGGGACAGAGACCCAGAGAACCAAAGCGTTCTTGTTTTGCTCTGTTGTTGCCTTAGGCAATCCCAGGTTGACACTATTGTCTCCTTCCGGACTTCTACACTCATTCAAAAAGTTCCTAGTCCCAAGGCCTCTCTCAGAGAAAAGTCTTCTGAAATCACGGGTAAAGAATGTGTCTGGGATGCTTCAGAGTTGAGAAGATAAAGTGATTTATAATGGGAGGCAATTCTGTAAAGTAGGGAATGGATGCTGCGTCATTGTGACTATTGGGGAGGCTCATGTTTCTTGATGTTTCATGCTGTTTGCACTCAAAAGTGCTGCTGCTGGTTGTTTTTCTGAGTAGGATTTTCTGTCAGAATTGACATGTTAAATGATTTAAATCACAGTGGCTCTATCTGTAATATTTCCAAAATTTCCATTCTTGGTTGGCTAATGATTGGTTGTTAGAATCAAAAGGTCAAAATGCACAAACTCCCCGTAAATCTTGTATGTGGAAAGCAAAAAATGTTTAGTTGTCAAACTAGAATGCGAAGAGTAATTTGTGATCTTAAATTATAGACACTAAGAGGACACATGGAAACAAAGAGCCTTATGGTCTTTTTCCTGAATTACATGAAAATTCCCATATAATAAAAAGTAAGTGTTCAATGTCACTACTTTGGTGGACAACTTTATTAAACTGACTTCTAGTTTATTTGGACATTTCTAATTATATTTTACTTAGTAAAGTGTAACCAACTATTTCAGCATTTTCAGCTCTACAAATAATTACTTTTTCCCTCCAGTCAAGGTTCAGATATGACTCTGATATCTTGGTAACACCACAAATCTCTCATAAACAAGTTGGGCATTAAAGCTATTTGGAAACCTAGCACCATTCATCGTATATAGACTGGGAAAGGGGGCATTATTTATCACAGGGTAGCAAGCAAATGTGGATGATAAGAGGGTGCTATTTTCAAGTTCAGACATGAAATTAGAGCATTTCAGAAATACAAAAAACAAAAACAAAAACAAAAACAAAACCCATAAAACCTTTTATTCCATTGCTCAATAACTTAGACAACAAAAGTCAGCTCCTGAAAAAGTAGTCTTACTATTGGTAAACATTAGTTTTAATTTAAAACAAATGAAAAAAAGTTTTGCTTTAGACCCATAGAACTGTTATGGAATGAGTGCTCAATAAATTGTTGGTGATTACCTACTCAGCCCTGCATCTATGACAACGAATTCTGACTTTAGAGTTTTTGCTTATGAATACAATGCATAGGCACTATGCTTGAATTCAGAATATATCTCATATATTGATATCTAATATGTGCCAGTACTCTAGAAATCTAGCATTTCTCTATTAAAGTAGTATTAGTAACTCTGAGGGCATTCTAATGCTCTTTAAATGGTAGATTCTTTAAAATGGACTTAAATTACTAACTTTTTTTCTTAAATGACACCATTCTTACCCTCATGGAGCCCATTTATTCATGAAAGTCAACTAGGAAATTTGAAAGTTGAGTAACCAATGAGATTAAGAGGGTGTGGCTAAACAGTAAACTTGGCAGCACCCTGGGTAGAGAAGGTATATGGTAGAGACCCTGTGTCCACATTGGAGTTGAAGGGATGGGTATTCTGGGATTGGATTCAAACAGAAAGTCCCCTTTCCCACTCAGCATCAATCACAGCAACATAAGACCTGTAACAACCTGGGGAACAATAGAGGAGGCTGTAATCAGGGAGGACCCAAAGAGGGAGGTAGAACAGGGTGGAAAAACACAAATAGAAAGTCTAGCAGCTGCAGGAGGACCTTGTTTGTTCAGAAAAAGACATTTTGTGGCAATAAGCGGTCAGTGACAGTCATTTTGCAGAATATATTTGAGGGGAGAAAATCATTCTCCGAAATTGGTTTATGAGAATTCTTACTTAAAATCCGATGTTTGAGTAATTTTGGTAGAGAATCTATCATAAGCTTGATATGAAAAGGTGACAATTTCAGTGCAAAAGAGAAAACAAAATCAGAAGAAAAGGGAGCAAAACTAGACAACAAAAGCAGCTCAATCAGATATTTTTCTGGTCACATTTGGCTTAGGATTTTTGTTTCGACAATTCTTGTCAAGGCGTAATTTACATTAATGCCCCGATCCCATGGCATAACATTTATGTTTCTTAAACCTGTAATTTAAAATATTCTATATTAAAATTTGATTTCTTCTTTAATGTTTGAATTCCTCGTAGAGTGTACATTCCATGATATGCTAATCCCTCTGCAGTTTATGCGCCAAAAATATTTATTCAGTGAAGAAATTTAGCTCATTTATGAAATGTATATAATTCTTACATAAATTGAGTTATTCTTGCTGATTATTTTCTGTTGTTTTCATAAAGCCCCAAATTAAACATATTTATTTATTTTTTGAGGCAATGTCTCACTCTGTCGCCCAGGCTGAAGTGCAGTGGCACGATCTCGGCTCACTGCAACCTCTGGCTCCCAGGTTCAAGCGATTCTTGTGCCTCAGTCTCCCAAGTAGCTGGGATTGCAGGCATGCATGCACTACCATGCCCAGCTAATTTTTTTTTTAGTAGAGATGAAATGTCATCATATTGGCTAGGGTGGTCTCAAACTCCTAGCCTCAAGTGATCGGCCCACCTCAGCCTCCCAAAGTGCTGGGATTACAGGCATGAACCACTGCCCCCGGCTCCCTAAATTAAATGTCTTTAGATTCAAACAGAGGTAGTGTTCAGCTTGAGTGAATTACACCTGAGAACTTCAGGCACGCTTTCTGTGCCCAAAAAGGACTGCCCAGGTGATTGCTACTTTTTACATAACATGGAGGTCCTCTGGAGTCTGGCATTACTCCGTCTCTCCAGCCTTATTTCTGCCCATCTTCTCTCGCTGTACTCCCTAAAACAATCATGCAGAGCCACGTGGGTTCCCCAGTGTGTCGTTCTGTTTCAGGTCTCCATGCCTTTACTCACATTGCATGGTCCTTGTATCTAGAATATCCGTCCAGTCTCATCCTCACCTGTCTCCAAAATATTTGCACATCATGCATCAAAGCATTCCCTATAAAGCCTTTTCTGGTCTAAATAGAAACAACCAACTGCCACTTTTTAACCCCTCCTACAGCCTGCACTTGATCTAGCATAGCACCAATGATGCTTTATTGCCTTAAATGTGTGTCCTCCTCACGCCAAAAAGTAAACTCCCAGCAGTCAGGGACCGGGATTTATTCATGTTTGTACACACAATTTCCTGCTAGGCACTCAGTAAATGCTTAGAGGAACAAGTGAATGAAGGAGCATTATTTTAATAATGTTTAATCCTATGGTAGCCACAGGTAGCATGTACATTTAGTATAAACTCCAAGAGGCTGGAGCTCTTACTGGGTTCTTAAAATAATTTATATATACATTTTAAAAATGCCATTGCAGAATTTGAAGAGGCTAGATTTTCTTGTCTCCCATCTCAAATTCTTTTCTATGGGGTTCTGGCATATGCTTTCTCTTGTCTGGGTCTCAGGTTCCTTGACAGAGTTAATCTGGATTATTTTAGAGGTCAATTTCAGCTCTAAAATTCTGTGATTTATGTTTCCTTTTCAAGTTCATGAGGAATAAAAATATTGACATTACAACAAGAGGAGTAAACAGATGGTAGGAGCAGAGATGGTCTTGAGAGAAGTTCACATTGAAGAAAGATTTTAACACAAAGAGTCTTTAATAGACCAGTGGACAGGTGAAAGTTGAAGAATTATGATGTTTTTAAGTAAAATATCATGTATTTGCTTTATTTTAAACTATAGATAAAAATTAATGAGCATTATTACAATAATACTACTAAAAATAAAACTTTTTTTTTAAAAAAAGGAGGTAAATCAATCCCAACATACAACTTTAATAAATCAATCTTTCATGTTCTGAGAATTTTTTATTCTTACCTCCCACAATATGGGTTTTCTAGAGGCATTTTCCCAGTATGGGTCACATGAATTTCTTTCAGATTTCACTACCCAGAGTAGGGGATCAAGGAGAAACTGAGAGACTGGTTTGCCTCTTTCCTGGAAAATGCCTCTTGTGGTTTTTGGGGGTAGTTTTGCTGCCAAACAGGTCAGGCATATAGGGCTTCACCATAATCTGGAGATGTTTTTAGATTTTTCTTTCCCGCATTCACATCTCCTTCATTTCCAAGCATCTGTGGATTTTACTAGTCTAGACAACCTATTAATTTCCCTTTGTATCTAATGATATTGTTCACGAGTCATTCAGAATCAGTTTGTCCTCTTTTCACACATTTCATGCTTAACACAATTTCTGCTGCTTGTTTTTTCCATAAGAAACAAGGGAATTTTCTTGTAGTTATTATGCCCTTAACATTTACTTTTTCTACGGTAGCAAAGAGCAAGCCCAAAACTTCTGTCTTTGCCTTTTAAAAGGAGAGATATTCAAAATAATAACAACAATAATAACAGCAACAATAATGGTAATTGTATATATATTTATGGGAAACCTGTAAAGTACTAGATTTAAAAATATGCATTTTGTCTAATATTCCTAACGATGACATAAGTTTGGTATTATGACTTCAATTTTTTCAGATAACTATAATAGAAGCCATTTAATGTGCCAGTCACTTCTGTTTACCTGATTGCATTTACTCTTTGCACAAATATTAGGTGTATATTTACAGGGTCAGTAGGGTTCCAGGGAAGGAAGTGTTTAGTTCTACACACCAGTGTTAACAAAAGCTTTCAAGAGGATGCTAAGATGCAGCTCAGTTGAGGAGCTAATGTTTAGAGACAAACTTATTTATTTATTTATTTGAGACAAGATCTTGCTCAGTCACCCATGCTGGCGTGCAGTGGTGTGATCATGACTCACTGCAGCCTTGACCTCCCAGGCTCAGGCGATCTTCCTGCCTTGGCCTTCCCAGTAGCTGGCCTTCCCTTCCCTATAGCTGAGACTATAGGTGTGCACCATCAGACCTGGCTAATTTTTAAATTTTTATAGAGACGAGGTCTCCCTATGTTGCCCAGGCTGGTCTCAAACTCCTGGACTCAAAGATCCTCCTGTCTCAGCTCCTAAAATGCCTCCCAAAGTGGTCTTGGGTTGAAAGCACAAGCCACCATGCCTGGCCCCAGAGGCTAACTTCTAAGATGCGAATCAAAATTATAAGCATCCAAATTTGACCAAACATGATTGAAATGAAAAAAAAAAAAAAAGAAAAAAGAAATCTAAATAACCATACATCAAAAGCTGTAAGTTCCAGTGATACTGACGAGAGAAATTTTGTAAGGATTTTCAAAAATCTTGCCTCTAACAAGTTCAAATCTAATAAGAACAAAAGCTTACTTTTTTTCACATATGCCACCCAGCTAATGCCATGCTATGGTCATGAGTCATACAGTGTGGGAGAATGTCAATATGTCTCTGCTAATCTCAAACTGCTGTGAGTCACCTGTTCAAAACACACACCTACTGATTGTGGGTTAATATCATTAGCTTCACGCTTAATAGATATAACGATCTTAAATATTAGTTTTCTTAACTCTCCAAACTTTGAACAAATTGCTTATTATATTTTAACAGGTATCATATTTCTACAGAAAGACACCTTTCATAGTCTTATGTCTTACTACATTTGAATTCTTTGTAGCACCTACAATAATAATTGTTTAGGTACTGTTGGCTGTACACCAAAGATGTATTGTCTTCAGAGTAGTTGCTGAGAAGCAGCTGAAACTATATTTCTCAGCCTCCCTTGCATTTAGATGTGGCCACATGTCTAGTTCTTGCTAAGGGAATGTAAACCAAAGTGATATGTTTCATTTCCAGGAGGAAGTGCCTAAAAACTTCAAATAGTGTGCCTCCCCCATAGTCTTATTCCTTACCCTTTCACCAGATGAAGAGGACTCAAGCATTTTGGATAGCAGAGCCCAGGGGCAACATGGCTTGAGCTGTCTGCTGATCTGGAACCGTAGCATCAGGTATCATATTGTTATAGGATCTTTGGAGTGTTGCTTTTTTGGCCTGAAACCTGCAGCCGGTGGTGCCTTTGCCTGAGTTTTGCTCTGGCCCACTGGACTCATTCTGCCCACTCAGCCTGGCAGGCTGCATTCAGCTCATGCTACTGGTCTGGATCCCATGCCTCCAAGGGAGGCCACGAGTCAGGCATGGAGTGGCAATGGGGTGTGAGTGAGCATAGGGTCTGGCCACTATGCAGTCAGACATGCCAGCTGCTGCTGTGGGGCAGGAAGCTCCAGGTGCTGACATGGGTGCCAGCTCTCTGCAAGGCTGCAGCTTTCCTGGCTCATACGAGGGAATGCGGTGGTGCCCAGAGGCTCAGAGACACCAGGAACCACAAGGTCTCAAAAAGGGAGTCACAGCCCTAGCTCAGGGAGATCCCAGGTCTGGGCTCCCTGAAGGGCTGCAGCTCTTCTCTCCTCTTTGCCCACAAAGTGGTGAGCAAGGGGCATATTTCAGCTCTGTCTGTTTTACAGCTCTTTTAGCATCACCATTCCACAAGTCCTGAGTTCTTGTCCTGTGACCAGGAAGAATGAGGTACGCAGACAAGTGGAGGGTGAGCAAGACAAAGAGGAGTTTTATTAAGCAACAGAACACCTCAGAGAAGACCCACAGTGGGCAGCTCCTCTCCATAGCTAGGGTGTCCTGATAAGTGTTCAACTCCTATCAGAGATATAGGCAGGTCATCCCGAAAAGTGTTCAGTTCTCAGCAGAGTGGGTAGCTCCTCTCTGCTGCTGGCTGTCCCGTTATCTCTCCATCCTCTGCCCTGGTGTTGCTGAGCCCAGGGCATTTACAGACCTCAGAGGTGAAGAAGTGCATACCAATTGGTCCATGGGCAACCATGGACAGGCCTGGAAAAGGTACCACAATTCTCCACTCCAGTCTGTGGGACTGGCAGTCTGGCCCCCAGCCTTCAGGCTCTCCCTGGCCTGAAGGTGCGGCCTCACCTGGACTTGCCCCCTTCTGCCCAGGAGCTGGTCTGCCTCCTGTGGCTGTCCATGGCACCCAGGCTGCTTGCACAAAGGGGCACCTGCAAGTCAGCACTGGGCTGCTTTCATCCTTGCCTCCACTTCCCTCCCCGCAACACTCATCAGTGCCTAAAGTCTGGAGGAGGCCGAGGTGGCAGGGGGCTGGTGTGTCAGCACTGTCCTGAGCATGTGCACACCCGGCTGGGCTGTGACAGCTCTCTGGCTTGGCCCCAACCCCACTCCAAAATTGGAGTGGGTTCCAGGAGTGGGGAGAGACCAGGCAGCAGGAGCAGACAGGCCCCCTAGGGTGCAGACTGCAGAGACGTCCAGTTCCTGCTCCTGGGAGGGCGGGGATCCTGCCCACCCAGCTCGCAGCCCTGTCTGAGGGGGACCTTCTGGGAGTGGATCGGGGACCCAGCCCCGCAGTCGACGGTGTCAGGCCCGGTGGTCACTTCAATGCTGAACGGATCCCCGGGACACAGTCCCAGCCCCAGTCAGCCTGTGCAGGGCCTTCTCCCAAGGTGCAGGAACCTGGCTTGGTGGGGTGGGTGCTGTCACTGCACCATTGGCTGGGTCCTAAAGTGGGCACTGCTCCCACTTTCAGCCATGGGGCCCTGAAGTGCACCCCAGGTCAGCGCCTTGGCCTGGTCGCCACGCTCTGTGTGCAAGCGTCACACTGCCCAGGACCCAGCTCTGCCTTGGGGACCCTCTCTGCCTGACTGCTGCTCCGCTGCCAGCGGACGACTTGGCCTGGACCCACTGTGGTGGCCCCCAGGGCTGTGGGCCTCGGGGACTGTCCGCGTCTTCCACACGTCCTCCCTGCAGCAGCAGCGGGTGAAAGCAGCAACACGGGGCCAGGGTCCGAGCTACGGAGGCTCTGGGCCTGGGGGTGTGTCCTGCCCGGCCATGCTAGGGTGGGGGTGGCGCAGTCTGCTGCCTCCCGGACATCGGACACAGGACACAGGGGTACCCCCTCCCCCTCAGGGCTGCTCCTACAGCTGCTCCTGCCACCACCGCTGGCGCCTCCCAGTTGCAGCTGCCAAGGTGACAGCAGCTGCTCCAGGTGGCCCACTGCTGCCGTCAGTATGAATGAGAAATAAGTTTCTATTGCCTTAAGTGTCTGATATCTGTTACGATAGCAGATGTTACCTTAATTGACACAATGTCATATGCATAATATTGCTCAGTTCATAGCTTTTGGGTTTTATCATCTGTGTTCCAGGTCACCAGACTTGTGAAACTGAATTTAAGTTGTGGTGCTATAACTTTA
The DNA here is from genome assembly GCF_000951045.1 of Mandrillus leucophaeus. NCBI lineage: Eukaryota > Metazoa > Chordata > Mammalia > Primates > Cercopithecidae > Mandrillus > Mandrillus leucophaeus. Next base: position 912,611 of record NW_012104043.1, read on the forward strand.
TATGTATCTATTTTCTATTAATTTTTGCTCCCCCATTTCTGAAAGCCAGAATAAGCTCATGCGAGGTTACTAATATGTTAAACTTGAAGTTGATTATTTTATACAGTAAGTATGTGACTCATTTATTTCCACAAGAAGATGGTATGCAATATCAGGAGATAAGTGATTAGGATGGTGGGCTTCTCTTGATCCTCTGTTTTTGTTTTTCCCACTTTTGCAAGGAGAGAATCAGCTTTGATATAGGTTTTAGTGGATAGGGTCCAATGTTGGGAATCTGGGAACCTGAATTTTATCTTGCCTATACCACATAATTAAATATTGTTAAGTCAGCTTGTTTCTGAGAAGAAAGAGGCTACAACTGCCTTCCACTAAATGATAAATTCATCTCGCAGCTTCTGAGTCATTGGCACAGCATCATTTGCTTTTACTTCTTAGTTAGGCTACCTGTTTTTTGGATACCTTTTGCTTTTTGACCTGCTAACAAGTAGACAGTGGCAGTTAGAGATCAAGTTAAATTGTCCAGGCTCCGTCCTCAAGTGTGTAATCCCAGCACTTTGATCACTTGTGCTCAGGAGTTCAAGACCAGCATGGTCAACATGGCAAAAACCCTGTCTCTATATAAATAAATAAATAAATATATAAATAAATAAATAAATAAATAAGAGATCAAGTTAAAATCAACCCATCTAGTTATATTTGAGAACTTAAAGTCATGTTTTCTGAAGACTTTGAATGACTTCCGTTTACTAGTAAGGATGTGTTCACAGATTAATTTTAGTTTTAGTTGCCTCTCACCAGATCAAATATTGTGTGGGAGGTAAATTCTAGGAAACTTGAAGAATTTTAAAGCACTCTACCATCCTCATATGGAGATGACCATAATTAGAGGAAACAGTAGGTTATGTAAGAAACTGTTTATTGTTGGGAGCTGAAGTTTTGATCCTTTCCTGTATATTTATTTCACTGATATTCCTAAACCTTTGGTGGTCTTTTGGTCTGTGGGTCACAGCTGGGCTAAGGGGTTAGCCAGAGTTCTTAGAGAAGTAGCAAAAGAGGTTATGTGTGGCATATCAGCAGAGTGGGTACACCCATTTGTCTGGGTTGGGGAGGAAGTGGAGGCTGCGATCAGCAAAGTGGCCTTTTTCTGTTTTTAGACAGGGCCAAAGCATCTCAGACTGGGGTTTCAGCTTTATTTTTGTTTATGAGGAGTTGGTTCAGACACAAGTGAAATTGTGGTGTCTTAACCTCTAGTAAGATTTAAAACATACATGTTGTTTCATCAAGCTTGGTCTCTTAGGAATCCGGTTTACGGTAGAGATGATGTTATTCTGAATTTAGAAAGAAAAGGGTGACAGAGTTTCATTACAAAGATTACAAACATTTTGTAATCCCTGACTAGAATACAAATGAGTATAAAAATTTTACTTTTTAAGAAGGACGGAAAGCCTACATACAGTGAATCTGTTTTTCTAAAACATGTTTTACTTCCACAGCAGTTTTACAAAATTGGCAGCTGACTTATTATTTTTTGTGGTCCCATCTTCTAGTCTGAGTGTTAGCCAGGTGGACAGGCAGATTAGGACTAGGAAATAAGATTAAACTTTTATCCTACTGTACCAGGTTTGAGTGGGTACACGATTGTGTGTAGATCTTTCTTTCACACACAGGATTTGAGTGGTTTTTTTTTTTTTTAAACAAAAATGTATGAAACATAAAAGTATATAGTAAACAGTTGAGGAATTTACTAAAAGAAAGCTAAGAATTCAGGAAGAATTCTAAAAGAAAGCTAAGTGTTGGAGTAAATATTGCACAAAGTATAAAACCTTTAGTTCTACACATTGACATGTAAATGTTAATTTTAGTTGCTTTGAAACAACAAAATAAAAATATCAGTTTCAGTTGTTATGATTTAAAAACATGCATTGTATGTATCTATGCAGTTAACCAAAATGCATTTTTGAAAAAAAAGGGTGATAGGAATCTCAAAAGATAAAAATGAGACCTCTATTAAAAACAGTATTTCCTATCTAGCACTATGATTCCAGTCCTAGACTCTCCCAGCTGGAAGACAGATGGTAGGAAGGCAGGGCATTGAGAAAAAAGGGGATGGTTCTTGACTTGTGGCTTCATTTCAGCTCTAAGACAACTTAAATTCTAAAAGGGCAGAACATCACAAGGAATGAAGATTAGAGCAGATTTAGTTCAAACCGAAAAAGATGCCCTCAATGATAGTCGATTCCATGTACTCAGAAAGCAGAGCTGGAATTGACATTATGAGGTGGAGAGATGGGTTTCTTCTTGGCATCTGGGTCTTTTCTGATATCTTCAAGCTTTTAATCATATGAAACTAAAAGACTTCAGCTGCTTGCATCATTTGTCTTTATCTTTGTAGATCAGGAGCTCAAAAGCCCTTTGCCCAAACCCACTCATAGATTATTTTTGTAAATGAAGTTTTATTGGCACATGACCACACCCATTCATTTACGCATTGTTTATGGCTGCTTCAGTGCTACAACGGTAGAGTTGCATAGTTGTGATAGAGACCATATAGCCTGCAAAGCCTAAAATATTTGCTCTCTGACCCTTTACAGAAAAAGTCTGCTCACCTCTCTTCCAGATGAAACATCTTTTTAATTTTAGTCTATTATTTAGCTCAAGTATATGAGTCAATCCTTCACCCTCATCCCCACCCTGTCATTTCTAGTTACATCAAATCAGTTTTGAGGTGCAATGGACTGTATTCCATATACTGTGTCAGATGCATGAGTATAGCTTTGAACCATTCAATACAATGCTTTGTATTTTGTTTTCGTGCATCCTGATAATGTCTTGCATTATGGTCAGCATGGGTCACTGAATCAATGATATTAGGGATAAGTATTTAATAATTGTTTGATCCCTTTCTGGTAATAAGTAACAGTTCCTTTTACAAAATCTTGTAAATGTACTTTGAATTTATACCAGGTGTAAATGTTCCTACTTGCATTTGACATGTAAATTATCTGACACTTATCTGTTACTTACCTGCTAATTTTTTTGCCTTTTCTTTACAGTCTCTTGTGAGACAGCTCTGTAGTTTTCCCTGTTGTCTTCACTTTCTTTAAAAAAATTTTTTTTTTTTTGAGACAGGGTCTTTCTCTGTCATCCAGGCTAGAGTGCAGTGGCCCAATCATGACTCACTGTTGCCTTGACCTCCTAGGCTCAAGTGATCCTCCCACCTCAGCCTAGCAAGTAGCTGGGACTATAGGCACGTGCCACTTTGCCCAGCTAATTTTTTTGTTTTGGTAGAGATGAGGTCTAACTATGTTGCCCAGGTTGGTCTCATGTTCTCACTTTCACTAATCAAAGATCTTAGAATCATCTGTAAATCTTTGAATTGTAATAAGAATAGTATCAGTACCTTTAATATGCATGGTCCTTTAAAAATCTGAAGCGCTTTCAGATTGACTATCTAAATTGATGCTTGTAACAGTGTTCGTTTGCTTCTGGGAAAGGGATCTGATTGGCTAGAGAAAAGAATGGGAGGGGAACAAATTTTCAGAGAAGTAATTTTTATAGTTTTTAAATTTTGTATAATGTGTGCATGAGCTACCTATTGCTGAGTAGCAAATTACCACCAATTAAACAGATTAAAGCAATACACATATATTATCTCAGAGTTTCTGTGGGTCAGGAATGCAGGCACAGCTTAACTAGGTTCTCTGTATCAGAGTGTCTCACGAAGCTGGTATTAAAGTGTCAGTCAGAGTTGAGTCTCATTCAAAGGCTCGATTGTGGAAGGATCTGCTTCCAAGCTTACATAGTTGTTGGCAGGATTCAATTCCTTGAGGACTATTGGACTGAGGGCCTCGGTTCCCACTTATCTATTTGCAGGAGGCATCCTTAGTTCTCCAACATGACAGCTTGCTTTATCAAAGCACACAAGCCGAGAAGACAATAGGGGAGTCTGCTTGCAAAACAGAAGTCAAAATTTTGTGTTACCTAATCACGAAAATGTCATCCCATTATTTTTGCCATATTCGATTCCTTAGAACAAGTTGTTAGGCCATCCCACATTCAAGGGGAGGTAATTACATGGGGGGCATGAATACCACAAATTGGGGATCATAGTGGGCTATTTTGGACTCAGCCCAGCATAAAGAATATGTATTACCTATTTAGTAAAGTTAAATAAATAAAAGTGCTTTTAGATATCCAAGACTTTTAAATGAAAATGCAAGTCTCAATACAATATGTAAAATATAATTCAATTTTTGTAAATAAAAAAGAACACGTGCACATACACACAAATATACAAATGTATACAAAATGGTGAGAATGCTACACATCCAATGGTCAGCAATGATTATGTCTACGGAGCAGAGTGAGAGACGAATGGGTATAAAGAAACTTTCACAATTGAATCTACCTCTTTCCTTCGCAACACAATAAGAAAGGAATTATGTTCATTTTATTAATACAAACTTGTAGAGGATAAATGGTTTTCCAATGGCATATACTTACTTAATTGCAGGACCAGGTCTCAGAAGATGGTTTGCCTGAACAGCCAAGATTTTTCTATCCAAGTTATTTATTTTTAAACTAAATTGTTTTTTTCAAATAATTTATTAAAAAGTTTAAAAGATTATAAGGATGATCAATATTAGTTTCTCCACTGATACCTGGCAAATCTTATTGGGTGGCCATCACCATTCAATATGTCTGATTATCAAGACATTTTTTAACCCATGATACAACAGAAACTTGTATTTAACCCTATGGTAAGTACTATGGTTTGAATGTGTTTGTCTCCTACAAAACTCATGTTGAAATTTATCCTTAATTCAAAAGTATTGGGAGCTGTGGCCTTTAGGTGATTGAGTCATGAGGAGTCCACCCTCATAAGAGTGGGATTAAGTGTCCTTATCAAAGGGTTTGACAGAAGAAGTTTGCCCCTCTTGTGCCCTTCTTCCTTCTACCAAGTGAGAACACAGCATTCCCGTCCTCTGGAAGACGCAGCAACCAGACACCATCTTGGAAACAGAAAGAAGCCCTCACCAGACAACCACACCTGCCAGTGCCTTCATCTTGGACTTCCCAGCCTCCAGAACTGTGATAAATAAATGTCTGTTCTTTATAAATTATCCAATTTTAGGTATTTTGTTACAGCAGCACAAATGGACTTAGACAATAGGGATGCCAGATTTAGCAAATGAAAATATGGCATTTTCCACTTGTCGGTAGTGAAGGGATCTCTTCTAGCAGATCCGTCAGCTTTCCAGTTTCCCCTTTTGGGGAGGAAAAAGCTCCTCATGTCCCATGGTCCTGTACATACCTAATTCTGTTACCCACAGCGATCAGCAAAGAGTGCAAGGCAGATTAATCCAAAGAGGATAGTAGTTAACATCCCATAGTGCCAAACCCATTCTTAGCCAAAGGGACTTCACTGAGAGGGAATTCTAACTCCCTAAATCTTAGGAAGGACTCTAACCTTCCTAAGTTGGGCCTCAGACCCAAGTTTGGTCAAGCATCCTTGCATTTTCTTAAGAAGGACCTTTTACCCACTCTGTTTTAGGAGAGACTGTAACTCCCCTAAATTGGGCCTCTAACCCAATCCCATCCTTTGCCCAGGTATATGCACCCTACTTGCCCAAAGTCAGCCAACTGGTGCACACAGATGATTTTCTCTTGGGTCAGGAGTCTCTTCAATATTGTCCCTTCAGGGTTTGCCAGGAAGATGCTACCGCACCCCATCACTTACCCAAAGGTAGCTTTTGAGTTGGGGGTTTCCTCACTATAGTACCTTCAGTGGTCACCAGAAATATGTTACCAGAAAGGGATCTGGATCCATACCCCAAGAGGGGGTTCTTGTATGTCAGGCAAGAAATAATTCATGGCAAGTCCGTAGAGTGAAAGCAAGTTTATTAAGGAAGTAAAGGAATAAAAGAATGGCTACTCCGTAGACAGAGAAGCCTGTTATAGGAGTTTTTGAGGGAATGACTAAAGGTAAGAAAGTGCCAAATTTATTAAAAACAGACCAAGTTGTTATAAATGTCCATTGTTTTGACTAAAGATAAGAAAGTATCAATTGGATAAGAACAGAGCAAGTTGCCGTGAATGTCTATTAGCTTATAAACTTTACTGTTTTGGGGGTGATTTTTAACACATCCTAGAATTTTTTTTTTTAAATAACATATAATAAGTGCTTAAGGCAAGAATATTTTTGAAACTGAGAAATTGTTTTAAAATACTTTATAAAAGTTGAACATTACATTTTTTGGGTCTTTATCATCTTTTCTATTCTTCTAAAATAGTCATTAAATATCTCTGTGGGAGTATAAAGAAATAATGTAATGTGGCAGAATGTGATTTACCAGCATAAAGTTGTCAAATTTGGCTTTATGACTGTATTCCAGGAAAGCAGAAAAGCAAAACTCAATAAGGAAATAGTCTGCAACTAAATTTCAATAAATGTCCCAAAGCATGGAGCATTTGTGTCAAGGTCCTTTGCACATTAATTTATTATATTTTCTTTTGCAATTTTAAGCGCACTATTCCTTGAAGCTTATCCTCATGATGTAATATCATTGGATGACTGACCAGTTACTACATGAGTTCTAAAATTTCTGCTTTTTTGATTGAGTAATAGCTCTCTGATGGGAAAGGATGACTATATGTAGCCACAGAAAAGTGGAAGAGAAAATGGGAATGTACTGATGTCTTAGTCCATTTCTGTTGCTTATAACAAAATACCTGAAACTGGGAAATTTATAAAGAAAAGGAACTTATTTCTTACAGTTATGGAGGCTGAGGAGTTCAAGACCTGCCCTAGTAACATAGCAAGACCCCATCTCTACAAAAAATTAGCCAAGCACAGTGGCGTGTTTTTGTAGTTCCAGCCACTTGGGAGGCTGAGGCAAGATGATTGCATGAGCCCAGGAGTTTAAGGCCGCAGTGAGTATGATTGTACTACTGCACTCTAACCCTGGTGAGTGAGCAAGACTCTGTCTCAAAAAATTTATTTTTTCATAAATCACAGATCCATTCACTACTCTACATTTTATTACAGCACTACCATTAGGAGCAAGGGCTTTGTGGTCAGGCTGCCTTAGTTCGAATGTTGTATTGGTCACTTCCTAACTGAGGCAACTCGAGCAAGCTATTTACTTTCTCTGGGCCTCTGTAACCTCTCTGGGCCTTTCTATCCATAGGGACAGAAATAGCACCTCCTCCAGAATGTTGTTGTAAAGGTTAAATGAGCTCACACATACAAAGATTACTTAGTTCCAAGTGCCTGGAACTTAGTAAGGCCTCACAGAAACAATACCTGAGATTCTGGAGTTTGTGCTAAATTCAAAGTGTAGGAAATACGTTTCAGATAAATGCATAGTTATATATGACATTAAATGTAGGAAATCATGTTAGTTTATCACGTGTTCCATCTTACAAGCAGAGAAGAGAAAACCAGTTATAGCTAGGAAATTTGACAAATTGGCAGCAAGAGAAAAACATTTAAAAATAAAATTATTTTAATGGGGCACACTCTGCACATACATGATGAGAAATGCTACTGTATGTAATAATAGCAGAGAATGCAGAATAACTAGGACTTGGGAATCTACAACAAAATAAAGTTACTGCATTTAAATAGGCAATATATTGGGAAATAGCAAATCTAAAACCGTGGTCAACATTCAGCTTATGTTCCCTTTGTTTCCTGAGTGTTTTCAGCTTACTGAAGTCAAATGACATTTTTTCGCAGATGGAAAATTATGAGCTGTTTAGGGAAATAAGCATATGTCCTAATTATGCTACATCATCTTTTCCATGAGAAGTGCAAATGCAACTTTTAAAAATAGTTTAGATAGAAAACAATTGATAGAAACTTTGTTTCTTTGTTTGTCTCTTTCTCTATGTCTCTCCCTTGCTTCCCTCCCATGGATAGTGGTGCCAATCTTTGCATTAACAAATATCAACTCAGCAAAAAAGGCTGCCAGCTGCTTTTTTGAAGGGATGTCCATTTTGTCATTGTTGGGACACCAATTTTGTAGCGGGCTGTAAGTTCTGCTAAAATGACTTTGATAGCTGGTAAGGTCCATGCAGGATTTCCCCTATAAGAATTCTGGAAACAAAAGACTTAATTGAAAATAGCTAAATGGCACTATTTATAAATGTATTCAGGTTTAGGAAATGGTAAATAATCATGTACACACTTTGAGGGAATTTATGATAACACTTTTTCCCTCCAGAAAAAGGTTAACCTTTGTTGACTCAAATGCATTGGTGTTCCCATCTCACTTGATTCATGTGGCTGGGAATGAGTTTGCATGGCAGTGTGGGGCTGGTCGTGTGACTCTTCTTGGAAAAGATAAGAAGTATATCACTGTGATTTTGAGCTAAGAAGCATGAAACAGCAGCACATTTTCCTTTTATGTCTTCATAGCAAACTCACCGATACACCTATGACAATTTATTCCAAACACAGGCCATGTTTTGACACTAACCTCTTCTCCTCAGAATTTGGAGACAACTATGGCCTTTGGCTAGTTTAATGCCCTTACCTGCTCAAGTGTGACAGAACATTCATTAAAGGCAATTATAGAGCAACATTTATAGAACTAGAAATAAACGCACAGGTTGCAAGTGAAAGTAATGAGAGTGAATGGCCATCATGTACCTGGGCCCGAAGGGAGGTGGGTTGCTGTGGGGTCTCCAAAGCCCAAATCTCTGTCTTTCTTCTGGTTTTGTTTATGTAGCCAGTGAAATGCTACCACATCACTGTCCTTGGACTTCCTCCTACCATGAGACTCTCCATCATTCTGCAAATACTCAGAGGGATGAAGAGCTCAGAGTAGCTGAGGCAAATGTGATTAATCACAACTTTTAGGGGAGTTCACAAGTTTATGAGCAAAGGAGAGGAAAACATGAACATAGTGAAAGCAGGAATTTTTGACAAATGGGCAGCAATTGCACACAGCTGATAGAGGAAAGGAAGCTGGAATCAATGGGTAACTATTCCCTTTTCCCTCAGTGGTCACACTGGTTGTATGAGCTAGCAGCCATGAGAAGGAATGTTATTTATTCCATTGTGGTGGAAGGAAACAGCATGTGTCCTGCAAAACCTACCTGGCCATCCCAAAAGAAGTATTATCTTTCTCCTCTAAATTACCATAAAGCTTGAAATAGGCTCCTTTTCATGGGAAATAATATCTGTTCTTCCTTTCAGTTGAATGGGGAGAGGGAGGAGAGGAAGAAAAATAATACAAAGAAATACAAATAAACAATTAGGTTCAATAGTTAAAAATGAATTATTTAGATAGTGTGGTCAAGGAAGGCCTCTCTGAGGGGATGCATATAAGCTGGGACATAAAAAATTCGGGGGAAGTTTGCTGTAAAAGCAAGGAAAAGAATGCTCCAGAAGACAGAGAACAGTATGTGCACGATCTGCAAGAAAAGAAAAGACCTGGGGTGTGTACTTGAGCTGAATACAGGCAGGTTTGATGGGAACTTGGTGAACCTTCCTTAGGAGAAAAGAGCCTGACTACTACATCTAATTTCATTGGTCAAAGTGGTTTTAAAAAGTACCTTTTTTTTCCTGGAATATATTGCTTCACCAGACACAGTAGATTTACTCTTACCGTTTAGCATACTTTGTCCAATGCAGACAATATAAAAACTGTTTCTTACTTAATTACTGACCACTGAAAAGCTTAAATTACAAAAGGTACTATCAGTTAAAGATATTTCTACTTAAATTTTGGTTTAGTTCACAATACATATGGAAGTTTATACATGCATTTCAATTTAAAAACATACATAAAACCCAATACAAGATAATTCTTTATTTTTGAAAAATGCACTCTTTTTGTTATCCCATCATCATGGGAAAATTATGAACTTACCAAGTGGCTTTATTATTATTCCTTCCATTCATTTTCCTTTGTATTTGAAAATCATGGAATCCAAAACTAGAGAAACAATAAGTAAGCCATGTATTGCTTAAAGGAGTAATACAATTTTTTTGGATTAATTCTGTTAAGGTTTGTAATTATGAAACAGCAGGAATGTTTTATTTCCCATCTTCATATTATGATATAATTAATTTAGTTATTTTTATAGAGCAAAAGAAACATGAGACGTAAGTATGTACAGGTAACAATCAGAAATTCACTCATTCAGTTAATGAAACTGCAGTGAAACCAAACAAAGCCCCTGCCTTCAAAGAGTTTGAATTCTAGCGTGAAAGCTGATTTCAACTTTTTCTAGTTGAAAAAGTTGACAACTAAATATATAACACAGCTGGGTGCCATGGCTCACGCCTGTAATCCTTATACTTTGGGAGGCTGAGGCGGGAGGATCACTTGAACCCAGGAGTTTAAGACCAGCCTGGGCAACAAAGTGAGACTATGTCTCTACAAAAAATACAAAAAAATTAGCCAAGCATGGTGGCACAGGCCTGAATTCCCAGCTATTCAGGAGGCTGAGGTGGGAGGACCTTGAATCCTAAGATGTCAAAAGGCGGCAGTGAGCCGAGATCTCGCCAGTGCACTCCAGCCTGGGTGACAAAGTGAGACTCTCTCTCTCTCTCTCTCTCTCTCTATATATATATATATATATGTGTGTGTGCTCTCTCTCTCTCTCTATATATATATGTACACACACCCACATATATATAATACATTATGTTATAATAAATGTATTACAATAGCTTATTGTGTTCATAGTGTTAAATAGCAAAATACTTACGTTCAAATTAGGCTGTTATGAAAATTTCTATTTTAGTCTATTTTAGACAATCAGGGAAAGCATACTCCTGTATAAAATACAATCAACATAGTTTATTTCCTGTTATAAAAAGGTATAATTTGGAAAGTAACTTGGAGTTAAAGAAGAAGTTATCAGGCAGTTATTTTTGGCTCTGGTTTATGCAGTTTTAAAAAAAATATGTGAAGTTAGGTTTGTGAAGAAAGTTCTTGTCTCTTTAGCTTCCTGTTTAAGTAGTAAAAAAGAAGTCTAGGAAAGTCCACTATGACCAAGCTATAATGACAGTTTATCCATTGGAGATCTTTTTTTCTCCCCTGCCCATAAGCATAACCTCAGGAAGATGAAACCCTCACCACAGCACATGTGTACATTTTGCTGAATTGATAAAAATTGCATAATTCAAATCCCAATCTTAGAAGTCAGGAATGACACTGGAGAACCTCACTGAAACTGATGAGACTACAATTATAGAAAGATCAGTATTTGAGCCCTCAAAAATCAGTTGTTTGGAATAATAATTACTACAAATTCAATAATTTAAAAAAATCATTCTTCAAAATCTGGTCACTAGATGGGAAATTCTATTCTTCTTATATAGAGATCCTTCTTTAGCTGGCTGAATAAATAAAGTGAAATGTTAAAATAAGTAGCCCCGTTCCACAGTAATTTGTTTTGCATGTTAGCTAGGACGGTCACGTGTGCTTTACAGGTAATGAAGTATTTAGAACGTCAAAGAAAGACTCTTTTCAGTCCATTTTCATTCTTTCTAGTATGTTTCACATTAATGTGCCAAGGTATTTATTATTGATCATGTATCAGCATATTTATTATTCATCACATGACAATATATCAAGGCAAAGATGAGTATTGAGACACTAGCCTAAGTCTAATCAGGGTTATCACCTGTTAAATTCGAGAGCACGGATGTAACATATAGCATCTAAACTCCTATTTTCTGCTAATGTTAAATCAGAAAAGCATTAACTGTCTACTACATGGAAACTTTTCAGAAGGTATCTGAGCTCAGTCACAGTGGATACATTTAATTGTCTTACTTTAATGTGAGATTCGGTGTAAAGTAGTACACCAAATGACAACTATGTATTAAACATTTTCCTTTCTTCTTGTCTACTTAAGATTCACTTTCTGCCTGTAATCTCATTGCTGTGGGAGGCTGAGGTGGGCAGATCACTTGAGGAATTTGAGACCAGCCTGGGCAACATGGTGAAACCCCACTGCTACCAAAAAATTAGCCGGGTGTGGAGGTGCTTGCCTATAGTACTAGCTACTTGGGAGGCTGAGGTGGGAGCATCACTTTGGCCCAGGGGATTGAGGCTGCAGTGAGCCATGATCACACCACTGGCACTCCAGCTTGGGCAACAGAGCAAGACCCTTGTCTCAAAAGATTAAAAATTTAAAAAATTAAAAATTAAATTAAGATTCACTTTCCAGGCATGCCAAAATCCCTCGGGGCCCTTCAAGGCAGAAACCAAGCATCTCTCAGTGCATTCATTCCATGCTGTCCAGTTGCACCAGTGGTCCCAGGAGCAGCTGCTTGGATAACTTAGGTCTCCACAGTCTCCTCTTGCTCTGGTATCTGTAGCTGTTGAAGTTTTAGTATTCACCTCCCTCCGCTTCTTGCGATTGCAATCTTTTTTCTAAATCATTTTGCCCCCCTCTAGACAATGCCTTGATTCCTTCATTGACTAAAACAACAACAACAAACACACAAATCCATAGTTATATGTAGCATCCTATTACTGAAGCTTTGGAGTTGTACAGTAGAATTACAGTATTTCTGACTACCAGCCAAAGGTTAAAATTTAGTAATAGTCATCATGGTTCTACCGTGGCCTCCATTGGCCATCTATCCACCATTTCTTACTGGCTGTTTCTCCTTAGACTTGCTTGCTTTCACTCTTGGTCACTGCGTTGCCCACTCCTGCTCACATCCTTTCCCTGTCATCTCCAGTATTAGTCTGCTAGAGTTGCTATAACAAAGGACGCAGACTGGGTGTATTCTGTGAAACAACAGAAACATATTTTCTTACAGTTCTGGAACTAGAGTCGAAGATCAAGGTGTAGGCAGGGTTGATTTCTCCTGAGGCCTCTCTCCTTGGCTTGCAAGCAGCTGCCCTCTTTCTGCACCCTCACCTGGCCTTTCCACTGTGCACAAACATCCCTAGTGTCTGTGTGTCCTCATCTCTTCTTACAAGGACACAATCAGATTGGATTAGGGCCACCCTCATTTAAGTGACCTCATTTAAGCTTAATTACCTCTTTCAAGACCCTATCTCAAATTAGAGTCACATTATGAGATTCTGGAGGCTAAGGCTTCAATCTGTGAATTTTGGGGGACACATAATTCAGCCCATAACAGCTTCCAAGTCCTTTCTCCTCTTTTGTTTCACCCCCATCCCCAAATTTTAGTTCCATTTCTAAAGCAGAACAACTTTGCTTTCTATTCAATACCTCTCTGTATGTTAAACACAAAATGATATCTACTTTCAGATTTCAGATGAAAGTTATTAATTTTTATTTTTTTGAGACAGGGTCTTATTCTGTGGCCCAGGCTGGGGTGCAGTGGTGTGATCATGGCTCACCGCAGCCTTAACTTCCCAGGCTTAGGTGACCCTCCCACCCAAGCCTCCTGTGTAGCTGAGACTACAGGTGCTCTTCACCATGTCAAGCTAATTTTTTGTATTTTTTTGTAGAGGCAGGGTTTCACCATGTTACCCAGGCTGGTCTTGAAATCTTGGGCTCAAGTGATCCTACCACCTCAGCCTCCCAAAGTGCTTGGATTACTGTGCTTTGCCCCCAGATAAGTTTTGACATTACAGTTTCTCCTGTGATATAAATGAGTTCTATAGTAGGATTCTTTTCACCATCAATCTTTGTGGGGACAAATGTGATTTATTCTCTTTGCGCTGAAGTTCTCACAGGGCCATTAGATGGGTGGGGGTTGGTTGAGGTTGGTTTTCCTTTTGCATTTTCATGTTCTCTCTTGAGTTTACTTACTTGCATTACAATAAGAATTTGTAGAGGTACTAATTCTGAAAGAAAAGGAAATATCTTGTCAGCTGGTCATACACTGGTTTCAGGATTCTTTTTAAACAAAAGGTTTAAACAAAACAAAAGATTATTCTTTTTAAACAGTCCATAACAGTTAGCTTACATGAATAAGCCAAGGAAATGGAGCTGACTCTCCAAACCTCTCCTTCCCTAGTCTCTCCCATCCTGATAGCTGCTCCTTTGATTCCACCCTTTTTTTATGCATATCTTAGCATGTGTCATCAAGGCCCTGTTAAAATGTCACTAGGGCTGGAATTTTTGAATTTATCTTTCTATAATAAGATATGATTAACATCTAGGTATTTAACTGCTTGGTGAGTCTTGTTTGGTTCTTCTGAATTCCTTTTTTTTCCTGAATGTTTTGTGCAGAAGAGAGACACAAAGATAATTAGTGGTTAATTTATCAAACGTTAAGACATCCTAACAACTCTGTGATATAACTTGCAATTCCAGGGCACTCTCAGCACTCATTTACTCAAGTCATCTTTGTTGAGCAATTGGTCTATATTGTCTTTAATCTTTACAACATTCCTGTAAGGTTGGTATTATTAAACAGATTTTACAGATGAGAAGTTGTAGCAGAAGGTCTCAGTCAAAGTCACAGTCATATGCTACTTAGTGATAGAACCTGAATTTGACCTATGTCTGAACTGTTTTGAATAGTTTTTTAGTTTGTTAATGTTCCATTTCTTCTCCAAGCCTTTCAGCAGCTTGCTGCTTCCTGAAACAGTGTCTCCTAATTTACACTCCTTTGGTATTGACCCAGATCTCCTTCCCCTTGGTGCCTCCCACCAACTACTGTACACTTCCTCTTGCCATGTATGACCCTGACTGGCATACAGGTTCTTATGCCAGGTTCTTATGTCCCTGCTGTTTTCACTGTACAAGAATATCAGATATAAGATACTCTTGCTTTTCAAATTCTCACAAGGAGCTGGAATTGTCAAAATTCTTAGTTGTGTCTTCAAACATTTGAAAACTGTAAGTTCTATCCACGTTTATATTCCTCCCCCTGACCCTTTTTAAAATCAAAGGATGGCCGGGCGAGGTGGCTCACGCCTGTAATCCCAGCACTTTGGGAGGCCAAGATGGGCGGATCATGAGGTCAGGAGATCGAGACCATCCTGGCTAACATGGTGAAACCCCGTCCCTACCAGAAATACAAAAAATTACCCGGGCGTAGGGGTGGGCGCCTGTAGTCCCAGCTACTTAGGAGGCTGAGGCAGGAGAATCGCTTAAACCTGGGAGGCGGGGCTTCCAGTGAGCCGAGATCACACCACTGCACTCCAGCCCGGGTGACAGAGCGAGACTCCATCTCACAAAAAAAAAAAAAAAAAAAAAAAAATCAAAGAATATTTGCAGGGGTAGGTAATTATCCCCAATCTCATTATCTTATAAAATGACTCTTTTAAATTTTGCGTTTTATCTCCCTATCCTGGTTGACACAGGTTTACATATTGGCTAGCTCCTTGTCCAGCCCTTTCTGGTTTAGGCAGGGAGAGAGGTGATTCATGCTAGTCAGGGTCATACCCGGCAAGAGGAGGTGCATGGTAGTTGGTGGGAGGCACTGAAGGGATCTGGGTCAATGCCAAAGGAGTGTAAATTAAGAGACACTGTTTCAGGAAGCAGCAAGCTGCTGAAAGGTTGGAAAAGAAATGGAACATTAACAAACTAAAAAACAGTTCAAAAGTTGAATCAAAATGAAAAATTCATTAGGAGAGGCAAGAGAATGAAACAAGATGGCCAAGAGCCAAAGGAAATAAACATAGGTTGAAGAGCAGTTCAGGAAGAACATCTTTGATTGTGATTATATTGTTCTTTATGCATATCTTAGCATGTATCATCAAGGCCCTGTTAAAATGTCACTAGGGCTGGAATTTTTGAATTTATCTTTCTATAATAAGATGTGATTAACATCTAGGTATTTAACTGCTTGGTGAGTCTTGTTTGGTTCTTCTGAATTCCTTTTTTTCCTGAATGTTTTGTGCAGAAGAGAGACACAAAGATAATCAGTGGTTAATTTATCAAACGTTAAGACATCCTAACAACTCTGTGATATAACGTTGTTGTTATTCCCATTGTACAGATGAGAAAATGGTGGCACAGAAATGTTAAGTACTTTTCCTATGGTTACAAAACAAATAAGTGGCTAGCAAGGATTTGAAATGATTACTATGCAATATGTTAAGAGATACAATGATACAGTATAAACAAATGAGGATCCAACGAATTCTGCTTGGATGAAGATCAGGGAGAGATGTACTAATGAAATTACACATTTCCTTTTGGGTTATCACACAATTTGGTGCCCATATAAATGTTAATATTACCTTTGATTGTGCTCTCATGTAAATAATACTGGTGAAACTGCTCTCATTACCCAGATACTGAAAGTAATACATGAACAAGGATTTTTTCCTGATTTTTTTTTTAACCAAATAATCCTAAATCTTGTTCCATTTGTTTGTTTTTTGAGACAGGGTTTTACTCTGTTGCTCAAGCTTTATCACGATTGAGCAGGGGCATGATCATGGCTTACTGTAGCCTCAACCTCCCCAGGCTTAGGCGATTCTCCTCACTCAGCCTCCTGAGTAACTGGGACCACAGGCATGGGCTACCAGTGTCTGGATGATTCTTGTACTTTTGGTAGAGATAGGTTTTTGCTATGTTGGCCAGACTAGTCTCAACCTTTTGGGCTCAAGTGATCCTCCTGCCTTGGCTTCCCAAAGTATTGGAATTACAGGCTTGAGCCACCTGTCCTGGCTGACCCTAAGTCTTAAAGACATCCCCACTCCACAGGGCTGGGGTGCTCCATTCAAGTTCAGGTTTGTTTCAGAAATTCTAAATATCAAGTACCATTTGTATAAACGAGTTTTAGTAAACAGATATGAAAGCAGTTATTCAACCTCATTCAGTTATTTGTCCTTTTGTCATTCCACAAGATCCATTTTATGGAAGCCTTGTCAATATTTTAACTGAGGTTTTTTGGTAAGAACTAGTAGTGTGAATAACATACTAAGAGTCCAATAATTATATTTAGACTTCAAGGAGTTTGGATGGGAGAAGAGGGTATTTTCTGGACAAAATGTTTTCCTGTGAAGAGTTCTCCCTATACATATAATCCTAAGGATAAGAGTAAACTGGGCTAGAAGGATGAGTTAAATTTCCTTTTAAATGGCATGGTTCTTTAATAAAACTCCCTTAAGAAAAGTTCAACAGAACAAGGAAATAGGATTCATTTTCTTCCCAAAAGATTTATCAGCTAGTGGGAAAGGTCTAGTTTTTCCGAATTTTCCATTTTTTATGTTGTATGACCATAGGAATAAAAAGTGACAAAAATTTATTATCCAAATTAAATTAGGGAAAAACCATGGTGAATTCCAGTCCTCAGGAAACATAGGGTTCTAGCTAATGGAGGGTTTATTGGAAAGTGTTTTTATCATTCTGAATACTAATGACACCTTATAACAATACACTGCCTGTAGATATAAAAACTGAAGACATTGAAGGGATTAGTTATCAATACATCAGATCATTTCTGGACAGAATTTTATTAAAACAAAACAGAACAAAATATAAAGTTATTTTCCTTATTATTTATATTTTTCTAATTATGTAAGGGAGAAACCTTTTATCAATTGGGTATTTTTATTGTGTTTTTGTTTTTACAGCTTTATTTTAATGATATTATGATTTGAGTTGGTAAGGACATTCCACAGCAAGCTACTTTCATTTCTCTGAAACCCAGTTTCTCCTCAGAAAAATGGAGAAATTAGTCATCTCTACCTCATAGAAATGTTGTGAAGATCAAGCTAAGGCACATGAGGCACTTAGCAAGTGCTGGGAACATGGCAAAGGCTAAATGGATGTGAACTATTATACTATGATCCTTCTTGAAACAGGTTATGATGGCTGTTTTGAACTGCATGTTTGTGTCCTTCCCTTCACCTCAAATTCATATGTTGAAACTATAACTTCCAGTGGGGTGGTGGAGCCTTTCAGAGGCAATTAGGTCATGAGGGTGGAGCCTTCACGATGGGATTAGTGCCCTTTTAAGAAGAGGCAGGAGTGAGCTCACCTTCTTTCTTCTCCTCACCAAGTCAGGACACGGCAAGAAGATGGCCATCTGTGAACCAGAAGGAGAGCCCTCAGCAGAACCCAACCATGGTGGCACCCGGATCCTGGACTTCCCAGCCTCCAGACTGTGAGAAATAAGTCTCTGTTGTTTATGCCACCCCTGTCTATGGGATTGTGTTATAGCAGCCCAAGTGGACTAAGATGATGGCACTTATGTCAAGTCTGTGTGCAGCATACCCATATTGACAATATGGTAAAAAATAAAATGTTATGGATTGTATTTTCCAAAGATGGCTGCAACAATATCTTGCAGTATCCCATGTGTGCTCTCCTTACAGGGTAATGTTGCCATGCCTCCCATCAAAGGGGACTCAAAGTCCACTCTCCTTGAAGACGGAGGGCCTCTGTGACTTCCTTGACCAAGAGAGTTGGTTGAAAGTGATGCTATGTGATTTATGAGGTCATAAAAATGCATGTTTCTATCATGTTTTCTTGGCACATTTGTTTTCAAAAAAGTCAGCTGCCATATGAACAGCCCATCTTCCCTGAGGTGCCATACTGTAAGGAAGCCCGAGCTAGCCCATGCAGAGAGACCACATGCAGAAACTCTGAAACCAAATGGACAGAGTGGGGGTGGTGGTACCTGGTTATCACCCAGGCGCCCAGTCCTCATTATACCAGCTCCAGCCATTGTTTGGCTACAACCGCAGGAGAGATCTCAAGCCAGAACCACTAAGCCCAGCACTTCCTGAATTCCTGACCCAGAGATTCCAGACTGTAAAAAATACTTTAGCCTAATTATTTGTTTTGTAGTAATAGTCATGAAACATTCTGCTTTTAACACTTGAGCCTTCCTAATGACAGAAAGAGGTTCTCTGTGAAGTGTGAGATAACAGAGTAAATAACATGATACTGAGAAAATCTTGTTTGCTCACTGAAATGTGAAATATCTTTAGTTCTGGAAGGATTTAGTGTTCTCAAAAGCGCAGGCCTTCTGCAGAACACCCATTTCACCCACATATCAGTCTACTCATGTCTACTGTTCCTCAGCAAAGTTTTCTCCTCAGAAGGGGATGATTGCTTATTATAGTTCTATTTTATAAAGAAGTTTGAAGCTTATGTGCTAATTATTACTGAGCACTTTTAAATATTCAAAAATTAATAACGGTTACTCTAAATGAGAATTTAAAATGCAAGTTAGGCATGTTATCATGCTGCCCAACAACTCCCTCAGGTTTTCCACACATTATACCACTCCCATTAGATGTGGATGAGTGCCATTCATCTTCGTCCCCATAGCTTCACTCCCTGGTAGGGTATGGGAATGTTCAGAATTCTGCCACACGTATAAGCAACTATTAGCAAACAGATATAAAAGCACTTATTCAATCTCGTTCAGTCCTTTGTCCTTTTGTCATTCCACAAGATCCACTTTAAGGCAGCCTTGTCAATATTTCAGTGTAGGATGAGCCAATCATCTACTAGTATCAGGTAAACAGTCTTGTATTAAATGTAAGTGTGTGTATGTGTGTGCACTTAGGACAGAAGGGGATGGGGTGGGATGGGGAGACGCAGGCCTGATGAACAGAACTTCAGAGCCACAGCCGTGTCCTGTAAATGTTAGACTGTTGAGCCTGCCAGATTTTTACACCTCTTTTCTGCAAGGAAAAGGGTGTTTATACAGACTTTGTAGCCAATTATATTTATTAAATACTACTAATCACAGCAATGTAAGATTATTTCTAATGTCCCTAACGCTATTTTTAAACGTTTTGGTGAGGAATTAGACAGGGAAATTTGAAGCACTTGCTAAAAGCAGCTCTGAAATGTGTACTCCTGATTATGGTTTTCCAAACACTAAATGCGCCTGTGTGTGAATTACTGCTCAGAATATTACAAATATTAGCTAACTGCACCCAGGGTGGTGATTAAAGTTCACACACACACACTCAACTCATTCTGCTTTGGTGAAATATTGCAAACTGTTTTTCTGACAATTTGACAGCATCACATGCACAAGATGAAATCAAATCTTTTCTTTGACCTTTAAGTCGCTACATAATCTGTCCCCATGCTATGCTTTCATCTCATGTACACTCTTCCCCTAACACACCTCACTCCAATCCTATGTATGTCTTTCTTATTTCTCCAACATGCTTGGACTCCATGTGCCACATCACCTGTGCTTCTGCGGTCAGTTCTGCCTGGAATATTCCCTCGGATGGTCACGTGACTGGTCTCTTCCCCTCACTCAAGTGTCTTCACAGACGCTGCTTCCTCAAGAAGGCTTTCCCCATTATCTTCGTACTTCTCAGTCTTTATTATTTTGTCTCTGTTTCTTCATAGAATGTATCCTTACTTGGCATTTTGTAAGACAGTAATTAATTAATTAGTTAATTTTTTTGCCTGTCTCTACCACTAGGATGTGAGGCCTATGTCGGTAGAAAATTTTCTCCTTGGTTCACTGCTTTATCACTAGTGCCTGGAACATGACAGGTCCTTAAAAACTTTTTTAAATGGATGGATTGAATAGCATTCATCCAAACTCTATCTTTACTTATATTCTGTTGTGTTATAGCTTTCTTTTTAAAATTGTATATATTTTAAATGTACAGTATGGTGTTTTGATTTATGTATGTTGTAGCTTTCTTAATTCATTGGATTCTGATAGGTGACTTTTGAGTGATTCTTTGAAATGCAACCCAGAGTGTAGGGTCGGCTGGTTCATTCCGGGCAGTAACACAAAGGCTGGCTCTTGGTAGCTAGTGCTGAGACCAGGGCTGGTACCTATGGCATTTGTTTATCCATTTTGTTCATTTGTTTATAAAACAGAATTCTGAAACGTGATGTGTCAGGAACTGTGGTAGCTCAATAGCAAGGTATAAGCAATCTCTGCCCTCATCAAGAATAAAGTCTATCAGGGAAGAAAGAGAGTTAAACAAGCAATTAAAATCAATCATGGTAGTGCTATTATGAGATAAATACAGGATGCTACGGAACAGGGGTAGCAGGAAGAGGTGGCATCTGCCAGTTGATGGGAGCTGATTGTTAAATTTCCAGGAATTTTGCAAGCTCATTTTAAACACAGACATTATTAAAGATTGTTATGTAAACTTATAATTAGATAAATTATATTAAAAATAAATTAGATAAATTAGACTAAAAAGCAAAGGTAATAAATGCCACATCATTTCCTGATAATCTTGCTCCTGAGGTTCTTTATGACTGTCGTATCTGTGTGGTGGAATTGTTCTCAATGCTGGCTAGTGCATGCATTTCCCTAACTCTTCATTCAATGACATGATGTTGGTAGCTCGAGATAAACCATGGTGTGAATATTTACACTGTGGAAATTGCTACAGATCAGGTTTTTTCCTTCAAAGAGCCAGTTATAGACATTTACCAGCATGCCATTGCTCTCAGAGCACACAACACGACGCCTAACCTCACCTGGGGACATCAGACAAAGATCCTGAAAGGGGAAGCAGGAGTTAACCAGGTGAAAGCTGTATGGATGATAGAGAGTAGCCCCTTCAACGTCAAGGCCAAACAGGTGAGCTAGCTCTTATCTGCATTCAGCACACCATCATTCTGCCTCTGTATGCCTTTTTTCTTCAGGTTACCCTTCCAAAAATACATACTCCATGTATATATATGGATGTATAATTTATTGATATGTATAGCTAACACTGTTGAGCTTCATTAAATTTCTTTTCTGTTCATTTAGGACAATATTTAATTAAAGCCATGATAGAAGTGCCCTAACAGGCCATATTTCACCTTGTTTACTCAGTTTAATTATTTTTAATTTTTTTCATTTAAAATAATCAAGGTTTTATTAATTATAAATTGGGAATATTGTGTTTATAACTTGTGAGATAAGAAGAAAAAGAATATATGTACCCAAATTTGACATTATTTTTATCTTTTTTTAAATTTTAAAAGTTTTTATTATACTTTAAGTTCTGGGATACATGTACAGAATGTGCAGGTTTGTTACCTATAAGAGCTGTGTATTTCAAAAACTGAAATCTCATAAAAAGTTAAATTTTTGTCTGACAAAAAAAATTCTTTTCTGTGAGAATGTTGAATATTGGCCCCCACTCTCTTCTGGCTTGTAGGGTTTCTGCAGAGAGATCTGCTGTTAGTCTGATGGGCTTCCCTTTGTGGGTAACCCGACCTTTCTCTCTGGTTGCCCTTAACATTTTTTCTTTCATTTCAGCCTTGGTGAATCTGATGATTTTGTGTCTTGGGGTTGCTCTTCTCGAGGAGTATCTTTGCAATGTTTTCGGTAATTCCTGAATTTGAATGTTGGCCTGCCTTGCTAGGTTGGGGAAGCTCTTCTGGATAATATCCTGAAGTGTGTTTTCCAACTTGGTTCCATTCTCCCCATGACTTTCAGGTACACCAATCAAACATAGGTTTGGTTTTTTCATATAGTCCCATATTTCTTGGAGGTTTTGTTCATTCCTTGTTATTCTTTTTTCTCTAATCTTGTCTTCATGCTTTATTTCATTAAGTCGATATTCAATCTCTGATATCCTTTCTTCTGCTTGATTGATTTGGCTATTGATACTTGTGTTTGCTTCATGACATTCTCGTGCTGTGTTTTTCAGCTCCATCAGGTCATTCATGTTCTTCTCTAAACTGGTTATTCTAGTTAGCAGTTCCTGTCACTTTTTAATCAAGGTTCTTAACTTCCTTGTATTGGGTTAGAACATTCTCCTTTAGTTCAGAGGAGTTTGTTATTACCCACCTTCTGTAGCCTACTTCTGTCAATTCATCAAACTCATCCTCTGCCCAGTTTTGTTCCCTTGCTGGCGAGGAGTTGTGATCCTTTGGAGAAGAAGAGGCATTCTGGTTTTTGGAATTTTCAGCCTTTTTGCGCTGGTTTTTCCTCATCATCGTGGATTTATCTACCTTTGGTTTTTGATGTTGGTGACCTTTGGATGGAGTTTTTGTGTGGGCATCCTTTTTGTTGATGTTGATGCTGTTGCTTTCTGTTTGTTGGTTTTCCTTCTAATAGTCAGGACATTCTTCTGCAGGTCTGCTGGAGTTTGCTGGAGGTCCACTCTAGATCCTGTTTGCCAGGGTATCACCAGCAGAGGCTGCAGAACAGCAAAGATTGCTGCCTATTCCTTCCTCTGGAATCTTCGTCCCAGAGGGGCACCTGCCAGATACCAGCTGGAGCTCTCCTGTATGAGATGTCTGTTGACCCCTGCTGGGAGGTGTCTCCCAGTCAGGAGGCATGGGGATCAGGGACCCAACTGAGGAGGCAGTCTGTCCCTTATCAGAGCTCGAGTGCTGTGCTGGGAGATCTGCTGCTCTCTTCAGAGCCAGCAGGCAGGAACGTTTAAGTCTGCTGAAGCTGTGCCCACAGTCGCCCCTTCCCCCAGGTGCCTCAGTTTCTTTTTTATAGTAGTAGATTCAATAGCTTCTCTACTAATGCTTTTTATCATGCTGACTTTAGTTATATCTTTCTATCTGCATTCAGGGCCTATAAAGTCCTTCACATTTTGGCTGAAGGAAAGAAAGAAAACAGATATTGATTTACTGAATCCTGGGAGAAATGACCTCCTATAGACGTATTTATGTGTAGCCCTAATGTTTTGCTATCCCAGAGGATAATCCTGGACTATTGACTCATTGCAAAACCTGTAAATGTGTTAACAAACTCCTCTGTGAGATACCCAGATTGGACCTCTAGGTTTTCTGGAAAACACCACAGAGAACATTGTTTTCAGGTTTCTCTACCATTTTCTTTTACAGAAACCACCAGAGTATCATATTCTTAAGGGTGTCTTTTAAAATTTTTTTACCTTTTGAAAATCACAGATCTAGAAACGTAGTCAGCTTCTGCTGTCTGATGCATGAGCTCGTGTTGATGGCAAAACCTTCACCTATTATTTTGATGAGTGATGTATCCAGATCCTGTTACAACATTATGAGGCCACAAATGGAAAAGTAAAAACAAATGGGAGTACAGTATAGAAACAATGTTTCCAGAGGCATTTAAAAAGCATTTCCAGTCACTCTCTCTTTCTTTTTGTTTTTCTTTAAATCTTCTCCCAGAATGTACCGTATAATGACATTGATGCCTGGTCTTCATTTTGTTTTTTAATAGAGGACATGGCCCTTGTATAGTTTGTGGCCATGACTTTAAAATTTTTGCATTTCCATGAGTATCTTGCAGGACAGTTTAAAAAAATAGAGGGATGGGTGCAGTGGTTCATGCCTATAATCTCAGGACATTGGGAGGCAGAGGCAGGAGGATTGCTTGAGCCCAAGAGTTTGAGGCCAGCCTGGGGAACATAGTGAGACTCCACTCCTACAAAAAATGAAAAAGCCAGATATGGTGGTGCGTGCTTATAGTCCAAGCTACTCGGGAGGCTGAGTTGGGAAGATGACTTGAGCCTGGGAGGTCGAGGCTGCAGTGAACCATGATCACCGCACTCCAGCCTGGACAACAGAGCAAGACCCTGCCTCAAAAAAAAAAAAAAAAATAGAAACCACTTTTTATAGAATTTCTTTTGGACAATTCTACACTTTAAAAATATGCTTGTGCTGTTTTCAGTGATCTGAAATAAGAATAATTCCCTAGGGATTTGTATCATTTTTTTAACTCCTAAGAAGAAAATGTGGACAGGCAGACTTCAAGTATAACATTCATATAGTTAATTAAGTTGCCATTTATTTTGCTAACCAGAGAGGAACCATTAATTTTGTTAAAAAGATGTAACACTTGAGTGTCTTTAAAAAATCCAGTAAAACATAGCTTCCCACTTCATACTGAAGAAAATTGTCCTGATCGTTTTTTCTCCATTATGCAACTGGGAAGAGCCAAACAGAGAATATTTTCCTTGTGCTGGGGCTGGAATAATGAAGAAAGCCACAGACCTTGGGTAAATTACTCTATTTCTCTAAGAGTGTTGAAAATCTGTTTTAAATTAAGAACTGATGGAGTGAGCAGCACTATTTTTATAGCAAGGGTGATTTTAAAAAATATTCCTTGTAAAAACATTACATGAAAAATTTTAGTTTTAGTCTTTGTTAAAATAAGATTTTATTGCCTTTCTACCAGAAGAATAGAAATAGGAAATTGCAAAAGGCAGCAATTTCTCCTTTCAGTACAGTCTCCCAAAAGTAATCCCTTTTAACAATATGTAATAAGTGATGTGTTGACATGACTGTTAAGACTATTATGAAAAAGCTAAAGAAAGCAGCATGAAAGCAAGATTGACAGACTCATGCAGGGAAACAAAGGCTAGTTCCTGGCTCACTCTCCAAAGGGCACTCCTGCATCATCCTCCACAGGTTTAAACCCATTCTTAGAGTATGGTCACCTTTCTGCTTTCTGGGTACTTTTATATCAAGGCTTCAAAATGCTTTATAAATATATGCACCAGAAAAAAAGTACTTTTAAGGGTCTTATTGGATAAAGTAATTTGCCTTAGCTGTGGGCTGTCTAGACAATGGGACATCCAAATGCAATGATATTTTTGTGGACTTTGGAGATTGCACAAGAACCAGCCTCTGTTTTTGGTCCATCCTGCTCACCACTAAAATGTGAATTGTCCAAATTCTTTTGCGCTGGCAGCTCTGTGCTGAGCTCAGCCATCAGGACCTTCCCTGCATGAGGTGAGGGTGCTTAGTGATTTTGTTTCACATCCACATTGCCACTCCACTCAGAAGTTTGGCAGTTTCCAGGGGTGTTTCCCTGGACAGGACGCAGAACTCTGCTGTTTATGGAAACTGCCACCTAAACATCCTTTTAAACTCAGGGAATCCGACTCCCTCCTGGAGCGAGACCAGATCTCCTTTTGACCTCAAAGCCTCAAATACCCCACCAACCACTAATAGGACACTATTTTATTCCCACTCTAACCCTGGAATCCACAAGTTATTAACACTTCTCTGAGCAAGAGTGCCCAGCATTCAGAAAAGATTAGCCAGGTGTTATTTTCATTTGAGCAAACAACCTTCTCATTCCTTGGCTAATGAGTCTATATAGCAGTGGGGAAAATTTTATTAATATATTATTTTGGGGGGACCATTTGTCAATGACTGTAGATTACCATAGATATAAGATGGGAATGCCACTTGCAGTTGATGTGGTAACTTCACTGAAACAGCAAAATAAAACATAGCCCTTGGCTCGTAAGTAGTTACTGATCTAGCAAATGCTTTTTGACATCTCTATCAGCTAAGTGAATAAGAAGCAGTTTGTATTCAAGTTGCAGGGATAGCAGGATACTTTACTGATTTCCCTAAAGGCTATCTACATCAACTCACCTGTTTCTCTTATAATGTGGTTTGGAGGGAACAAAACTTTATGCTAGTCCATTACTTTTATGAAATTTTGCTACTTGGACTATATGAGCAGGAACTATCAAGAATCTATATGCCTTAAGTAAGATACATGAATGCTAGAGGGTCCCAATTCAGTTGCAAGGACCTGTCACATAGGCAAGGTTATTAGGTATCCAGTCATCTTGTTTGGGTACTTTGGGGTATCCCTACTAAAGTGAGATATAAATTTCTGCATCTTGCCTGGTCCACTGCAAGGAAGGAGGCACAGCGTTTTGTAAGCATCTTTGGATTTGGGAGGCTTCATATACCACACATGGAGACGCTGCCCCTGATATTTGCTGGAACATCCATTAGGCTGCCAGTTTTGAGTAGGGTCACACCAAGAAAAGCAACAAAAGGCTCTTCAGCAAGTCTAGGCTGCTTCACTCTTCTAACCTGTTAGACTCAAGGCACTGCGCTTTAGTTTCAGACAGAGATGTCATAGAGAGCTTCTGGTAGGCTCGCAGAGCAAGACTGTCAGGTGTTTGGAATAAGACTTGGCCTCTTCTGACAACTATACTTGACCTGAAAAACAACTTTTAGTTTGTTGCTGGGTGAGTCAAAGACTGAAAACCTGACTTTTGAAAATAAGAAAATATGCATCATAAATTTAGACATGCACATATCATTCCAGTGTAAAACGAAAGTGTTATGTATGAGACAGGGCCAAGAAGGGTCAGGAAGCACAAATAAACTGCATGAGTGAGTGGTTCAGACTTCCACAGTAGCTGCTCTTACTACTCTCCTGCTTTTCCCTTGGACAATAGCTCCAATTCGTTGAGGGAATTCTCTATGACCAGCTGAAGGAGAAGAAAGAATGGGCCTGGCTTATGGATGGATGGCATGTGGACCTCTAACAGAAATGGATAGCCACTGCATTACAGCCCCGCATAGGTGGTACTGAAAGATAGTAGGGAAAGAAAATGTTCTCAGGAGGCAGAATTTTGGGCAGTCTTTTGGGTGTCTATTTAATGTGAAAGGGGAGATAGCTCAAAGGGTGAATTTATACAAACTGATTGGCCAGTGGTTAAGGAATTGGAAAGAACAAAATAAGAAGAGTGGTGACAAGGTCTGGGGAGATGTCTGTGATGGGCCTCTCAGCATGGGCACAGAGTGGGAAGATATTTGTGTCCCATGTAAATGCCCATTAGAGGGAAATCCAAGTGGTGAATGAGTGCTTTGAATAATTAAATGGATAAGATGATCTCTCTTAGCGATGTCAGTCTGCCTATTTCCCTAGCCATTTATATGATTGGTCAATGGAGGTATATAAAGTGAACATGGTGGCAGGAATGGAGGCTATGCATGGTCTCACCAGTATGGGCTCAGTCTCACCATAACTGATTTGTCTATGCCATCATTGAGTATTCAATCTGCCTATAGCAATATGAACCTGAAATATGACACCATTCATGATATTCAGGTAAGTCTCCTGTGGAATGGCATATGTAGACTCATTTATGGCACCATATGGAGACAAATCTTGTGAGGACAGGGTGTTACTTATATGATGCAGTATATTCCTTAAACAAGTGGCTAATATAAGTTCCTAAGCGTGTGAAACCATATGTCCAAGATTCAAGGGCTGGAGGTGAGAATGGACTTTATTATACCAAATATTTGTTTTGGGGAATGTTTTCCTCACATCCTTGCAATCTTGGATTCTGTGGGTTTATAGTACCAGAAGGAGAAATGAATCCATAAGGAAATACAATAATAGTTCCATTGAATTAGAAGCTGAGATTGCCCACTGGCCATTTTAGGCAGATGAAGCAAAGACAGAGAAGAGCTTATTGCATGTACTGGCTGGGTAATTGATTGATCCTGATTACCAAGGAGAAACAAATATGCAGTGGGGATGAGGAGGATTATTTATGGAACCCCAGTGGGATTTGTGGCTACTTAGGACTTTATCACCCCGTGGCCCTTGGCAATAGAAAATTGTGGCAGTGTAGTAAAGATAGGACCACCAAAGGGCTCAGCTCCTATAGGACTAAAGTTTGACTCAGGCAATCAGGTTAAAAACCCATTCAACTAAGATACTTTAATAGAATAAGGAAACAAGAAATGGGCGTTAGAAGAAAGATGTTGTGGTTAACAACTTAGACATACTGACCAGTTACAGAAGCAGAGATTTTAACAGCTATGTCCTCTAATCATTTTTTCTTGTCCCCATGTTTCCTCCCACTCCTTTTATGAAGAGCACTGCTGATGGCTAACATTTTTAGGTTGCAAGTGATCTGACCTTGGAGATACGGTAACTGGTTGGGAACACAAAGTTGTCACCCAAGCAAAGGATGACAGTGGATGTCAAGAAGCAAGACTATGCTAGATCCTTTCTGCCGTTCTACCAGATCCATCCTCCACCCTCATCTATCATTGTCTGTGTGGATCTTGATCAATGGACTTTGCCTCTGGCTCCTGATTGGGTTTGCACAATGGGAAGCAGAAGAAAGTGAAGTTGTGGCTCCTTCTTTTCATAGAGCTGCAGGTTGGACATGCCCGTTTCCTCAAGTCTACAGCCCTTTTCAGCTGGAATTCGCCAGCTAACAACTTCCTCCAGGTTTAGATAGCCACTAAATTATCTTGCCCCTTCAGGGTTAAGGGGTAATGGGTTCCCCTCTATTAGTAGCCAGTGGGTAATGAACTATCTCTGGTTTGTTCCTTAAAACATGCCCATAAGAGACTCTTTAAATAATTCTCCTCAAATTACCTGGCCTGAGTAGGTCTCACTGGAACTCTGATTCATGCACACACTTAGTTCGTTCTTTGCAACCACTCAATGGCATAGATGGGTACGTGATGTCACTTTCTTGCTTAAAATGTTTTAGTGCCTTGTCATTGTAATTGAAATAAAACCCAAAGAGTATGGTTTGCAAGGCCATACTTGACCTGGTGTCTGCCTCCCTCTCCAGGCCAATCTCTCCCTTCAACCCTGTTGCAAGTCGTGTTAAGATCCCCTGTGGCTCTTTCTCTTGAGGTGCTCATCCCTGAGATCTGCCTGCCTGTACTTCAAATTTCAATTGAAATATCACTTCCTCAGAGTCTTTCCCTAGCTATTCAGTCAAAAGCAGTCATCTAAACACTGTCACATTATCCTATGTTAACTCTTCTCACAGGACTTAATAACAAGCAATTACTGATATTTTCTCGTCCATTTTTATACCTTTAATCATCTATCAATCACGTCTGTCTGCCTGCCTGCCTGCCTTCCTTCCTCTCTCCCTCCCTCCCTCCCTTCCTCCCTTTCTCTCTCTTTCTTTCTTTCTT
>NW_012104043.1:942211-953914 GCF_000951045.1 Mandrillus leucophaeus
CTTCCTTCCTTCCTTCCTTCCTTCCTTCCTTCCTTCCTTCTCTCTCTTCTCTCTTTCTCTTGCTTTCTTGCATTCTTTCTGGCTTTCTTGTTTTCTTTCTTGTTTTCCTGCTTTTTTTTCACAGGGTCTCATTCTGTTGCCCAGGCTGGAGTCTGGAGTGCAGTAGTGTGATCATGGCTCACTGCAGCCTTGACCTCCCTGGGGTCAGGTGATGCTCCTGCCTCAGCCTCCCAAGTAGCATGGTGTGCACCACCATGCCCAGCTAATTTGTGTGTGTGTGTATGTGTGTGTGTGTGTGTGTGTGTGTTTTAGAGCCTGGGTTTTGCGGTGTTGTCCAGGCTGGTCTTAAACTCCTGGGTTCAGGTGAGTCTCTCACCTCGGCTTCTCAAAATGCTAAGATTACTGGCATGAGCCACTGCACCTGGCCCCACTATTTCTTTAGAAGAAAAATTTCCTGAGGACTAGCTTTTAATATGTGTTGATATTAAATTAAAAAGCAGAGATTAGCTCCATCCTATAGATAAGGTAACAGGAGTTCAGAGGTTACAGTTATTAGTGTGAGAATCAGCGCCTATGACTTCTGATATCCATATGCCAGGGTCTATTCCTCATCTGATTTCCCAAGCCTAAAAATGTTGTGGGAAAGACATGTAATCAATCTAAGTATCTATCAATGAATGAATGGATAAAGAAAATATGGTATATATACACAATGAAATAATCAGCCATAGAAAGGAAAAATGCCATTTGCAACCGTCACGGATGAACCTAAAGGATATTATGTTAAATGAAATCAGCCAGGCACAGAAAAACAAATATCTCATGATCTCACTGATACGTGGAATCTAGAGAAGTTGATCTCGTGGAAGCAGAGAGCAGTGGTAACAGTGGTTACCTGTGGGATGGTTGGTCAGGAGGAGAGATGGGGAGAAGTTGGTCAAAGGATACATAATTATAGTTAAATAGGAAGAATACATTTTAACTATTTTATGGCAAGGTGACTGTAGTTAATGATGGTATAGTGTATTCTTGGAAAATGTAAAGACAGTGGACGTTATGTGCTCTTAACGCAAAAATGATAACGGTGTTAGGCAATGCGTCTTGGTAATTAGCTAGATTTAGCCTTTCCACAATGCATATGTACTTCAAACCATCATGTTGTACATGATAAAAACATGCAATGTACTCTGTCAATTTTAAAACATAAATTTAAAAGGTGCAGGAGAAAAATAAAATTAAAATGCTATGGGAGATGAGCTATGGGAGGTAGTGAGCACATCTTAACTTATGTGAGACAAAACTCCTGGAAAAATAATGGAGAGCCTTCTATCTCCTTAGCCATGCTAGATTTAGAAATGAATTGTTCTCCAATACTAAATTACCATTTCCCAAAAGGGAACACAAAGCTGTTAAACAATTCAGTAAGATGTTAAGAAGGCATTCCATGATTTAGCAGCCAAAATAACTTTGTTAAATATTTGGTTAATGTCTCTTTACTGTAGGAATTCCTAGAGCCTTTAATATGTTTCTTGTGAAGGAAGGCACATGTACTATGCAAAGCTACCCCAATTGATTAGAATAGAAAATACTTTATGAGAATCCTATTAATATCTCATAGAACATGCATTTCCTGGACCAAAGTTGAGTAAACACAGAATTAAATCTTTAATGATAGACATCACATTGGCAGAACAGTCTCATTATAAAGATAAATTTAATAATAAATTATATGTAGAGAAGGAAGAGGGAGTTTATATTGGTGTCTTCTGAGTTTATATTATGTTTATATTGGTGTCTTCTGAATTTTGTTCTTTTGTGTCATTTATTCAGTTTCGTGTGGAAGTCTTTTTCTTTCTTTTTTTTTATTATACTTTAAGTTCTGGCGTACATGCGCAGAACGTACAGGTTTGTTACATAGGTATACACGTGCCATGGTGGTTTGCTGCACCCATCAGCCTGTCATCTACATTAGGTATTTCCCCTAATGCTATCTCTCCCTTAGCCCCCCAACCCCAAAAGGCCCCATATGTGATATTCCCCATCAGCCTGTCATCTACATTAGGTATTTCCCCTAATGCTATCTCTCCCTTAGCCCCCCAACCCCAACAGGCCCCATATGTGATATTCCCCTCCCTGTGTCCATGTGTTTTCATTGTTCAACTCCCATTTATGAGTGAGGACATGAGGTGTTTGGTTTTCTGTTCTAGTGTTAGTTTGCTGAGAATGAGGTTTCCAGCTTCATCCATGTCCCTGAAAGGACATGAACTCATTCTTTTCTATGGGTGCATAGTATTCCATGATGCATAAGTGCCACATTTTCTTTATCCAGTCTGTTATTGATGGACATTTGGGTTGGTTCCAAGTCTTTGCTATTGTGAACAGTGCTGCAGTAAACATATATGTGCATGTATCTTTATAGTAGAATGATTTAAAATCCTTTGGGTATATATGCCATAATGGGATTGCTGGGTCAAATGGTATTTCTAGTTCTAGAACCTTGAGGAATCGCCACACTGGCTTCCACAATGGTTGAATTAATTTACACTCCCAACAGTGTAAAACGTTCTTATTTCTCCACATCCTCTCCAGCATCTGTTATTTCCCAACTTTTTAGTGATTGTCATTCTAACTGGCACGAGTCTTTTTCCTTTTTCCAAGTATGTGTCTGCCAAGTTTTTATTTCCCTCATCAAACCATGTATTATTTCTGACTATTCTGGTAGAAGTGTTGAAACATTTTTAAGCCTATTGCAAATGTCTTCTGTCCAGATCCAGATAATTTCTACAGGAGTCTGATCAATATCTCATTACTGCCAGGGCAGCCTGCACTGCTGTAGTTTGTAGTCTATTTGCTTATTGTAGGAATTATATCATTAAGAAGACTTAAGGTGTAAAACATTGAGTGACAAAGATGTTTCAATGAGGAAAAAAGGGACTTCAACTAGAATGTAAAGAGCACAAGAATAAAGTCAGGGAAGGAAGAAAGGAGAGAGGGAGGAAGGAAAGGAGGGAGGGAGGAAGGGAGGGAAGGACAAGGACAAAGCCTAAACTTGCTAAAATGCTGGGATAATTGGAACAGAGAGGTCCTATTGCTAGAGAAAGCAAGTTAGATGGTCACCCTATTTATGCCATTTTTAGCTATTCTGCTCATTGGTATGTACTTAATAGAAATATGTACACATGTGAAATGAGAAATATACAAGAATGTTTAAAGCAGCATTATTTATAATAGACCTAGAGTGGAAATAACTAAAATAGGCATCAACAGTAGAATGGAATACCATGCAGCAATGGAAAAGAATAAACTACAGCTATATGCTACAACATGAACATATCTGAAAGCATAATATTAATTTCCTTTAATATAAATGTCAAGAACAGGCAAAATTAAATTATAATGTTAGATGTAATAATCACCTTTGAGGATGGTGTAAGCAATTGATTAAGATAGTTTCAAGGGACTTCTGTGGTGCTGGCAATATTTTATTTCTTCTTTTTAATGTGGTAAAAAACATAAAATTTACCATCTCAACCATTTTTAAGTGTACAGTATAGTAATGCTAACTATAGCTCATTGTTTTGGCAGATTTTTTGAACTTTTCATCTTGCAAAACTGACTCTATACCCACTGGTCAAGTGATCTTCAACAAGGGCACTAAAACTATAAAATGGGGAAATAACATTTTCTTCAACAAATGGTATTGAGAAAACTGAATATCCATATACAAAAGAATAAAGTTGGACTCTTACCTTATACCATATTTTAAAATGAACTCAAAATGGGATTAAAGATCTGAAACTTCAAAATTCCTAAACTAGTAGGGAAGAATCTTTACAAAGCTGAATTTGGCAATGATTTATTGCCTGTGACACCAAAAGCACAGGCAATGAAAGCAAAAATAGACAAATGGAACTACATCAAACTAAAAAGCTTCTGCACAGCAAAGAAAACAATCAACAGAGTGAAAAGGCAAAAATGGGAGAAAACATTTGCAAATCATATATCTGGGAAGGAGTCAATATCAAGAATATATAAAGAACACCTGTAACTTAACAAAAACAACAACAAAAATAACTCAATTTAAAAAATTGGCAAAGGACTTAAATATATATTTCTCCATAGAAGATATACAAATGCCCAATAAGCATATGAAAAGGTGTTCAACGTCACTAATTATTTAGAAAACTCATGTCAAAGCCACAGTGAGATATCACTTTATACCTATTAGCATGGCTGCCATTTAAAAAAAACCAAAAAACAGAAAATAACAAGTGCTGGCAAAAATGTGGAGAAATTGGAAACCCTGTGCACTGTTAGTGGTGATGTAAAATTGTTCAATCCCCATGAAAATTTGTCTCAGGACTCTATTCTGGTCCACTGGTCTGTATGTCTGTCTTTACATCAATACCATACTGTTTGGATTGCAGCAGCTTTGTAATATGTTTTGTAATCAGGAAGTGTGAGGCCTCTGGTTTTCTCATTTCTCTTAGGATTGTTTTGACTATATGGCTTCTTTTGAGATTTCATATGAATTTAAGGATTTTTTTATTTTTAAAAAATTCCATTGAAATTTCATAGGGATGACATTGAATCTGTAGATTGCATAGTCTGCATATTTTAATAATATTAAGCCTTTCAATCTGTGAAAATAGGATGTTTTTTCATTGATTTGTGCCTTCTTTAATTTCTTTCAGCAATGCTGTGTAGTTTTTAGTGTATAAGTCTTTCACCTCCTTGCGTAAGTTTATTCCTAAGTATTATATATTTTTGATGCTATAATACATGAAATATTTTTCTTAATTATCTTTTAAGATTGTTCATTGTTAATGTATAGAAATGCAACTGATTTTTGTGTGTTGATTTTGTATCTTGCAACTTTGCTGAATTCATTTATTACCTTAAACAGCTTTTTTGTGGAGTTCTTACAAGTCTCTACAAATATGGTCAGAGGCATTTGAACTAGAGTGACTTCATCTTGAATAGGGGATGGGTAAAAAAAGGCTGAGACCTGCTGGACTGCATTCCCAGAAAGTTAAGCATTCTTAGTCACAGGATGAAATAGGAGGTCAGCACAAGATACAAGTTACAAAGACCTTGCTGATAAAACAGGATGAGGTAAAGAAGTTGGCCAAAACTCACCAAAACCAAGATGGTGATGAAAGTGACCTCTAGTCATCCTCACTGCTCATTATATGCCAATTACAATGCATTAGCATGCTAAAAGACACTCCCACCAGCGCCATGACAGTTCACAAATACCATGGCAGTGACTGGAAGTTACCCTCCATAGTTTCAAAAAAGGAGGGACCCTCAGTTCTGAGAAATCTCTGTCCCTTTCCCAGAAAACTCATATATAATCCACCCCTTGTTTAGCATATAATCAAGAAATAACTATAAATATACTCAATCGAGCAACCCACACTGCTGCTCTACCTATGGAAGAGCCATTCTTTTGTTTCATTAGGTTTTTAATAAACCTACTTTCACTTTACTCTTTGGACTCACCCCAAATTTTTTCTTGTGCAAGGTCCAAGAACCCTTTTTTGGGTCCTGGATCGGGATCCTTTTCCAGTAACAATGTCATCTGCAAACAGAGATAACTTGATTTCTTCCTTTTCAATTTAGATACCTTGTATTTCTTTTTCTTTCCTAATTGTTTTTGCCTAATTGCTAGGACTTCCAGTACTATGTTGAATAGAAGTGGAGAGAATGGATATTCTTGCCTTGTTCCTGATCTTACAGGAAAAGCTTTCAGTTTTTCATTATTGAGTGTGATGTTAGCTGTGGGATTTTCATATATGGCCTTTATTTTCTTGAGATAATTTATTTGTATTTCTAGTTTGTTGAGTGTTTTTATAATAAAAAGGCATGAAAATTTTGTCTAATGCTTTTTGTGTCAATTGAGATGATTATGTAATTTTTATTCTTTCTTCTGTTAATGTGGTTTATTACACTGATTGGTTTTTACACGTTGAACAATCCTTGCTTCTTAGGGATAAAACCCACTTAGTCGTGGTGTATAATCCTTTTAATGTACATTTGAACTCTGCTGGAATTTTCTTTTTCTCTTTTTTTTTTTTTTT
Organism: Mandrillus leucophaeus; assembly: GCF_000951045.1. Classification (NCBI taxonomy): domain Eukaryota; kingdom Metazoa; phylum Chordata; class Mammalia; order Primates; family Cercopithecidae; genus Mandrillus; species Mandrillus leucophaeus. Next base: position 948,295 of record NW_012104043.1, read on the forward strand.
GAGAGGGAGCCTAGATCTGTCGCCCAGGCTGGAGTGCAGTGGTGCGATCTCGGCTCACTGCAAGCTCCACCTCCTGGATTCACGCCATTCTCCTGCCTCAGCCTCCTGAGTAGCTGGAACTACAGGCACCCGCCACCACACCTGGCTAATTTTTTGTATTTTTAGTAGAGATGGGGTTTCACCATGTTAGCCAGGATGGTCTGGATCTCCTGACCTCATGATCCTCCCACCTCGGCCTCCCAAAGTGCTGGGATTACAGGCCTGAGCCACTGCATCCGGTGAACTCTGCTAGAAATTTATTGAGAATTTTTGCATCAATATTTATCATGGATATTGAACCCCATAGGTTTCTTTTCTCATAGTAGATTGATCTGGCTTTGCTATCAGGTTAATTCTGTGCTCAGATAATAAAACTGAGTGTTACCTCCTTTTTAATTTTTTGAAAGAGTTTGAGAAGAATTGGTGTTAACCTTTCTTTAAATATTCAGTAGAATTCTACAATGAAACCATCTGGTACTGGTCTTTTCTTTTCTGGGTGGTTTTTGATTACTGATTCAGTCTCCTTACTGGTTACAGGTTTGTTCAGACTTTTTATTTCATGATTAAATCTTGGTACATGGCATTTTTCTAGTAACTTATCAATTTTTTTTAGGATATCCACTTGGTGTAAAATAAAATATTTCCTGTCATATACAAAACAATTTTCATTTCATTCTTGAGTGGTGTTTACTTCTGATCACAATTGTGTATAACAGAGGTGTCGAATCTTTTAGCTTCCCTGGGCCACATTGAAAGAAGAAGAGTTGTCTTGGGCCACACATAAAACACGCTAACACTAATGATAGCTGATGAGCTAAAAAAAAAAAAAAAATCACACACAAAAAATCTCATAATGTTTTAAGAAAATTTCCGAATTTGCGTTGGGCCACATTCTAAGCTGTCCTGGGTTGCATACAGCCGGCAGGCCACAGATTGAACAAGGTTGGTGTATAACCCAATGCACTCTTAGAAAAATTTGAACATTTTAAAACCAAACTGTTTAATGAAAACCCCTATTATTCAAGAAATGTCTATATAATACTTAATTTTTCTAATTTAGCATAGATCATCAGTTAAAATTAAGAAGAGAAACACAAATATAACTATCAAACACACCCATGAAAAAATCTCAAGGTAATAAATTGATTTTTGGTTGACTATTTTGTCTGTTTGCAAAGTAATGTGATAGCTTTTCAGTAATTTATTGAGTCACTTTCTCAGTCATCAAGATGTTATTGCATTTATCAGACTGAGACGTCACTTCTTAAAAGCAGTAGTAATTAAACTGTAGCAGCAAAATAAAATATAGAACAACCCTATCAATCCCCTTCATTCTTCCTTCCTTTCAAGAGTATGGCTCCATTTCTTTCAGAATATCCTTTAAAAACTGATTGAATAGAAATCCATCTCCTTCCTAGCATAGGGACTTAGAATGGGTGCCACACATATTTGAAAAGAAGTGCTGTAAAGTGCTTGCATTTCAAGACAAAAAACTAACCGCTGGCTGATACACCTGAGCAAAAGGCAACTCTGCCTTCCCTGTAGTAAATGTAATTTAATATAGGTCATTAGCTAAGGGAAGAGCAGCAATTTGAATTTTCAAAGTTTGATTCTCAGGGTCATCTACTTAAGAATCACCTGGGCTGCCCATTAATGGAAAGGGCAGGGAGGGTCTCATGGATTTGCATTTCCATTTCCATGGGCAGCCAGAGTGATTTTTTTTTGGGGGGGGGATGGCATCTATCTCTGCAGCCAGGCTGGAGTGCAGTGGTGCCATCTCGTTTCACTGCAACCTCCGGCTCTCTGGTTCAAGCGATTCTCTTGCCTCAGCCACCACACCCAGCTAATTTCTGTATTTTTTAGTAGAGACGGGGTTTCACCATGTTGGCCAGGATGGTCTTGATCTCCTGACCTCGTGATCCACCTGCCTCAGTCTCCCAAACTGCCGGGATTACAGGCATGAGCCACAGAGTGATTTCTTTCCTTTGCAGAATCTCAATAAGCTCTGTAGAATTAGATGGACTGGAAAGACTGATTCTTTTGATTATTTGTGAGCATTCTTGGCAGCTCCTTAAGTGGCAGTAACACAGAGTAAATTCCTACCTCAAAAATATCTTAATAGATTTTTAGATTCAGGCTTATAAATTATTAGATACATTAGTTTTTAGATTTTATATTTCAGTTATGTTGGATTCTACTAACTCATCAATTCACGGCATTAATTCATGGTATTTTCAGAGTTCTCTAAAGTCTTTTCATATCATACTCACTTTCTATATTTTAATATACCCCAGGAGGGCAGGAATCTTTTGGTTTGTTCACAGATGCATAACAACTACCTAAAACAATTCCTGGCTCATGGTGTTACAGTTTGGATTCGCTGCTGGTAATTCAGATACCTGCCATGGGTAACAATGGCAAGTGTTCAATAAATATTTGCTGAATGAATGAATAAATGGAAAGGGGTACACCCACAGATTAAATGTCAGTTTCTCATTTTGTTGAAGCTGTAGCTGTGTGCACAAAGATTCAGAAGGGTTTCTTAGGATTTGAACAAGGCCGATGGCTTTTGATTCAAGGTACTAAAGGATGTACAGATGTTTCTTCTTAGATTTGCCTGTGCAGATTGGTAAGGGCATCAACAAAAAAATAACCGTTCTTCTAAAAGTCTTGGGAAAGGAAAGAAGAAAAGGAGACAGGAAATGGAACAACTGGTGACAGAAGAAAGGAGAGAAGGAGGAAAAGCTCAGGGAAGAAAGGTTGGGCAAACTTAGAAATTGAGGAATGCTTCATGTGACAGAGAGTAGGCAATTCAGGTCCAAAATCTGTTGCCTACAATTCTGAAATTATGAAAGCATGAAAACAAACATTTTTAAAAATTCGTTTGATAGCAAAACCTGACCTGAATTACTGTGAAGGTCTTCATAGTCTTTTTCTTGTGTTGTGGGAATATTTCTTAGTTTTACTGCAATAAGGTTAATATTGTGGATGAAAAAGTGTCAAACTCTGCAAAATATTTGAAAGGATTTATTCTAAGCCAAATATGAATAACCAAGGCCCAAGGCACAGTCTCAAAAGGTCCTGAGAACATGTGCCCAAGGTGGTTGGGTTACAGCTTGATTTTGTACATTTTAGGGGGACACAAGTTACAGGCAGACATCAATCAATATATGTAAGGCGTAAGTTGGCTTGGACCAGGAAGGCAGGACAACTTGAAGCAGAGGCTTTCAGGTCATAGGTAGCTTCAAAGGTTTCTTGACTAGCACTTGGTTGATAGAGTTATTAGATAAAGAACTGGAATCAACAGAAAGGAATGTCTGAGTTAAGATAACGGGTTTTGGAGGCCAAGCTTCTTATTATGTAGATGAAGCCTCCAGGTAGCAGCCTTCAGAAAGAATAGATGAAAATGTCTCTTATTAGACTCCAAAAGGTATCAAACTCTTACTTAATCTCTCCTAGATCAGGAAAAGACCTGGAAAGGGAAGGGGATTCTCTACAGAATGTAGATTTTTCCCATAGGAGACAGCTTTGCAGGGTCATTTCAAAGTATGTCAAAGAAATATATTTTGGGGTAAAATACTCAGATTTCTTTCAGGGCCTGCTGTCTGTCATGTGATGAGATACTAGAGTCAGGTTGGAATTTGGTATGTTATTGCTACAAAGTGCCTATTTTCTCAGTCTTAAGATCCCTGTTTTAATGTTAATGTTGGTCAGTTGTGCCCGAATTCCAAAGGGTGGAGAGTATAATGAGGGATGTTTGGCTGCCCCCTCTTCCCATCATAGCCTGAACTAGTTTTTCAGGTTAACTTTGTAATGCCCTTGGCAGAGAGAAAAGATCCATTCAGTCAGATGGGAGGCTTAGAATTTTATTTTTGGTTTACAATATGATTGATTATGGGGTATTGCCCCAGACTCTTCTGTAATATACATGTATAAATATCATTATCTTTATAAAAATCAAGAAAATTCTGAACTCCCAAACACCACTGGCCCCAAGGGCTTCAGATAAAGGATTGTGGACCTGTATAACTAACATCTCACAAAGGTATGTCAAAGGGGAATACATTTGTCCAGATCTCAGGGTATTATGTGGGTGTTTGGGGTTAAATTGTGTCTCCCTCACCTTCAAATTCTTATGTTAAAGCCCTCACACCAAAGTATCTCAAAATGTGACCTTATTTGGAGATAGGGTCTTTACAGAGGTAGTCAAGTTAAAATAAGGTCATTAGGGTAGGCCCTAATGCAGTATGACTGGTGTTCATATAGAAAGAGGAAATTTGGGTATGAACAGGTATAGAGAGATCACTATCTACAAGCCAAGAAGAGAGGCTGGAATAGATCCTTTTCTCACAGCTTTCAGAAGGAACTAACCCTGCCCACACCTTGATCTTGGACTTCCAGGCTCCAGAACTGTGAGACAATAAATTTCTGTTGTTTAAGTCACCCAGTCTGTGATACTTCGTTACAGGCCTGTAGGAAACAGACATAATAGATATGTGAGTGCAGTGAACCCCAAATATCTGAGACAGGTCTCAGTCAATTTAGAAAGTTTACTTTGCCAAGGTTAAGGACACACCCATAACACAGCCTCAGGAAGTCCTGATAGTATGTGCCCAAGGTGGTCGGGGTACAGTTTGCTTTTACACATTTTAGGGAGACATGAGACATCAATCAATATGTAAGATGTATATTGCTTCATTCTGGGAAGGCGGGACGACTTGAAGTGAAGGCTTCCAGGTTAAAAGTGGATAAGAGACAAAAGGTTGCATTCTTTTGAGTCCCTGATCAGCCTTCCACTGAAGACATGATTTAGTCTGACTTAGTGAATCTGCATTTTTACATAAACAATAGGGCAGAGGAAGCAATCAGATATGCATTTGTCTCAGGTGAGCCTCAGAGGGATGACTGAGCTCTGTCTGTCCTCTGTCCACAAGGAATTTCTTGTGGGCAAACTGTGAGGGAGGTATGTAGCTTCTTATCTTTGTAGCTATCTTATTTAGGAATAAAATGGGAGGCAGGTTTGCCTGACATAGTTCCCAGCTTGACTTTACTCTTGGTTCAGTGATTTTGAGATACCAAGATTTAATTTCCTTTCATAGTGCTCTACAGGAAATGCCAGAGATATTGGTGTGCTGCAAGTAAAGAGAATAAGACCCGCCTGGCACAGTGGCTCACACCTGTAATCTCAGTGCTTTGGGAGGCCAAGGCAGGAGGATCGCTTAAGGCCTGGAATTAGAGATCAGTCAAGGCAACATGGCTAGATTCCAGTCTTCACAAAAATTTAAAAAATTATCTAGATTGGGAGACTGAGGTGGGAGGCTCACTTGAGCCCAGGAATTCAAGACTGCAGTGAATTATGATCACGCATTCCAGCCTGGGTGAGGGAGGGAGACCCTATCTTTCTAAAAATAAAATAAAATTAAAAGCATAAAGCCAAAAGTGGCTTAAAAGTTTGAATTGGTGATAAATAGTTCCAGGGTTGTTTCAGTGTTTCGATGCTATCATCAAGGACCTGGCCCCTCTTTTCTTGCCTTTTTTCCCTTTTCCCTTCCCTCCCCTCCCCTCCCCTGCCCTCCCCTCC
>NW_012104043.1:955459-961384 GCF_000951045.1 Mandrillus leucophaeus
TTATATTCTGAAATACCCTCTATGTTTTTTTTTTAGGTCTACTTTTACCCCCAACCCCTTCTTTTTCCTATAAGCTCTATTATTTTTAGGGCCTAGTTTTGCAAAAAAACAAGGATTTCCAGTAACGGACTTATAGCTGAAACAACTGAATCTGACATTTTCAGTTCCCGTCCCAAGAACAGGGCTTTGTCAGTGGGAAGAAGCAGGTGCAATGATTTGTTGGGTAGAGGTCAGCAATGTCTGTCTCATAGTGCATATGGACATAACTTTACTCTCACAGGTTCAATATTTGACATGATGAGAATGGTTCAGAAAAAGTAAAAATGCTACAGCTGAATGTGGAGACCGACAGTTTAATGTAATTGGTAGTAGATTGTCATTCAAGTGCAATTTGTACTGTGACTAATGGATTTGTGTACAAGGCTTGGGAAAGATTTGTGGCTCCTCCTTTGCCATCTTGTAGATGTAGGAGAGAGGAATGAGAGGCTGGTCCACCAGATTAGCAAAGCATTTTTATCTCTGCACAGCAGATCTTTGAGCAGCCCCAGACTACAGAAGCTGCTTGGAAATGTGGAGATGAGGATTCACTGGCCAATGCTTAGGCATACCAGGGGAATTTTTGGAGTGGGGGATAACTGCGGACACCCAGGCAGGCCACAAACTTCCAGAAGTAGCTTTCCTTGAAGGAAGCTAGAGCATATTAGCACCCGGGCCAGCCTGGGAAACATGAGTCATAGAGTCGCCCCAGCCTGACCTGCCCCGGATAGCAGAACCCACACTGCTGGGCCACGGGGGGATAATTGTAGGTTCTCTATAAGGCACTTCTCTGCGTTCAGCCAATTGAGAGGAGAGAAAGATCCTCAATCTTACTTTAAATAGAAAAACATCTTTCACAACTCCCTCTAGCGATTACCTAGATTCTTCTTAAAGATCACCAGTGACAGGTAATGTACTCTCTTTGGAGTTTATACTATATAGTTAAGAGAATGGATTCAAGTCAGATTGCCTGGGTTCAAATTCCAGTTACTCTACTCAACCAAGGATCTGATCTTGATCAAATTATTTAACATCCTGGGTCTCAGTCCTTTCATCTATAAAATGATGGTAATAATATACAGCATAAGGTTGTGAAGATTTTATATGTATATATATACACACACACACATTAGTTAGAACATAATTTATATATAACTTTACATATATATATATAACTTATATGTATATAATTTAGAGAAACCTAGCACCATACAAGTGTCATTCTTAGTACTGTTATTGTAATTATTTTTATTAGACTGACCAAATCAAAGATAATCCAAATCAGAACACATGGTCTGACAAGAAACTTCATTCCATTTCTTGGTTGAACTGAGAAGTTAAGTTGGATATCAAAATATTTGTAAAAAACATTTGTTGCCTTTACCCATCTCCTCATCTCCTATTCTTTCTTCCATTCCTTCTTCTGGAAGCTATCTAGCAGCTTCTCTCTGGAGGACTGCATTCTCTGCTTTCAGAATAAGTACTTCAAATGCTTCAAGTAGGGATAACACTGCCTCCATCTCCAGGAGTGGGCATGTGATTCAGTGTTGGCCAAAGGCACACATTCCCCTGACCATGTGATTTGTTCAGACTTGGGCATGAAACACTGTCACAGCCAGTGGGGAACGAGTGTTTTGCCAGGTTAGCAGGAAGAAGCACAGATGTGTTCATTGTACGAGTTGGACCTGGGGGGATTTTGGAGCTGCTGGTAGCCATTTGGCAGCATATATTGCCTAAGGAAAAATCCATGGCATGGCATATATTTGTTATTCTTTTTGGCCACTAAGCACCTTCGAACAACTTTCCTATGTTGATGAATTCCCCAATTTATGAGACCACCTTTGTCTGTAAAAGCTAGATTCTTACCTTTGAGTCTTTCTTACTCCAGTATATGTGTGTTCTAGAATTTGCTATCAAACTCACTCTTGTCAGACTTTTAATCAGAAGCCAATGAGGTAAATAAGGACTTTATTCTTGGGAGGCAGTAGCAGCTTTATCCCATTTCTAGAAGCCCCAATAGCTATGATTCTAGCAGGAGCATCCAGTGCCTGGAACCAGAGCTGCTGGGACAAGTTATACTGGCAATGGTATCTCCAGTGAGTTGGTTTTTAACTTGATTTGCAGTTGAGTTACTGGCTACGAGTTTCCAAATTTCATTCTCAAGTCTTTCCAAAGGTAGTGTGAGCTAGCTAAAATAGTTTAGTAAATTCAGTTTTTTGCTTAAACTATCCATAGTTGGTTTCTGTTGTTTGCATTTAGGAACATTAAAGCAGAGAAGAGCAGATTCAGGAGATGGAAAGAGACCGGGTCCTAGGGATGTCATATGGGTTCTCAGATCCAGCCACACCTGAAGCCAGAACCCCTTGCTTCTTCATTTATATGAAGCGATGAATTCTCATTTTCTTCAAGCCTATTTGAATTGAATTTTTGAAGCTTGCCTTCAAATACAGATACTCCTCCACTTACAATGGGGTTGTATCTTGATACTGTAAGTAAAGTTCAACTTATGGTATTTTCCACTTACAATGGGTTTATCCAGAGGTAACCACATCGTAAGTTGAGGAGTGTACTGAAGGCATATGGATTTGGCATCATTGTAAAGTAGAAAAATCTAAGTCGAAATCTTACAAATTGGGGACCATCTATAATCTCAATTGTTGTCACCCTCGTCTTCTCTATTATGTCCTGTATATGATTTTTTAATGATTTTGACATAAAAGTTAAAATTAATAATATGCTTTTAAAAACCCATTTAATTCTCTCAGAGGCTATTTATTTCTGTGATCCAAGATTTTTTTTTTAACAGGCCAGACATCTGTTTAATGTTTAACATCAGATGAAGCCAGAAAATATTTGACAGTATTAATTTCATTTTTATCTTTGCAATATTTTTTTTTGTTTTAGCTTTTTAACACATCTAACGTACTTAATAGTGGAAAGTGAAATTAAATGTATGATTTTTCTAATTGATTTCTAAAGTTTTATTAACGCATAACCAAGCTAGATACTAATTATTTATATTTAAGCATTAAACTCCACATGGTTGCATATACTTTTTGTAATAATCTGCCCACATTGTATTATAAAAATAGAAATTACACATTCACTCAAATGGATGTTTTCCTTCCAGTGGAAATGTTTCTAGAGTACATATTGTAATTTCCTAAAATGTTTGACATCAAATTCCTTTTTCTGTCATTATAATTTCTGGCACATGCATTTCACATAAATTTTGGTCAAAGGATGTTTCTAGCACCCCTCCCACCCCAAAAGTTGTTGCTTCTCAATGTTTGTGAAACAAAATTATACACCTTTCTTTCTCAGAGCTGGGTCATATGGGCTAGTGAGTTTACTCATTGGCATGTGATTTGGACTTTCATCAAACCAACTAACCAAGATGAAACCAAGATGAAAATGTCAACTTATTTGAATGAACACATCTGTGTTACTTAAAAAAAAAAAAAAGCATGTTGGCGTAACATACACAAACACAATATTGGATTTATTTTTATTCTTTGGACTCAAAAATGTAGTTGATTCTTATCATTATAAAAGGAAAGATGAATATTTTTAAAAAGAGTGAAATTATAGAAACATTCAAAAGGAAAAAAGTATCCAGAATATTACTATCAGACATAACCATTGTTATTTTGGAGTATTATCTTTAAACCTTCTAACTAGACATGTATTTTAATATTCCTTTTCATTTTTGAGATAATCATGTCCACATAGTTTTATATAATGCTTTTTAATTAATTTCATAATAAAATAGTTGTAAAGCATTAATTTTGCATCATCTGCAATTTGGATGAAATTATTCCATTGCATGACATTGTTACTTTGTTTGTGAATATGAGAATTTATAAAATTATGGAATTATAATTTTAATTTTATAATCATTATAGGTCTAGAATAAAGTCTTAGTTTTTATAATCTAATTATATGTTTGGCTGAAAATACATTATAATTTCACTTAATTTTCCAGATTACCATGAGAGGTATATAAAAATGGTAGCATTAACTTTATTCGTGGGTAAGGAGTTGGTGGGGCGTGGTGCCCATATGAGAGAATACACACTACACAGTCAAGAGACTTGAGTGTCTAAAGCCTGGCTCCCTTCAAAAGCAATGAACTCTGTGATCTTGGCCAAGTGACCCTGAATTTTAATTTGTGTAGCGGAAGGTTAGGGGATGAAATTAGATCAGGGGTTCCCAAGCTGTTGTCTGTGAATCAGGGTTCATTTTAGACAAAGTTCTATCCAGTCTGTGATGAAAAGAGAAAACAAGTCAGTAAGTTTATCAGACAACAAAACTTATTTAAATATATTTTTCTCTCTCTTTCACCCCCTAAGGTTATAGCCTTTTCAGGAACCACTGCCTTAGATGATGATCCCTTCGGACTCTAAAATTCTGAAGCTACAAAGTAAGGTCTTAGGGACTCGAGAAATAAAATATCAACCTAGTTAGAGGGTCAGAAAAACAAAAAATAAAAAGAAAACATAAAATATGTCATGAAGACGAGAAAGAAGTTATCCGTGTGTGTGTGTGTGTGTGTGTGTGTGTGTGTGTTTAGCAATTTTGAATTTTTAATGCTATCTGGTGCTCTGTAAAGACAATAGAGGCAAGTTGACTTCCTGTTCTGCTGGTGAAACTTCAGCTTCAATTCCTGGCAGAAGTTAACATTTAACATGACTTTAGTTGGGCCTTCCAATTTTTCTCATGGTTAGAGAGAGATTATTTAAATCAGCTTCACTAGTCTCATTTTACATTTTAATCTGATAAAACAGGGTGATCAGAAAGCCAGATCTGATGGAAGGAGGAAGGGGACATTTGCTTTTCCTTCTCATTTCCATTAGCTTTATGTCCTTGTATCTGGAGAGCACATAACGCTAAGGAAATCTGGGTTTTCTTACACAGCCGGTTTTAAAATACTGCTTTGCAACTCACTATGTGTAAAAACCAATCAGTAGTGCATTGATAGATGGCTCTTTAGTGAGTTTGGAAGTGAAATTGTAGCTGTGATGACACATTGGCAGGCAAATGGTGGGGTGTGTTTAAAGAGCTGTATGCCCAGGGTTCAAATCAGGGCTCTGGTGGCTGCATTTGAGTAGATGAGTCATTCATCTGTCATGACCTCTGGAGTTATCCTCATTCACACAGGTTTCAGATTCATTCACGTAGACATGATATGTGTATGTCTTGAGGAGAATAATCAAGAGCTTTCCCCTTTATCATGAATTACTGAAAGGATTTATAAACCTTAAGTAGAATTTGAAATATTTTTCCAAACCAAAATAATATATTTACTTTTATCTACAACATTATGTTTTTGTAGTCTTCCAAATATTTCCCTCTAATTGCTTTTGCGCTGAATTCTTCACTTTGATTGATGTGATTCAATTCTATATGGAAGGCATAGCTCATCATTAAAGATCTGGAAATATACTGATAGAATATAATTGATTCTCATTTTAAAGTTTCATGTTTTATTTTCTCTTTCATTAGGAGTAACTTCTTACACAGCTTCTGCTTATGCAGATGCATAACATAAATAGTTTTCAATTTCCTAGTTTCTCTCATTTTAAATGTGGGCAACAGAAGATGTGAATTTAATTCTTTCTGGTCCCTCATTCTGTCCAGGGTTTCCATTCATGTGGTTGTTCATAAGCATTATAGGCACACTTGGCTTCAGGGCATAAATGTATTCCCTACTCAGCAATAGAAATGATTTTTCTCTAAACTGGGACTGTGGAATCCATGGCTCTGGTTAAATGATGTCTTTGTCTGAGTCTCCCTTTTTTTTTTCTTTTTTTTGAGACGGAGTCTCGCTCTGTCGCCCAGGCTGGAGTGCAGTGGCCGGATCTAAGTTCACTGCAAGCTCCGCCTCCC
>NW_012104043.1:961521-964582 GCF_000951045.1 Mandrillus leucophaeus
CCTTCCCTTCCCTTCCCTTCCCTGCCCTCCTCTCCCATTCTCTTCCCTCCCCTCCCCTCTCCTTCCCTTCCTTCCCAGTCCCTCCCCTTTCTTCTCTTTTCTTTTTTTTCACCTCCTCCTTCCTTCCTCCTTCCCTCCCCCTCCTCTTCTTCACCATCAGTGTGGCAGCGGTATCTCTCTCCATGGCTATACAATGGCATCAGTTGCTCCAAGTATTATATCCTCATATGACAAAATATAAAATAGGAAAGGAAGAGGTTCTTCTTGAGGCTTTCTCAGCAGTCTCCCTATGTTTATTTCATTGGTCAGAACCAAGTCACATGGCCATTGCCTGCTGCAGAAAGGCTCGGAGAGGGAGTACAGTCTGTTCTGCCACATCCATTTCCAGGAAATGAGCACATACATGCATTGATAAATAGGGGAATTATGTTGACATACTCTGGAAGCTGTGTTGGTGTAGCAAAAGCGCAGACTATAGCAGCCTAGCAGGAGAGAGAATTAATAATAACTTTTAGCAGGAAAGGCAAAAGCCTTTAGCTGTACAGGCAGGAACCTTTTTTAACTTTGTGAAAGAAAATGTAAAATGAGTGCTTATTCCTGACACTCCCTCATGTGAGGGCACCTGTTACTCCTGAGTCTCGTACAACTCTAAGCCTGTGGCGGGTTCCACTTCCTCCTATATTTCACTCGCGTCCGTGTGAAGAGAACACCAAACAGTCTTTGTGTGAGCAACAAGTTTATTTCACCTGGGTGCAGGCGGGCTGAGTCCGAAAAGAGAGTCAGCGAAGGGAGATAGGGGTGGGGCCGTTTTATAGGATTTGGGTAGGTAGTGGAAAATTACAGTCAAAGGGGGTTGTTCTCTAGTGGACAGGGGCGGGGGACACAAGGTGCCCACCAGGGGAGCTTTTGAGCCAGAATGAGCCAGGAGAAGGCGTTTCACAAGGTAATGTCATCAGTTAAGGCAGGAACAGGCCATTTTCACTTCTTTTGTGATTCTTCAGTTACTTCAGGCCATCTGGATGTAGACATGCAGGTCACAGGGGATATGATGGCTTAGCTTGGGCTCAGAGGCCTGACTCTATACCCACTCTATCAGCAGCCTCACTGTCTCAGAATTCTGGAATGCATTCCATATTGTTCTTTCTTTCTCTTTTTAAAGTGACTTTTTAAGCATAACATATATGAACCACATGTGAATACATGAACTGGAAATGAATAGTCCATGTTGTTTTAATGCTTTTTATTATATCCTGAGTAGCCCTAGCTATCTTAACTGCCAGCCTAATGTTGTCCAAATTATATTCTGAAATACCCTCTATGTTTTTTTTTTAGGTCTACTTTTACCCCCAACCCCTTCTTTTTCCTATAAGCTCTATTATTTTTAGGGCCTAGTTTTGCAAAAAAACAAGGATTTCCAGTAACGGACTTATAGCTGAAACAACTGAATCTGACATTTTCAGTTCCCGTCCCAAGAACAGGGCTTTGTCAGTGGGAAGAAGCAGGTGCAATGATTTGTTGGGTAGAGGTCAGCAATGTCTGTCTCATAGTGCATATGGACATAACTTTACTCTCACAGGTTCAATATTTGACATGATGAGAATGGTTCAGAAAAAGTAAAAATGCTACAGCTGAATGTGGAGACCGACAGTTTAATGTAATTGGTAGTAGATTGTCATTCAAGTGCAATTTGTACTGTGACTAATGGATTTGTGTACAAGGCTTGGGAAAGATTTGTGGCTCCTCCTTTGCCATCTTGTAGATGTAGGAGAGAGGAATGAGAGGCTGGTCCACCAGATTAGCAAAGCATTTTTATCTCTGCACAGCAGATCTTTGAGCAGCCCCAGACTACAGAAGCTGCTTGGAAATGTGGAGATGAGGATTCACTGGCCAATGCTTAGGCATACCAGGGGAATTTTTGGAGTGGGGGATAACTGCGGACACCCAGGCAGGCCACAAACTTCCAGAAGTAGCTTTCCTTGAAGGAAGCTAGAGCATATTAGCACCCGGGCCAGCCTGGGAAACATGAGTCATAGAGTCGCCCCAGCCTGACCTGCCCCGGATAGCAGAACCCACACTGCTGGGCCACGGGGGGATAATTGTAGGTTCTCTATAAGGCACTTCTCTGCGTTCAGCCAATTGAGAGGAGAGAAAGATCCTCAATCTTACTTTAAATAGAAAAACATCTTTCACAACTCCCTCTAGCGATTACCTAGATTCTTCTTAAAGATCACCAGTGACAGGTAATGTACTCTCTTTGGAGTTTATACTATATAGTTAAGAGAATGGATTCAAGTCAGATTGCCTGGGTTCAAATTCCAGTTACTCTACTCAACCAAGGATCTGATCTTGATCAAATTATTTAACATCCTGGGTCTCAGTCCTTTCATCTATAAAATGATGGTAATAATATACAGCATAAGGTTGTGAAGATTTTATATGTATATATATACACACACACACATTAGTTAGAACATAATTTATATATAACTTTACATATATATATATAACTTATATGTATATAATTTAGAGAAACCTAGCACCATACAAGTGTCATTCTTAGTACTGTTATTGTAATTATTTTTATTAGACTGACCAAATCAAAGATAATCCAAATCAGAACACATGGTCTGACAAGAAACTTCATTCCATTTCTTGGTTGAACTGAGAAGTTAAGTTGGATATCAAAATATTTGTAAAAAACATTTGTTGCCTTTACCCATCTCCTCATCTCCTATTCTTTCTTCCATTCCTTCTTCTGGAAGCTATCTAGCAGCTTCTCTCTGGAGGACTGCATTCTCTGCTTTCAGAATAAGTACTTCAAATGCTTCAAGTAGGGATAACACTGCCTCCATCTCCAGGAGTGGGCATGTGATTCAGTGTTGGCCAAAGGCACACATTCCCCTGACCATGTGATTTGTTCAGACTTGGGCATGAAACACTGTCACAGCCAGTGGGGAACGAGTGTTTTGCCAGGTTAGCAGGAAGAAGCACAGATGTGTTCATTGTACGAGTTGGACCTGGGGGGATTTTGGAGCTGCTGGTAGCCATTTGGCAGCATATA
>NW_012104043.1:969037-994375 GCF_000951045.1 Mandrillus leucophaeus
ATTTTTTTTAGTAGAGACGGGGTTTCACCTTGTTAGCCAGGATGGTCTCGATCTCCTGACCTCGTGATCTGCCCGTCTCGGCCTCCCAAAGTGCTGGGATTACAGGCTTGAGAGTCTTCCTTTTTAATGTTTACCTCAGTTGCTTTTCCATTAACTCTAAGTTGCAGAGCACCTTTGCCCAAGGGCCCTTTTGTAGAGGTAAACAAAGTTGGTTGGAGGGCACACAGAGAGAAGTGATATCAGAGAGGGTCACATGTTTGGTGCTCCAGCTGCTATAGCATTCAGGAGACAGATTCCCAGAATGGGTCAATTTTATCAGTGTTTAAGAGAATAAAGAAATGTTAGAAGACTCCCAGAACCTGGCCCCAAATCTATTTTCAATCTGCTTTGTTCGTGGCAAAGGGCATTCAAAAAACAGGCAAGACAAGCGGTGAAGCAATCAGCTATAAATAGTAGAGCCTCTGTTTGAAGACAGTGTGTTCTGTCAAAGACTGCGAATATTTGGGTTCTTGCAAAGAACTGTGTCTAATTTTACTCAAATTTGCAAGTGTAGATGAGAAAATCAAAGAAAAAAGTACCCAAGAGAACACAGCACATCATACCGGTGTTTGATGTTCTGTTTCATTTTGTTTTTTGTTCTAGTCACAGGACGGAAAATTTCCACTTTGCCTAGATTGTCTGCTGTTGCAGGGCTGCTCCACAAACTCCATTCACCTTACGGAGCACCTGCCACATGCCAGAAACGAGGTGTGAGCATCAGAAACACAAAAGAAACATTCCCACCCATAGCCCTGCAGAAGAGAAAGGCAAGAGAACTGAGAATTCTAACTTACAATCCCACGTGCTGAGTGCTACAAAAAGGGTGATATGGAAAGAAAGGTGAGGACTTAGGGTAACTGACTCATCCTGGTTTGTCTGGCAGATTTTTGGTTTTAACACTGAAAGTCTTGTGTCCTGGGAACCCCCTTAGTCCCAAGCAAAACCAGACAGTTGGTTGTCTTAGTGAGGTACTCAGTGGGAACTGCTGGAGGGAGTAATGGGATTGGGGAGGGAATAGGATGTTAGAAAATGTCCCAGAAAAGAAGAAATGTTTAAGCTGCCTCTGAAAGGCCAAGGTAGGAAAAGATAGGTGTGCTAGGCAGAATAATGGCTCCTGAAAATAAGCAGAGCCTAATCATTCGAGCCTGTGAATGTTATCTTATATGGCAAAAGGGATTTTGCAAATGTGATTAAATTAAGATCTTGAGACAGAGTGTTCTAGATAATCTGGGTGGGCTTCTCTGTAACCATAAATGTTCTTATAAAAAGGACATAGAAATCTGCTAACAGAGGAGCAGACAGTGGAAGAGGTGACAATGGAAGCAGGAGGTCAGAGTAATGTACAGGAAGGGGTCACCAGCCCTGGAATGCCCATGGTCACCAGAGCTAGGAAAGGCAAGGAAATAGATTCTCCCCCAGAGCATCCAGAAGGAACTGGCCTTGCAATAGCTTGACTTTAGCTGAGTGAAACTGATTTCTGGCTTCTGGCCTGCAGATGGTAAGAAAATAAGTGAGTGCTGTTTTAAGCCACTAAGCTTGCAGTGATTTGTGTCAGCAGCGACATGAGATGAATACAGGAGGGAATGCAGGGAAGGGCAATCTAGGCAGGAGGCTAGCATGACAAAACCTGTAAGAGGGCAAGGGATGTTCAGGATACCACAGGCAGTCAGTGTGTCTGCAGTGAAGCATGCATGGAAACACAGTAGGAGAGGAAGCTCCGGAGAGAGGCAGGGGCTGGGCTGTGAAAGAGTTTTTCCTCCATATTGAAGACAATGAAGACACACTCTATGCTTTAAAGCAGTGCCATAATGTGATCATATTTCATTTCGGAGAAGTCTTTTTGGTAACAGGATGGGAAAGTAGATAATTGTGAGGAGGATGAAGATTCAAAGAAGCAGAAACATCCACTTAGAATGATTATATTGTCCAGGCAAGAAAAGATAGGACCCTTGATACCCTTGATGGCCAATGGGGACGAAGAACAGGGGCAGTTTCTAGAGATTCTCAGGAGGTGGGTTATACAGGACTTGGTGTCCACCAAGTGAGGCAAAGAAAAGGTTGAAAATTTCATTTGAGTGCTTTGGAGGATGGGGCTGTCAATGCAGAGATGGGAATACAGGAGGAGCAGCATGTGTACAGGCTGTGGTTGGGAACGAGGGGTTAGCTTTTAGGATATAGAGGAATGAAATGCTTTCAAATGAGTGCATCTTTGTTCCGCTAAAAAATTGAATGTCAGTTATAATCATCGGACACCTCTCAAGATGTGAAAGATTAAAATTACATTTTAAAAGCCTAAGTTACAGGCCAAACGTGATGGCTCACACCTGTAATCCCAGCGCTTTGGAAAGCCGCAATGGGAGGACTGCTTGAGGCTAGGGAGTGTGAGCAAGACCCCATCTAAGTTATGGTATTACATCACAAAAATACTACTATTTCTGTACTTAAAAATGCCATGGAATACTAAAAACAGGTATATTAGTCCCCATTATTTAATTTTTGACTTTTGGAAATACACTTCTATTTCAAGGTTCTACTTAATCTTCCCTTTTCCTCCACTGGAACCAAAATATCCTATATTATAGATTTTTTTTTATTTATCTTATTTCTTCATTTAGGGAGATAAGCTTCTGAAAACCAAGACCGCGTTACATTCAACTTTGTGTCCTCACAACCTAGTACAGGATCTGCACATAGTTGCGCTTAATAAATATTTGTTGAATCAACCATTTACTATTGTTCTTCCTCATAGTAAGCTGACTTTACATTTCCCAATGCCTTATCATGTCTTTCTCATCACATCTAGTTGCTGAAGTCACTTGGATATAAGGCACAAGGCACACCTCTGGTCATGATGAGAATAAAAATCTAGTTTGGTGACATACCAAGGCTCCTTTATGAATTTTCCACTGTTGTCAGGTTCTTTTCAAAGTGATAAAAATTTCCACACATTAAAGAAAAATTTGACCAAGAATTTTTCTTTCATCTCTTTAGGACTCTTCCCATGAAGAGAAAAACTACAGCAGTAGAGAAGATAATGCATAGCCTTCCTTAAAGATGATTTATAAGTACAGGGTGGAGTGGTTCGGTAAGTAGTTGTTTCATACAAGTGTCAATAAAGAATGTGCCTTTTTGCTTGGGGCTGTTAGAGGTAGAATTGTTGGTTGAAGTATTGCAGAATGTGCCCTTATTTGGAAATAGGGTCTTGTCTGTTTTTTGTGTTGTGAGACGGAGTTTTGCTCTTGTTGCCCAGGCTGGATTGCAATGGCACGATTTCGGCTCACGGCAACCTCCGCCTCCCAGGTCCAAGTGATTCTCCTGCCTCAGCCTCCCAAGTAGCTGGGATTACAGGCATGCGCCACCATGCCTGGCTAATTTTGTGTTTTTAGTAGAGACGGGGTTTATTTATGCTGGTCAGGCTGGTCTTAAACTCCTGATCTCAGGTGATCCGCCCACCTCAGCCTCCCAAAGTGCTGAGATTACAGGCGTGAGCCACCGCACCCGACATGGAAAAACGGTTTTTACCCAGAGGTAATCAATGTAAAATGAGGTCACTAGGAATGGCCATAATCTAATATGATTAGTGTCTTTGTAAAAAGGAGAAATTTGGACACAGAGCCTGATGCACAGAGGGAAGATGGTCTGTGAACTTGGAGGATGGGAATGATGCACCTCTAAGCCAACGGGCACCAAACATTGCCAGAGAACCACTGGAGTCTAGGAAAAGCCAGGGAAAGATGCTTCCTCTGCAGGTTTCTGAGGAAGTGTGGCCCTGCCGACCCTCGAGTTTGGACTACTAGCCTCCAGAATTGAGAGACAGATGTTTCTATTTTTCAGTTGTCATCCAATTTGTGGCACTTTTGGTGACAGCTCTAGCACACTCATTTGGGGGATCATAGACTGTGTACCAGCACCTCATCCTACCACATTTTTTTTTGACTTGAAATATTTTAGAATAAAAGCATATGTTGACAGTTCCAAATTCAAAGAAAGTTAGCAAAATTTAAATATTTCTGTTTAGGACAGGAAAAGAATCAGTTAGGCTGTTAAACGAATAAAGATTGAAAAATCGTGAAAATTTTTGCTAAACAGAACTGGCAATCATGCCAGTAGAGCCTATCGCTGATCTATTCATACTTGAGGGGAAATTTTCTGGATATGACTGACAGCCATGAGATGCCATCGCAGAATAGAGATGGGATTTTATTTTTTATGTAAGGTGCAGAGACAGACAATAATCACTTAAACTAAGATTACTTACGGTCATTTGTGTAAAAAGTACTATATTTCCATTTCACTATACACTTCACATTGCACTAGTTATCTAATATGTCTTTCCTGCAATTTTGAAGGTGTCAAGATGTTAAGGACCACGTGTAACTAGTTCCTGGCTGTATCCTTGTGCTAGTGGGTGTCCCTGGCATCCATGGTTGTGAGAGGAAGGAACAGAGGCAAAGAGAATGGGAGAGAGCAGAAGAGAAGAATCAAATTTGGTTTTATTCTTCATTTAAAATCTTCACATTTTTCCATCACAATATATGGCAGTATTTCAATCTAATTCTTTTTAAAAATAATATTGTGCCATATTTAAAAGTTCGTCTTTATTTTTTCTGAAGTAAAGATATTTTTATTTTCTTAGAATGGGATTAAGAGCCTATGATGTGACTGTTCCATTAGAATATTAGTTATTTATAATATTACGGTTTCTATTTTATTTTTTGAGCATTATGTTTCAACCTCTATTCTATCTCTGCCAACTATCTTGTAAATATCCCCACAAGGGAGATGTTATAGACAAATAATTGTGAGAAAAAATAATTGTAAGCAAATCCCTGTAGATCTATAGTCACTTTGTCATATTAAAGGAAAAGGGCACAGGGATATATTTCAATTTGAGAATCAGGATACCTGTTTGCATTCTGCCACCAACATGCTTTGACACTGAATAAAGCTCTTAAGCACAGTTTTATTCTTTAGAATAAAAGCTTCTCAATGAACATTTTGCATTGATTACTTGATAACCATCTTTAAATGTTATGAACATCTGGGAATAAAAAATTCTCTCTGATTGCAAAGTGCTATATTGCTTGTGTTTATGTATAAAACTCATTCAGGAGATTGTTTCTTCTTGTCATTAAGAAAATAAAGCCAGCATCAGCATTCTCCAAAAGGACCAGGCACAGTGGCTGGTCCTTTCCAGCACTTTGGAAGAATGAGGCAGGCAGCTCACTTGAGCCCAGGAGTTCAAGACCAGCCTAGGAAACATGGCAAACCCTGTCTCTACAAAAAAATACAAGAATTAGCTGTTGTGGTGGCAGGCACCTGTAGTCCCAGCTGCTTGGGAGGCTGAAGCTGGAGAATCACCTGAGCCCAGGAGGTCAAGGCTGCAGTGAGCCAAAATGTAGACCTTTAAAATGATGACTTTCCCCTTTGAATCAGTCTTCAGGGAAGGCTACGCATTCATTTAAATTAGGTTAATAGTGTTTAAAACATGGCTGAAACGTCTCTTTTCAACTGCAGTCAAAGCTGTTTCTCATTCTTTGAATATCCTCTTTGATGGCAAGTTTTTATACTCCTAATATTTAAATTAAATTTTTAATTTGGTATTAAAAATGGCTAAAATGCCAGGCATGGTGGCTTATGCCTGTAATCCCAGCACTTTGGGAGGCCAAGACTAGAGGATCACTTGGGGCCAGGAGTTCAAGGCCAGCCTGGCCAACATGGTGAAATCCCGTCTCTACTAAAAATACAAAAATTAGCTAAGTATGGTGGTGCATGCTTGCAGTCTCAGCTACTTGGGAGGCTGAGACGTGAGAATTGCTTGGACTTAGGAGGTAGAGGTTGCAGTGAGCTGAGATGGCACCTCTGCACTCCAGTCTGGGCAACAACATGAGACTGTCTCCGGAAAAAAAAAATGCTAAAAGTCTTTGTAACCAAATATAACTAATGAGATGTCACTATAAAATGACACTTTCTGATATGCTCATGTAATAGCTCTGAATGTTACTTCCAAAAGTTATTTCAGAAGCAATTAGGCGGGGTCAGCATATTGGGATTAAAGGTAAAATCACCCATGATTATCCTCGGGAAATAAAATATTTACTTGCACTTCTATATTATGATGTATTAGTAAAATAAAATCTTACTACTATACGGTTATACCTCTTGTTCATGATAGATGATGTGAAACTCAGAAACGAAATGAGAAAGATGTGCTCTAGTGAAAAGTCTAAGGGTGATTTTCATCTCCAGGTCTGCAACATACAACAAATAAATTCCTTTCTTTTCCTATGAACAGAAGAGGTGGTTTGGGATAAACACAATGAGAGTCTAAGAAAAGCAGGCATATGTGTGTGCATGTTTCCTCCTTTGAGGCTGAGGTGAGCTCACAAGAGAAAACATGCCTCATGCCATTGATACTATAGTCTCTAGCCCTAGGGTTGCCCTGGGATTTCCATAGACTTCAAAATGCTCAAGGCATCTAGGGGATTGATTGTTTTGCCCACTGTTGGTCAGCAGTCTGCTCTCATAGACTGGGAAATGGACTGAGTGCCCCTTTCCATGCCTGGCCAGCCACAGCACCACTTGCATTCCTGCCCTGCGGAAAAGCGTATGTGAGTACCTCATAGCCTACAGGCCTAGTGCAATATAGCAGCTGCATCTGATCATGTAACCTCATTGAAGCTGTTGTGTGTGGTCTAGTCTGTTTGGTGTTCTGTCCAAGGGGCACAGTTCTTAACCAAACATATTTGAAAAGTTAATCAATTTGTTCATTGTGTAATTTGAAATGCATTAAAGTAAATACTTATGGACCTTCTGGAATATTTCTGGGATCGCTGTTCTTTCACACCTTATACTCTTTGACACGTAATTATAGCTTCTCATTTGCCCACTGCAATTCCCCCTCTCCTGCTAGGCCCTTCCATTCCTCTTGCCTCTCGGGTTCTGCAATATTCTGTTTGCTCTCCAATTCTGCATCCCAAAAGATTAGAAAAGGGTTTTGCAGAGATAAGCTGACTTTAGGGAAAGCGAATAGAAATTGGTCTGATAAACTGGAAGTCAATGGACATACCAATAATTGCTATTGTGTTTAGTTTGTAATTTTAGTTTACGAATTCTAGTGTCTGTGCTGCATTCTCATTGTGACTCAGTATGTTCTTTCCATTCCCTACAGTGTCCTAGTTACCCTATCCTCACAGTATTTTTGGCTGTGATGGTTGTTTATATGATATCTTTTTAATTCTCCTGCATCTCTGACCTCTCTCTATTTCACTGCATTGTTGACTTCTTGCCTCATAATTTAGTTTGTCTCCTCAGATTCAAGCCACATGCCCTCTGCCTTGTCTTGCATTGTCTGATTGCAGGGGTAGGGACAAAAGCGAAAAATAAGACAAGGGCAGAGGAGAGGCAGGGACACAATTAAGGAAGATGCCTCAATTTAGGCTGGGGAGAGTCTGCATGCAAGGCAGGCAGGTGCTGATGCAGAGATCAGGAGGCTAGGATGGAAGATTTGCCTCTAGGGAAGATACTCTAGGAGCTCTGCTGCAGTTTCCCAGAACAATTTTTAAAAAAGGATCCTAAAACTGACTTGAAGAATGGATGCATCATTGGAATAATCACATAGCCTTTCAAGGATTCTACTTTGAAGATGTCAACACCATTGAAAGCTAGATATTTTGCTGTATTTAAGAGAAGCATCACTTCTGTGACTTTATAGCCATGTCTCCTACATCTGTGCTATTGTTCTTCATATCTGAAATAGAGGTTGACAGTCATCACTAATGATGCAGATGGAGCTTTCTTTTTTTAAATACGTAGTGTACCTGAGGCCAGGCGTGGTGTTTCACGCCTGTAATCCAAGCACTTTGGGAGGCCGAGGCAGGTGGATCTCTTGAGGTCAGGAGTTCGAGACCAGCCTGGCCAACATGGCGAAACCCCGTCGCTACTAAAAATATAAAAATTAGCAGGGTGTGGTGGCACGCCCATCTAGTCCCAGCTACTCAGGAGGCTGAGGCAGGAGAATTGCTTGAACCCAGGAGGCAGAGGTTGCAGTGAGCCAAGATTGTACCAGTGCACTCCAGCCTGTGGGGCGACAGAGCAAGATCTGTCTCAAAAACAAAACAAAACAAACAACAACAACAACAAAAAAAAAACAACAGCAAAAATTACAGTATACCTGAAAGATTAGATAAGGAGCCAAGGCACTAACACATTTCCAAACTATATTATTTTCTCTAGTAACTGTCTAGGGAACTTAAATTCTCTAGACTTTACTTTTTCATGCAGGCTATTAGGGGTCCTAGTTTTGTGCCCTAGTGAAAAAATTTGGGGGTCCTTCAGCAAGAGTCAAGAGGCTAAAATAGGCAACAAAAGAGCTTTCATATGAACAGTTCTCAGGAACCTGAAAAAGCAAGCCCTCAACTCTTTAGCCCTACCTCTCACTGTTTCTCAGAAACAACATCTCATTTTTTGGTCTTTACTTTCATATCTGAAGCAAATATTTTCTGACCTCTTTTTACCCACTCAAATCTCTCCATACTTTAAGGTCCAGATCAAGTCTAAACTCTCCCAAGACTCACGTTGACTGCCCCAGTTCACATTAATAGGTTCTCTGAACTCCTATGGCAGATTTCGATTTTTTCATCAATTCTGCTCATCCTAGAGTTGTGTCATGGGTGTCAGTTTTGTCTTAATAATCAACCATATGACAGCGCTGTCTGAGGAATGGGATTATTGTGCACCTTTTGTATTCTCTGCTCATTTAAACCTACTCAACACATTATATAATGAGTCTTCAGTCAATACTAGCCAACTGTAGTTAATCAACAAATATATATCCCCTAGAGCCCAAGATAAAAGAAAGTTCTTTGGTAATAAGGAGTTCATAAGAGTCAAAATCTTGGGAGAGTTGTTCAAGATCTGAGCTTGGAAAAGCTAAATATTTTGTGGAATTAATGTAAGGCATACCTCAGACAGGAAACATAAACCACAGTTATTTTTTAGAAAGATTTCTTCTGCATAAGTTCCATGTTGAGAAATTGTTGCACCTAATTATTGGTTAACCTGCTTTTCAACAAGAAAACAAATTTGATACCTGCAGAGAATCAATCAGGAAAGATTTTACCTCATGAGATTTGGGACTTCCAGCAAGCTCATTTTGTGAAGTTCATTTCCCTCATGAGGAAAACAAAGAGAATCCCTTGGTTCAACAACTTGGTCTCTTGACCCCGCATGCACAAAGTGTAAATGTGGGAAGACATAGTAAATCAGGCAGAATTGGAGGGTGAAAAGACCAGGAGAAGTTCTGCAAATTTCTAATTTGACCCAATTTTTCTTACACAGTGATAACTGCTGCCAGATTTAAGATTCAACTAAACCTCAAGCTGTGAAGACATGTTTACTCATAAAAATGATCCAATGGAATATTTATCAGCT
This sequence comes from Mandrillus leucophaeus, assembly GCF_000951045.1. Taxonomy (NCBI): domain Eukaryota; kingdom Metazoa; phylum Chordata; class Mammalia; order Primates; family Cercopithecidae; genus Mandrillus; species Mandrillus leucophaeus. The sequence goes on from NW_012104043.1 coordinate 978,509, forward strand.
TAATGGGTATTGCGTGAAGTTAAACACAAAACAGACAAAGATCTGGAATGCAACAGTCATCAATACAGGGCCTGGAGACAACAAAAATAAGGTTGAATTAACACCAAAATTAAGACTGTATAGTAGGTACAAATAAAGTTGAAAGTCTTTTATGAATCACTGGCTTAAACATATCTGTATGGAAGAGCTGGGAAAAAGGGTTGCTCTTCTTTCTATTTCTTTAAAGGGGAGCCTGTGAGACACAGGGATCATTTTTGTTTCGGTAGGTGGAGTTCACTAACCAAAATGACAACAAACTCTGGGAAATGGGCACTTACTCCTGGCATCTGTTCAAACCTCCTAAAACCAGGCATGTTTTCCTGTCTGATGTATAAGCCACCCAGGCACAAATTAAAAGCAGATGCTCCATGGTTTTTTGAGGCTATTTATAGCTCAGAGTCTATACTTTCTGGTAATCTCTATACAGCAGAACATTCCGAAGGGATAGTGAGCATTTTGCAATAATGAATACCCCATTCTAGTAGATTTCAATTTCTCTGTTTTGGAATTATTCTACAAACCTTCTTTCCTCAGTGGGAAAAACTATTGTTGCAAAAGGAAAATGAGGTGTTTTCCATACTACATATGCCCTAATTACACAATCACAAGATTTGATATGTGAACTAAAAGCAAGAAGGATAGTTTTATTTTTATGCCCTGAACTCCCTCTCTTGTTAAATTCATGCATTTTGGTTTAGTCTGTTCTTCAGAGCAATCACTTGAAATATGAAGCACAGCAGCATTTATAAATTAAAATGGAAAACATTAGGGTTTCCATCGAAGGAAATAAACATTGAAGGAAGTAAATCTATTCTACCAAGATGTATTGTGTGTTATGTGCATAGAGCAGGTACTATGGAGATTAAACAAAGAAGTACAATTGTTGCTCTTTGTCTTCAGTGAACTTGAAATTGTTGTGAAGAGAGTGATTCAGTGCAGAAAACTGAATTTAATAATAGAAAATAATACAGCAGGTGTTGCCTACATGTATACAGAAAATGATAATCCTGGGGAGAGATTTTAATATACCCTGAAATAGTCATCTTTGATATTAAACACAGAGTAGTCTCATAATTCAGGACTGAATTATGGAACAATGGACAATGAAAGTGAATTAACTTACTCAGAAAATGCCCATATCTCAAAAGGGCCAATGCTCTGAGCTAGGAGCCGTGAACACAGGAGGAATGAGATCCCATAGGGAGGTGATGTGCCTGCTAAAGTGGGTCCAACTTCTTTGCCTATTGAAGCAATCTTAGAGTTCCCTTTCTACAAAATAATACTTGTCCCCTGTTTTATGAAGCTTTTTTTCTAGGTGACACTTCTATCCCTTGAATAGATTCTTCTATCTCCTCTTTTCCCTCCCTAAACTGTACTTCACTCATGAAGCACTTCCTACCAAAGGAGAGATGGTAATGAGGCCATCTCCACCGACGAGTGATTGATTGAAATAAGCTTGCCCTTAACTGGCTTCACTCACTGCTACACAAGACGCTCTCACCACTTTTCTTGAACACAATATCACTTTGGTAGTAGTTTGTGGTTTTTCTGTTTAGTCGTCTTTCCCCTTTTCTGCTAATATTAGTGTTTCCAACAAGACAATCGTGAGCTCTTTCTAATTTTTAACACGGTATCCATTAAGCAGATTAATGCTTCCAGTGATGATTGCGGTTATAAATAAATATAGTGCCTTAGAAGTTTAAAATGGAGGTTTATTTTAACATTTGTAAGTCTTAGCAGGGCTTATTGAGAAAGCTTCCAACCCTAAAGTAAAATAGAGGTGTTGTTTTTCTGCAAAATGAGATGTTTCAAAATTTTTCTCTTCACCAACTCAAACAACTCAGAATTTTTGAATGTGTTAGTGAAAATGATTCAGGAGAACTAAAAAATTTGGTAATGTTTGGGGAGTAATGGAACCTGGAAGCATTCTAAAGGCACATTTGTGACAGCAGAATCATAAAACTACCTGCAAATTACCTACAGACTTCAGTGATCCCCAAAGCCTCTACCCTTAAACATGTCCATTCTGTTTCTTCTTTTCAGAAAATTAAGCTTCCGTGGAAATCAGGGCAAAAGTTGCTCCTGTACCCTCTCTGTCACTCTCCATTTCTTATTGGTCAACAACAGCTACCTCAGAAAGGTCCACAGAAAGGATAGCTCCCGAGTTGACCCCCTTTATTTATTTATTTATTTATTTATTTATTTATTTATTTATATTTTTGGTTTTGAGACAGTATCTCACTCTATTGCCCAGGCTGGATTGCAGTGGTGTGACCTCAGCTCACTGCAGCCACAATCTCGTGGGCTTAAGCAATCCTCCCATCTCAGCCTCCCAAGTAGCTGGGAACACAGGCGTGTGCCACCACACCTGGCCAATTTTTGTATATTTTGTAGAGACAGGGTTTCGTCATGTTGCCTGGGCTGGTCTCAAACTCCTGGGCTCAAGTAATCCACCTGCTTTGACCTTCCAAAGTGCTGGGATTGCAGGCACGAGTCACTGTACCTGGCCCACCTTTTAATTTTACTGGACTCTACTCTAAAATGATATGAGGAATTTCTTATCTGAACTTATTTTTCACTGGGATTTATCTGTTGGAAGTTACTAGTAAGAAATCCCCACCCACCAAAAAATGAAAAAGTTTGCTGTTTGTGTTGGAATGGCTTAGGCTATGAATTCAAGCTTGTGCATTTATAGCCTGTCTTTTGCTTCTTCTGAGTTATTTGGCCATAGGCAATGTACTTAACTTTATCTTGCTTCAGTTTATCTATGAAATAGAAATAAAATAATAAAATAAAGAATCATTTTATTAACCATAGACACTGAACTCCAGCCTTACTCTCTTATTCTTTTTATAACTTGTTATTTGTCTTTGGAAAGTATGGATTACCCTGGTACAGCTTAGAAGCTAGTGTTAGGGAGCCCTGCTTCCCTTAGGTGATCAGGTCCTAAAGACGAAGTTGATAATAGAGTCTTAGGACACACAGATGATGTCAATGTGAATTACTAAGCACCACCTTCTGACCATTGCCCAGTAGAGAACCCTGCTAGTCAGTGAGAAGCAAGGATGCTCAAAGATGCCCGTCTCACAGTATGAATTCACCTTGGATGTTGGTAGCTCTGTCGTGTGAGTCTGTGATACTGTTGTCATGTGTTACTGATCATACCACAGTAATAGCACCTCTGGGTCCACCATTCTGCCTTTATAGAGTTTTCTTTCTTATTTGGAATAATCTGTCAACAAAAGATCTCTAGGTTAATAACCTTGAGTCTTTTCTTTGTCAATCAAAACTTCAAATCTACAAGAATGATAGTATTCTCTTAAACATACTGGCAATAGTGGTTGTTGATATGTAATAATAGCAGTACTATAAGTAGCTGATAATTATGTTTCCGTCACTTTGTCAGATTCAGTGCTTTGTATGTGTTAGTTCTTTTATTCCTTGTGACTCCCTCTGAAGAAGGTACTATTCTAGCCACCATTTATAGGCGAGGAAACTGTGGCACAGGTTGGTTAGCAATGTGCCCACGTCATCCAGCTAGTAAGTGGAAGCTAGAAAGCTAGGAACTGGGATTTGAATCCAGGTGATCTGGTCTCCAAGTTTTTACTCTTAGCCTCCAAGATGTATCACTTCTTTGTTAATAATGTTACATACTCTTTATTATATGTTCCTTTTGTGCATGTCACTGTTTTAAGTAGTTTGTATGCAATATTTTATCTCTTCTTTATAACTATCTTCTGAGGGAGGTTTCTGCTTCAATTTTTCAGATGAGAAAACTAAGGCTAAAAAAACTGAAATATTCTAACCAAAGTCACACAGCTAGGAAGTAGCAAAGCCAGCATTCCTCAAAGCCCCTAAGCTTAACCTATGAGCAAAACTGTCCCAGGTATGTGGAGCTAGTTTCTTCCAAATTGAGTGGAAAGTTCCATTTAGGTCATTTATGGTTTTTTTTTAATAACCTTTCCATAAAGTCATGTCAGGAACATGTCTTTAAAATTATCAGAGGCAAACTTTTTTTTTTTAAATTCACATATTTATAATTGGTGGGAAAATACTTTCTGGGTAGGGAGGGATTGGTATGTTCACAAACAAATATTCGGGGCATGTGTGGAGAATTGTGAGCTATGTATTTCGACTGGAGACTGTGGGGGGTAATAAATGGTGAAATTAGACAAGAAATAAGCCTGGAGAGGTGGGATGTGGCCAAATCATCTAGGGCCTTGAAAGCTTTGCTTGGAGTCATAATGCGCTCCACTGACAGTGAGGGACCTGTTGAGCTCCGTGCGGGGCCAGAGTTCCAGCCAACTGAGGGAGATTTCTGGGATGGTGGTGCGTAAGCCAGGTCGAAGCAGAGAAGCAGAAGTAGAACGATTAGGTAAAAGGTTATTGCATAGTTTTTGTAAATCCAGCAAAAGACGTGCAAGAATGTTTACGACTTCTCATTCATAATAGCAGCTTTTTTCATAAAATCCAGACAATAGAAAAATTATAGAGTAATTAAAAAGAACAAACTGCTGCTGTATACAGCAATAGGAATGAGTTCTACAGATATAAGACTGAGTGAAAGAAGCCAGACACAAAAAAAGTAGGTGCTACAGTCCAATGACGAGAACATCAAGAAACAAGATTTGTTTTAGGGGAAACAAATGTATGGCTAGAGAAGGCAGAACAGTTACTTCTGTGAGGACAAGATGGTGAGTATTGATTGGGAAGGAACATGAGTGTTCTGGATGTTGGGTGTTGTATCTTTTGATGGTCGTGGGATTACATGGTTTTCATACACACAACACGCATACATAGATCCATGTGTACCTACGTAGATACGTAAAAATTAATTGAGTTGCATCTTACAATTTGTACACCATGCAGTACATCGTGTACATATACCTGAATAAGTAGATTTTTTAAAAATTACTGTATAGTTCCATCAATTCTATTAATAATTGTAGACACTTCCCATTGGAGAATTTCCTTTTATTTTTCTGTAATTGAAAAAAGAGAACATATTTCTTTGTCTCCTACTCTAACTCAGATTTTCTTCGTGGTTGGTTGGGTGACCTCTCTGTGATTCACTGAATCAGTGGCAAGAGTGGCGGCTTCAGCGAGAGGTGAAGAAAGAGGAGAAGGCTTCAGAGGTAATTGAGGAGAGGGCAGGAAATGAGTCAGCTTCCCCTGGGCGTGAAGTGTAAGCTGCCTCACTCAGCGGAGGGTGGCCCTCTTCCTCTCGGAATTTCCACATACCTTCCCTGTTTTCATTCTCCTACACCAATGCCACTGTTTCTTATGAATGAAAATCAGGCAGGTCGCTGTGATTCACCCATTTTCACATAAAATCACAAGGGACTAATTATTTTTAACTGGAAGCTAATTGGCAATTTATATGCAGAGTATACAAAGGGTTTGTAGTAATTAGACAATATGAATGCTTGTGAATGTGTAACTGGAAAGCAAGCTGATTTTCTCACAGAGTTATGTGTATGGAAATTTATGGTTCTGAAATGAGTACATGCTTTTCTAAACAAGCTGGTGTAAACCAGACAGAGAAGCCTATGAGTAAAGACAGCCAATGAGTGTTTTTGGAGAATAGGTGGTATAGGGTAGAACACATACCAGGGAGAGAGATTAAGGCAGAAAAATTCATTTTGAGTAAGATCATGGTTGACTTTGAATACCAGATGAAAGATTTTCTAAGTAGTTTAATAGGTAACTGGAAACCATTACAGCCTTAAGAATAGGACATAGGACTGAGCTCAGGACAGAAATATACTTCAGGAAAAAAGAACTCAGTAGCCTGAGAATTGTCTGGATGCTGAGGGAAAGTGAAAATGTGATTTTAGAATGGTTTAAAAGGAAAAAATAAGCGCTTTAAAAATAATTCTAAATAATAATTTAATCTTGATATTCTTATCTTGACTTGCTTAGTGTGTTTAATCTGAGTAAGCTGCTACTTGGATCACCATCTGAATGTCTAATATGATAACAAGTAAATTGTAAGCTTCAGGGTTTGCATTTATCTTGGTGTGTATTAGGAATATGGCAATGCGGTGGATATATAATGACTTGCTGTATATGAAATTATGAATAGTTCTACTTTAAAAATATCCCTCCAAAATTGAAGCCTTTTGGAGGTAACAATACTATGGAATAACGTTAATATGTATTTTTCTTTTATATAATTATTTTTTATTTTACTTTAGGTTCTGGGATACATGTGCAGAATGTGCAGGTTTGTTACATAGGTATATGTGTGCCATGATGATTTGCTGCACCTATTGACCATTGTCTAAGTTCCCTCCCCTCTCCCTGCACCCACCACAGGCCCTGGTATGTGTTGTTCCTCTCCATGTGTCCATGTGTTCTCATTGTTCAACTCCCACTTATGAGTGAGAATGTGTGGTGTTTGGTTTTCTGTTCCTGTGTTAATTTGCTAAGAATGATGGCTTCCAGCTTCATCCATGTCCCTGCAAAGGACATGATCTCATTCCTTTTTATGGCTGCATAGTATTCCGTGGTGTGTATGTACCATATTTTCTTTATCCAGTCTATCATTGATGGGCATTTGGACTGGTTTCATGTTTTTGCTATTGTAAATAGTGCTGCAATAAACATACATGTACACGTGTCTTAATAGTAGAATGATTTGTATTCCTTTGCATATATACCCAGTAATGGGATTGCTGGGTCAAATGGTATTTCTGGTTCTAGATACTTGAGGAATCTCCATACTATCTTCCACAATGGTTGAACTAATTTACGTTCCTACCAACAGTGTAAAAGCATTCCTACTTCTCTACGGCCTCACCAGCATCTGTTGTTTCTGGACTTTTCAATAATCGTCATTCTGACTGGCATGAGACGGTATCACATTGTGGTTTTGATTTGCATTTCTCTAATGATCAGTGATGTTGAACTTTTTTTCGTATGTTCGTTGGCCACATAAGTGTCTTCTTTTGAGAAGTGTCTGTTCATATCCTTTGCCCACTTTTTGATGAGATTGTTTGTTTTTTCTTGTAAATTTGTTTAGGTTTCTTGTAAATTTTGGATATCAAACCTTTGTCAAATGGGTAAATTTCAAACATTTTCTCCCATTCTGTAGGTTGCCTGTTCACTCTGATCATACTTTCTTTTGCTGTGCAGAAGCTCTTTAGTTTAATTAGATACCATTTGCCAATTTTGGCTTTTGCTGCAATTGCTTTTGGTGTTTTCATCATGAAGTCTTTGCCCATGCCTATGCCCTGAGTGGTATTTTCTAGATTTTCATCTAGGGTTTTTATGGTTTTGGGTTTTACATTTAAGTCTTTAATCCATCTTGACTTAATTTTTTATAAGGTATAAGGAAGGGGTCTAGTTTCAGTTTTCTGCATATGGCTATCCAGTTTTCCCAGCACCATTTATTGAATAAGAGCTCTTTTCCCCATTGATCGTTTTTGTCAGGTTGAAGATCAGATGGTTGTAGATGTGTGGTATTATTTCCAAGGCCTCTGTTGTGTTCCATTGGTCTATGTCTGTTTTGGTGCCAGTACCACGCTGTTTTGGTTACTGTATTCTTGTAGCATAGTTTGAAGGCAGGTAGCATGATGACTCCAGCTTTGTTCTTTTTGGTTAGCATTGTCTTGGCTATACATGACCTTCTTTGATTCCAAATGAAATTTAAAGTAGTTTTTTTTCTAATTCTGTGAAGAATGTCAATGGTAGTTTGATGGGAATAGCATTGAATCTGTAAATTACTTTGAGAAGTATGGCCATTTTCATGATATTGATTCTTCTTATCCATGAGGATGGAATGTTTTTTCATTTGTTTGTGTCCGCTCTTATTTTCTTGAGCAGTGGTTCATATTTATCCTTGAAGAGGTCCTTCACATCCCATATTAAGTGTATTCCTAGGTATTTTATTCTCTTGGTAGCGATTGTGAATAGGAGTTTGTTCATGATTTGACTCTTTGATTGTTTATTATTGGTGTGAGGAATGCTTTTTATTTTTGCACATTAACTTTGTATCCTGAGACTCTGCTAAATTTGCTTATCAGCTTAAGGAGTTTTTGGGCTCAGATGGTGGGATTTTCTGAATATAGAATCATGTCATCTGCAAACAGAGACAATTTCACTTCCTCTCTTCCTATTTGAATACCCTTTCTTTATTTCTCTTGCCCGATTGCCCTGGCCAGAACTTCCAATACTATGTCGAATAGGAGTGGTAAGAGGGGCATCTGTGTCTTGTACTGGTTTTCAAAGGGAATGCTTCCAGCTTTTGCCAATTAAATATTATATTGGCTGTGGGTTTGTCATAAATAGCTCTTATTATTTTGAGATATGTTCCATCGATACCTAGTTTATTGAAAGTTTTTAACATGAAGAGATGTTGAATTTTATCAAAGGCCTTTTCTGCATCTATTGAGAAAATCATGTGGTTTTTGTCTTTGCTTCTGTTTATGTGATTTTACATTTATTCATTTGCATATGTTGAAGCAACCTTGTATCCTAGGGATGAAGCTGACTTGATCGTGGTGGGTAAGCTTTTTAATGTGCTGCTGGATTCAGTTTGCCAGTATTTTATTGAGGATTTTCACATCAATGTTCATCAGGGATATTGGCCTGAAGTTTGTGTCTCTGCTAGGTTTTGGTATCAGGATGGTGCTGGCTTCATAAAATGAGTTAGGGAGGAGTCCCTTTTCTTCAATTGTTTAGAATAGTTTCAGAAAGAATGCTAGCAACTGTTTGTACCATTGGTAGAATTCAGCTGTGAATCCATCTGGTCCTGTGCTTTTTTATGGTTGGTAGGCTATTAATTACTGTCTCAATTTCACAACTTGTTATTGGTCTATTCAGGGATTTGACTTCTTCCTGGTTTAGTATTGGGAGGTTGTATGTGTCCAGGAATTTATCCATTTCTTCTAGATTTTCTAGTTTATTTGTGTAGAGGTGTTTATAGTATTCTCTAACGGTAGTTTGTATTTCTGTGGGATCAGTGGTGATATCCCCTTTATCATTTTTTATTGTGCCTATTTGATTTTTCTCTCTTTTCTTCTTCATTAGTCCGGCTAGTGGTCTATCAATTTCGTTAATTCATTGATTTTTGGAGGGTTTTTGTGTCTCTATCTACTTCAATTCTGCCCTGATCTTAGTTATTGATAATTTTTAATTTGATGGGATAAATTGTAAGTCAGGAGTTACACATGGGCAGAACAGGAAGGAAACGAAAACATATTGAGTAACTGTCACATGCTACATGTTACAGTATTAGCTCATTTAATCCTGAGAACAGTACTGTAGGGTGGGAATTATTATCCCCACCTCACAGATAAGAAGTTAAACAGACTTGGCATTGAATTTCCCCTTCATTATCTTCAATTGTGTGATCCTAGGCACGTGATTTAACCTTTTTAGATCTCAGTTTCCTCATTGGCTAAAATAGAGACAGTAAAGTATGAAGGTTCTAGGGGTATTGTCTGGATTAAATAACACACATTAAATTTTTAGCCCAGCACCTGCCTTATGACAGTTGATACATACTGACTTGCTATGTGCCAGGTACTGGCTGAGAAACTTACATTTATTGTCTCATTAAATCTTCACACAAATGTTATGGTAGGCACTCAATTATTATGTTGTTCTTCCAAGTAATAACAAGCTTTATTAAGTATTTTACTGTGGCTCAGAGAGATTCTTACTCATCCAAGATCAATAAACTAACAAGTGGCAGAACTGATATTCCAATTTAGTTTTATTTGAGGGCAAAAGCCAGAAACTCTAAAAAACATCTCACGTTAGAAAATGATAGGAATACTCATAAATTACCTAAGTTATTTCATCTCCCTGTCTCTGATTTGGAGATCAATAAGAGAATAGGCCCCTTGCTAGGCACAGGATCACATTTTAAAAATTGTGACATATTTAAAAAATGGAGAAAAATGAAGATGTGATATGGATGGAAAGAATGTCTGTATGAAAACGATCAAGGTTGTAGCTGGAAAAGGGCCTATAATATCAGTGATACTTGAGCATCTGTGATTGTGCCTAGCCTTTCAGTGTGGCATTAACGTAAAGTGCATATTAACATGAGTGCATATGCCTGAGCATCGAAGATCCATGCAACATTATGTCTCATGTCTCGTTAGACAGGAGACAAAGCGGGGCACATGAGAACATACAATCACTTTACTGGTTTTAAATTCCACACCTAAGTTATAAACCAGATTTCTGCAACTACGTGCATGTGACACAATTATAAATATATAGGCTGCATCTAATGTACTTTTGTTAGGTGCCCCTGTGAATAAATCCACTCTTTTTGGATGGAGACTTCTGCTTAGGGTAGAGGCATGAGGAAGAGAACCTTGATGATGAAAGAGCAAGAGGTGTTTGCTCAATTACCACTGGCTTCATTTTAGAATTTAGGATTTTATTTTCCTAATGTGGTTTGCAAATTTAGGGACAGATGTGAACTTTGCTAGAAGAGATTTTGAAGACTATCTTGGGGAAGGATTGAGCCAGGGGAAGAAATCTGAACTTGGCATCTGACAAGGAATTTGAAAGAAAATAGAAATGTTTAGTGGGGTTTATTATTATTATTATTATTATTTTCTGTACGGCATATGATAGAAACTTGTGTTTCTGTCACCCATGAAATTGTCAGCCAAGTTTGCATTTTGGGAGCTAATGCTTGAAAGAGTAATTGTTGTCTGTGTGTTTTTGTTTGGTTTGGTGGAAGGATAAAGAGGGCCCTACTTTAAGGTGGGGGAGAACACACTCACCTACGTATGACTACTTTTTCCAGCCTGCAAAAGCCATCGCCTTGAACCCGTTATACTCTCAGTTTACAACTCTTTTCCGTAAATAATTATTTCTGTTTATACAGGACCTTCCCACCTCTGAGAATATGCTACAATTTCCCTAAGCAGGTTAGTACAAGCTAGGCAAAGTATTGGGTCAGAAAACAAGTGACAACAAAACGTGGCTTTATGATGAACTTAAATTGACCCTGATTGGATCTGGTGTATGTGGCCTCTTGGAGTGAATTCTGTCTTCATTTGGTACACGGACTGAAAGTGTGTAGGGCCCTTGTACTGCCCATATCTTTTTAAATTGGGAATCTCTGTCCTGATAACAGGGAACAAGTTTTACTCCTTTTTGGCAATTCCTCCTGCAGACATCAATTAAACTTGACTATAGCACTCACTTGCTTAGTTAAAGCAAGAAGAAAATTTCTTTGCTATTGTACTCTCTGCTGGGGCCTCTGGTGGATGCCGAATGCCCTGTTGACCTCTGACAAAATCTGCAGCTGGTGAATTTGTGACCTATTCTCTTGGCTGGGTCAGGCCCAGTGGTCCTCCTCTGCTGCCTTAACCATACCTGGGGTTGCTGGTATTGTAGGTCCCTTGCATGTCTGCCACGTCATCCATGCAGTCTTAATCCAGCCTGCCTGCTTTATGACCTCATTCACCATGGCTGTCCCTCAGCAAGATTTCCACCCCTCTGGTCAACTCTCTTCTGTGCCTACTCTGGGGTACATTAGAGTTACTGGATTTGTCTCTCACGCTTGAGAGCTTGGAGAGGAGAACAAGTGCTAATCTGACTGTCTGTCTGCCTAATCACAGCACACTACTGTGTCTTTGGTCTCTGTTATATCCTGGGGAGCATCTTTTTGGATGTTACGTTTCCTTGTGAAGCTTGATCTCTTTTTGACTGTTCCTTGGAAAGCTAGGCAATTATTCCTTCTGCTCTAGGAATGCCCACCCCTGTCATGAAATTTATGTGGGTTTTCTATCTCTTTGCCTTCTGGGCTCAAGTTCAGGGAAGTCTGACTGTACATTTTTGTCTTCATGTATTCTTGTTCCTCTCCCCCGAGCTTTCCTCCTTCCCTGCTACATGCGACTCCACATTTCATCTCCCTCACTCCAGCTTTATTCTTGGCTTTATTCTATGGTGTATGGGGACAGAAGTGGAAATAAAAGGATGAACTAACAAAAGAACATAAATTAGGAAATATTTAACAAACGTAGTATACTTATTTCATGTCCAAAGCACATGAGAGAACTGAAAGTTAAGAAAGGGCAAGTTCATTATTCTCACAGACCTTACGAAAGTCTAGTTGGAAGATGTGCCCAGCGAACACTAAGAAAGACAAATGAGGGTAGACCATACAATAGAAATGGGCAATGTTCGGAGAGCTTTGGAGAGGGAGATGCCCAACGGAGGGTGAGAGTGGAGACGTTTTGAGGGAAGAAAGGAGAAGTCATAGACAGCAGATGGAGGGAAACGGGTTGGACAAGGCAGAAAGAAAGGTGCGGTGACATGGTAGAAAGACACAGTGTAACCATCTGTGGTGTGCAGTCATGTGTGGCAGAGACACATCTGGAAGTCTGATCAGGTCTCAGGCTCTCTGGCCTCTGTATTGCCCTCTTATCAGAGAGAAAATGTAGGCAAATCTTTACCAACCCAATCATAATTTCTCCACTGATCTCTTATCTCTAAGTAAATTCTGTTTGCTTGTCCAATTAAAAATTCCCACTCCAAACTTGCATAGTTGGATAGTTAGAACCTTTCTCTTCTGACTCATGAGGGAGAGAGAAATTATAACTTAGTTTACTTTTATAGAGCTATTTGTGGGACTGTCTGGTTTGCCTGTGAATAATGGTTCTTTTCTTTCTTCATTTCTCACCAGCCAGTGTGGTTTGTGATTTAATAGCCAGGCAGAACACTAAAATTAATACTTGGTAATATTTTAAGCCCGAATGAGGACAAGAGAGGGGGAAATTTTAAGTTATTCATTTTTTGTGTGGGAGCCTACTGTCTCCTTTGGAAAGCGTTTAGGCCACGCAGAACCTCACCATTAGCTTTTTGTTTTTGTTTTTTTAAATGAGCGTGAAAAAGGAAATGTCCCTGTTCCTGCTTTATTTTTCCTTTAAACACAAATCAATTCCTAGATGAGAAGATAGGGTTTAAAACCCGGTTCCTGGCACAATGAAGTGATGGCTTGCAGAGATCAATTTACTTAAAAAGAAATAAAAAGCCATAATTCTGCTTCTTTTGTGAGTAAAGATTTTTTGTGTGTATGTCAATGGGGGAGAGAGATGTTTCTTTTTGTGTGTGTAGGTATTGGGGAGTTCAGGTAAAGAAAGACTGTAAAAAATAAGACTTACTTAAGAAACCTAAGCAGGTGCACTTTACCAGAATAAGATTCATGGCCACCTTCTTTTCCCTTTTTCTTTAATGCCTTTGAAGGAAGCTATTTTTTTTTTTTTTCCTAAAAGAAAACAATTCTTCCTCTTGCAATGGTAGAACCAAGAAGAAATGGACACTTGACCACTCTTTACATTGGGGAGGAGCATTTATTTTTTCTAGTGTCTGCTAGGAAATATTCAGATAATACAGAATATGCATTTTGGAAAGATGTGGGCTTGCACATATTTCCCGTTATTGCCTCTGACGATGTATTATATATAATCATGTTAATGGACTTGTCATAAAATTGAATAAATGAGTGTAGGGAATATTTATTTTTTGTTAGTCGTTTAGATTTACTTTTCATTTCTACTCTTAAAATCCTTGAAAGAATTTGGATCTGCGTCCCCACTCAAATATCACGTTGATTTATAATCCCCAATGTTAGAGGGCCTGGTGGGAGGTAATTGGATGATGAGGATGGATTTCCTTCTTGGTACTATTGTTGTGATAGTGAGTTCTTGTGAGATCTGGTTGTTTAAAAGTGTGTCGCGGCCAGGCACGGTGGCTCACGACTGTAATCCCAGCACTTTGGGAGGCGGAGGAGGGTGGATCACCTGAGGTCAAGAGTTTGAGACCAGCCTGGCCAACATGGTGAAACCCATCTCTACTAAAAATGCAAAAATTAGCTGGGCTTGGTGGTGGGACCCTGTAATCTCAGCTACTCGGGAAGCTAAGGCAGGGGAATTGCTGGAACCCGGAAGGCAGAGGTTGCAGTGAGCCGAGATCATGCCATTGCACTCCGACCCAGGCCGACAACAGGGAGACGCCATCTCAAAAAAAAAAAAAAAGAAAATCGTGTTGCACCCCGCCCCACAACCTCTGGGTTCTGCTCCTTTCATGTAAGAGGCCTACACCTGCTTTGCTTCCCATCATGATTGTATGTTTCCTGTGGCCTCCCCAGCCATGCTTCTTGTACAGCCTGCAGAACCATGAGCCAATTAAACCTCTTTTTCTTATAAATTAGCCAGTCTCAGGTATTTCTTTATAGCAGTGTGAGAGCAGGCTAATACAATCCTCCATCACTTCACATACATTACTTGATTTCATCCCAGCAGCAATACACTTGGTATGACAGGTCTCATGCTGCTGATGAAAGTGAAGTTCGGAGTAGCTAAATGAAGGACAAAACTTGCATAGAATTCCAAGGCTTTTTAACTCTGAGCCACATGCACTTCCTAGTTTCTTTATATCCTATTCTCCTCAAGACAACTATGTGTAGATAGTGGAGTCCTTAGTGACTATTTGTTCATAATAAAAATCATTTGGAACCTTTTAAGGTAGGAAAAAATAAGTAAATCTACCCAAGATGCCTCCAGGAGTTTCCTGTTTAATAGTCAAATAGTCCAGGCTCCTATCAAACATGACTATGGGAATCTGATCATTTTATCAGATTCTTTTATTCTTGGTATTTCTGCTCTGTTGGTTTCCTTGGCCACTTCCCATACGCATACTCATTCTCTTACTATCCGATCACCAACTTTTCAGTCTTTCCTTCCTCCCTTGCAGATTTCCTCAAATGTGGACATGAGCCCCTAAGTTCTTTCTAGAAAAACTTTTCAGAAGGCTCACAAATTACAGAGGGAAATTATAATGCAGAAAGGAAAGAAAACCATGAAACTCCACACATAATATCTGTAGATACAAATTCAAGATATTTGTAACATCTGCTGGCCTCCCACCTCCACAGAGGCCAACTATTTCTAGGCTCTATCCCTGGATTGCAGGTTCCCCACTCCCAAGGGAATATGCCAGTCTATGCCCACCCCCGAGTTACCATCCTTGACTTCATCTTAATGACTGCTGAGTTGCGGAGCTCCCACCAAATACTACTTTCTACATGAAGACTCAGAGCTGGTTGCTCCTCATCCCCCAACCTCTTTCTCCAGCAGAAGGCTTGGCATTCACTTGCGCTTAATCAAATGACTCATTCAGTTTTGTGCCAAATTCATTGTTTCCACAAAGAGAAGGTCTCCCACCTGCATAGAGCAAAAGAAAACTACTGATACATTTATGTATTTCTCTTGCTTTCTTTAAAAGTATAGGAATATTAAGGTCCAGGCGCTAAGAACCTTAACACTCAAACACAGTTGAAAGCCTATTTTTGTTTGTTACTCCTTTAGGCAAGTTTAATACCTTAGCTGTAATAGCTTATGAAATGTTCAGATTATTTTCTTTTGCTTTTGAGTAGAAGAGATGATGTTCTACTACATTTAAGTAAAAAGCAAATTATGATGTGGGATGGGATGGGTCCATGGGGAGATTTGAAAAATTTGCTGTCAGTGGGTACTTTGCAGAGGTCTTGGAGCTCTACCACCTGTGGAACACTGAAACTTTTCTGTTGAAATCTTTTGTAAGTGATTGCTATTAGATATGTCTTCAGGATTTGTTAAGAACTAGTTCACTTAGCTGGTTAGAACACTATGCTGTTTGTTTTGTTTGTTTGTTTGTTTTTGCCAGGCATGGTGGTGCACATCTGTGATCTCAGCTTCTCAGGCACAAGAATCACTTGAACCCAGGAGGCGGAGGTTGCAGTGAGCCAAGATTGCACCACTGTACCCTTCCTTCCTTCCTTCCTTCCTTCCTTCCTTCCTTCCTTCCTTCCTT
>NW_012104043.1:994588-1058917 GCF_000951045.1 Mandrillus leucophaeus
TTTCTTTCTTTCTCTTTCTTTCTTTCTTTCTTTCTTTCTTTCTTTCTTTCTTTCTTTCTTTCTTTCTTTCTTTCTTTCTTTCTTTTTCTCTCTCTCTCTCTTTCTCTCTTTTCTCTTTCTCTCTTTCTCTCATCTTTCTCTTGTTTTTGTGGAGACAAGTCTTGTTTTGTTGCCCAGGCTGGTCTCAAACTCCTGGCCTCAAGTAATCCTCCTGCCTTGGCCTCCCAAAATGCTGGGGATTATAGGTGTAAGCCATCTCCTGGACCTCTATTTTTATTTTTTTCTTCAACTTTTAAGTTCTGGGGTACATGTGCAGGATGTACAGGTTTGTTACATAGGTAAACTTTTACTGTGATGGTTTGCTGCACAGATCATCCCATCACCCACGTGTTAAGTCCAGCATTCACTAGCTATTCTTCCTGATGCTCTCCCTCCCCCCAACAGTGTGTGTTGTTCCCCACCATGTGTCCATGTGTTCTCACTGTAGATCACTACACTCTTAGAACAATTGTTCAAATGACATTTGAATGAGTAAGCTTAATTCTATGAATAGGCCACAGATTCTCCTTTTAAAACTTAAATTAAAAAAAAAAATTATGATAATAGGTATAGTTAGACTTTCTGAATTCAAACAAATTGTTTACTGTGTGACCTTGAATAAGCTACCTAGTCTTTCAGTGCTGACTGTAATGTTGATAATATCTGCCTCATAGAATTGTTGACAAAGATTCAATGGAATTGTAAGTGTAAGGCCTTAGCCCAGTGCTTGATACACAATGCATGTTCAATCAATGTTAACTATGATTTTTAGTGTTAGTAATACTAGTAGTCATTTTACCTAATAGGGGTCAATAAGAATGCAACTGTCGGGTAATCAATGATGTCACATACAGCAGAGTGAAGATTTGAGTCTCTGGAGTCAATTGTTGGTTTTGCTACTTGCAAGTTGTTTGCCTTTTGTAAACCACCTAACTTCTGTATGCCTCAGTTTCTTAATTTTGCAAAATGGGGATGATAATGATACCTGCCTCATAGTGTGTTTTGATGCTTCAATGAGGTAATACATGTAAAGAACTTGATGTAATGCAAGGTATAGAGTAAGGCCTCTGTTCATTTTATCCTTCTGTTGTTATTATCACTGTTTGACTTTTACTACTGTGAATAGTGACAATATCCTGAAAAGATTGCCTCTTCTAGGATATAGGGAAGCACCTGAAAGTGTGCGGGGCTGAGAAACACTGGCAGGTCAAGAAGTCAAGGAAACGGTATCTAATTAAAATTCGCAGAAAAATATTTTACTGTAACCAAAAATGACAAGTTTAGGCCAGAGAAAAATTCTTGTGGAAGGTACCAGGGGAACTCTTCTAAATGTTCACACAAATAGTCGAGGATGTGGCTTATTGCATCACCTGAAGGAAGGGTTTCCCTCCCCTCCAGGACTCCAGTTAGTTCTGTGTCACAGCCGTGTCACCCCCACCCCTTCCCTGCCCAGTGCCACTTCCCGAGGCTGGTGAGATTTTCCTCTGACAACTCCTAGGGATGCTATGACACTGTTGTTTTATAGCTTCACTGGGAGGAATGTGATGTGAAAAATAACTCCAGCTCAGGAAATTGGAGATTTGGCTTTCGGCCCTGATGTATCAGTTGACCTTGGGCAAGTCCTTAATGTTTTGCTGTTTCAGTTCCATTAAGTGTAAAGTAGAATGAATAATGTCTACCCTTCCAAATGTGTAGGATCACTTTGAAGAATGAACATGCGCAGAAGCCACTGGAAAATTTCAAATACCTTTCCACATTTAAAATTTTACTATTTGCCTGGATAACATGGTTTAGTGTGATAAAAATAGCAGAGGCTTGGAGATGGGAAGAAGACCTGAGATCTAATTTCATCTCCAATATCTGCTGACTTCATGATGTTAGGTAAATCCCTTACTTTTTCTAAGTCTCAGTTTCCTCATTGGTGAAATAAATGTGATAATGTTTATCTCATAAGGTGTTTATAAGTATTAAATGAAATGAAACTTCTAAAAAATGTTGATTTTGATTTTTCTCTAATGAAAATATTTATATTTTTTGTGCTTTCTTCTCCTTATCATTTGGTTTATTAAAATATGTGTAGGTATGACATGGAGTATTCCTTGTTCTTTTTCCAGAACTATATACGTGTGTGTACACACAAACATATATATACATATATATATAAACACACCATATACATAAAAGTATGTTTATAAAACTGCTTTATGGATCTTGAGATTTATAATTTATGTATACATACTTATTAATATAGAAATAGATTATTATTTAAGTGTATATGTGTGTGATGTGTATATTTGTATATGTGTACAAAATATCATGCAGACATGACATATGATATATCTCACAATACAGTATTTGTGAAATTCTTTGGGTTTATCCCATATAGGATTTAATCAGCCTCTTGATTCTGTAGTTCTATGTCTTTTGCCAAATGTGGATTTTTTGTTTTTGTTTTTGCTTTAAATAAATACCTTAAAACCTGTTTATTAACACTAGTTTCAGGAAGACAGATCTTCTTAGAAGCACATTTTTAGCTATTAATTTGTGATGATAATTATGATGATTGGAAGTATTAAAAAATTATATTTTATATAATTCTGATTTTACTATTAATCATGATATCTTTCCCCAACCCCTTCCAACTGGTCTATATTTGTGTGATTTTGTTTTCTAAATCTTCCCAAACCTTGGGATACCCAAATACCCAGATCTTCAGAAATATATCCACCTAAGAATGGTAAAATTATAACTACTAATAATGCAAGGAAGGAATACCAAAATGAAAATTCTTTTTTTCCTTCCTTCCACCCACCTACCTTCCATTCATCTTTCCAGCCTTCTTTCCTTTCTCTCATTCATCCTTCTATCTTTCCAACCATCCTACAAACATTTACTTAGGACCTACCATATATCAAAGAAATAGAACTGAACAAGATAGACATGGGCCCTGTCCTCAGGGCATTTACAGCGTCTGCATGGAAGCAGAGGCATCCAGCAAACCTCAAGACTAGAAAGATATTCAAGAGTTCTTGTGACACAGAATACACACATACTCGGGGCTTCTTCTTGTTGTGCCAGAAACTGGGCAGGTATGAAAACAGCCAACTTCAAGAGTACCAGTCTGTACTTCAGAGTACATAGTGGACAAATTTAGTGTGACAATTACAGACAACTCATGTTAATCCCAGGAGATCTGGATTCAATTCTGAATTTCTAGAAAGAGATGAACCCTACATACAAAAGGCACACATGAAGTGCTCATTTAAAAACAAAAAAACAAAAAAACAACTATTACTTTTGTGAAAGACTCAACAGAATACTCAATATTGTTGTGTTGCTTGATTTTAGTTGGCTAATTTGTATGGCTATTGACATTAGTTTTTAAAGAATACATAGTATAGAATAATAGTACTACTGAAGATGGTAGGCAAGCTTGGAGATCTTCTAGGCATTCACAAAGAGAAAAATTCTTCAGTATTACCTGTGAGCATTCACACAGCTCTGGACTGTTACAGTTTGTATATTCTCCACATGGTATGACTTCTTAGAAAATGAATGACAGTGATGGAAGCCAATATATTTTCAACAAATACCAAATTTGGGTTTTTTTTAAAAGCCATTATTTGTCTCTCCTCTCCTTCTGAGATTTCAACGACACAGATTTAGATGTTTTTTAATAGTCTCACTCTTCCCCATGGCACACCACCCTTTTTTTCTATTTTCTTTCCGTGATTCAGAATGAGTAATTTATATTGTTATATTTTCTAGTTCACTAATTATTTTCTCTATCTCCTCTATCCTGTTGTTGGGCTCATTCACCAAGGTTTTTATTTTGAAAATCTTATCTCAAATAACCAAGGGTTATTGTATTTTTCAGTTCCAAAATTTCATTTGGGTCTCCTTTATATCTTTATTTCCTTGTTGCAGCTTTCTATCTTCTTAAAATGTGTTTCAAGTGTGTTGGTAATTGCTCATTGAAGCATTTTTATCAGGGCTGCTTTAAAATCTTTGTGAGATCATTGTAACATCTCTACCATCTCATTGTTGGCATTTATTGATTGTGTTTTTACTTTCAGCTTGAAAGCTTGTTTCTTGGTTTGATGAGTGATTTTTTATTGAAAACTGGATATTTTCAAATTATTTTATGAGACTCTGAGACTTTTTCAAACTTTCTGTTTTAATTGGCGTTTTTGATAGTTTAATTGTTTTGGTTTTGTTTTGTTTTATTTAAGCCGAGAAAACCTCTGCTCCTTACTGCCTGGTGGAGGCGGAAGTCCAGATTCCCCATGTGGCCTCCATTGAACATTGTATATAAAGTAAACATAAGAAGACTGACAGGTGTTGGGGCTCCTCCTTAATGCTGGACCGTTCTGGGTCCCCATGTGGTCTCCATTGACACCACGGGTCAGTGGCATCATTACCACTGGGCAGTAGTGAAAGTCTTAACTCTCCACCAGGTGGCCTCTGAAGCCACCCCTGCAGGGCAGGGGAGGAGTGCCTCATTACTGCTGGGTGAGGGGAGTCCAAGTCCAGGCACCTTACACAGCCTCCATTGACACCATGAGAAGGGGTGTGCCAGGCTCTTTACAGGCTGATGAATGAAAGTCCTGGATCCCTAGTTAGTCTTCTTTGACCACATCTGGTGAAGGGAGTGTGGTGTCTGGTGACACCTCTCTCCAGAGTGCAAGTCTTGGCTCTCCACGGAGCCTCTGTTGGTACTCATAGGAAGAGGGTGACAGTTGTTCCCTGGTATTTAATTGGAGTAAGCTGTTATTAGCAAAAGTTTTCTGTCTTGGCCGGGTGTGGTGGCTTACACCTGTAATCCCAGCTCTTTGGGAGGCCAACTGGAGAGAATCACATGAGCCTAGGAGTTTGAGACCAACCTGGGCAACATAGTGAGACCTCATCTCTACAAAAAAAAAAAAATTAAAAATTAGCAAGGCATCGTGGTGAGCACCTATTGTACCAGCTACTGAGGAGGCTGAGGTGGGAGGGTCACTTGAACCTGAAAGGTCGAGGCTGCAGTAAGCGATGATCATACCACTGCACTCCAGTCTAGGTGACAGAGCAAGACTCTGTCTCCAAAAAAAAATTTTTTTTTCTGTCTTACTAGATATCCCCTTTCCTCATCCTTAGTTCAGAGAGCAGACTTTCATTGGGGGTTATGAGTCTGTTCTTGTCCGCATTTCTGGGTTGCTGGCTTTTACAGCTACAAGTCTGGTATATGTAAGACAAAAAGAAAACTGAGGGAACTCATCACCATGTTGTGTCTCATATCCCAATTTCCCTAGCCTGTCTTCCTGATTATCTCTGCCTGTCAGTCTCCTTATGTTTGCTTTATAGATAATGTGCAAGGTTCCTAGGTGTTGGTACTGGGAGGAGTAGGAAAAAGTGCACTGATTCCATCTTCCCAGAAATGAATAGCCCATGCATTCATTTTTCAAATAAACGCCCCTTGAAAGTGTTCAAAAATACAGTTTACTCTTCCATCCTATCCTTTCTACTTAGTTTTCCCTCGACCCAAAGTATTTCTAATATGATTGAGAGAAGGTTCCCAAGTCCAAAATGTGCTCTTAGGATGTTAATATACTGCAAATAAAAGGACAGGTAAGTTTGGGAAATGTTGTACTAAACAGTTTACTGCAGATTTTTGGAGTGCTTTTTATATGTTAGTATGTGTTCTAACAGTTCCAGGTAATAGATTTTAGACCAGGGGGATACGACAATGGATTTAGAGGGGCAGGCAGGCAGTAGTTTACAGAGTACAGAGGTAGCTAGATTAATTATAATTTTTAAATGTTTGGCATCAAGATTGAAATAATGTTTTTGCCCCACCCAATGCATGAAAAAGTAAAAAACTAAATAAAAATTCTGTTGTTACACCACAATTTACCATTTCTGTTTACATTCCATGGTCTTGTCCTTTGGAATATACACATTTATAACACACATTCTGGGCTCTAACCCTAAGACTTCTAAATGAACTTTATACATATTTAATAAAATAGAGAAGTTGAGGGAGTAATATGATGATTGAATGGAAATTAAAGGTGCATTTGAAGGTCACTCATGTTGTGCTTTCAATTAAAAAACAACAAGAAGAAACAGTGACTGCTCTGCTAACCCTCTAGAGAGACACGACTTTAAGGCTTCTGATAAATGAATCAGCCTTGGCTTTGGCTGCAGTAAAGAGTTAATTAATAAATAAGACTGGCCAGAAGTAACCCAATGTATTGTGTATTTAAAGCGCAGTTTCTTGTAGCAATATATTTGAATAGCTGGGCAAGGAAAATAATGTTTTCTTTCCTCTGGTACAAGCTGGAGGAGGGTAGAAGACGCACAAAGTGGAAGAGGAAAAGAGGACCCTCTAAGGAAGGATGTGGTAAGATGGCGTAACCAAAGCAAATTCCATGTGAAGGAAATGACAAATTCTACATTGTCCACAAGAGCATCCATTTGTCTGGGCCAAAGATTACACGTTTGTGTTGGAGTACTATGCATGCCCCTTTCTGAGTTCAAAAACATTTTGAAAGCTAAAGAGAACTGTCAGTTCCTTCCACTAAATTACAGCTTTTGTTTGGCTTATGAACCCACTTGTAAGTATGTTTTCCATACCATCTGGCTCTCATTCTTACATTTGCCTAAAATCACAGGCAGAGGGCTTGGAAGTGAGCCTCCAGTAATTTAGTGAACTTGTGGCCATTGTGTAGGAGCATTCAAATTTTCTAAAACCATCCTCTTCAAGTGGATCTTAGCAGTTAGTAAGAAATATTCTATGACATCTTAATGCAAATTTTTTTCTGTTTTTTAAATGTTTGATTATGAAAAATTTCAAACATATAGAAAATTTAGAGCATAGTACAATGGACTTCCATATACCTTGCAAGCAGCTTCAACAATGATCAGCTTTAGTACAATCTTGTTGCTTTCATTTCTGGACCTACCTGAACTCCCACCCGGGTTATTTTGAAGCATAACCTAAACATTGTAGCATTTCATTTGTAAATAGTTCATTATGTATTTCTAAAAGGTAAGGGCTTTTTAAATAAATACAATACCATTATCACACCTGAAAATAATAATTTCCTGAATTAACCAATCAATGTTAAATTTCCTCAACTATCTTGTATTTTATTTTTACTGTTTGTTTGACTCAAGATCCAAAGACGGTTGATCCTTCAACAACACAGCTTGAACTGTGTGGGTCCACTGATACGTGGATTTCCTTCCACCTCTACCACTCTGGAGACAGCAAGGCCAACCCTTCCTTTTCCTCCTCCTCAACCTACTCAACATGAAGATGATGATCCACTTTTTTATGATGATCCACTTCAACTTAATGAACAGGAAATATATTTTATCTTCCTTATGATTTTCTTAATAACATTTTATTTTCTCTAGCTTACTTTATTATAAGAGTACAGTATATAATACATATGACATATAAAATATGTGTTAATCAATTGACAAGGTTTCCAGTCAATAATAGGCTATTAGTAGTTACATTTTGGGGCAATTAAAAGTTATGCGTGGGTATCTGGCTGCACTGGGAGTTGCCACAATTAATCCCCATGTTGTTCAAGAGTTAACTGGGCTAAGAGAATTCTTCTGTAAATCTCTTTTAATCTATAGGTTCTCTCTCTCTTCTCTCTGGTTTTGCAGTTTGTTAAAGAAATGGGTCATTTGTCAGATTTTCTGATTGCATCTTAGTAATATTGTCAAAACATCAAATTTAGATAAGACATTTTGTGCATGACTATTTTATAGGTGGTTTTGTATAGATTCATCAAGAGGTACATGTCTGGCTGTCACCCTTTTGTGAGTTTAACAGGCATTGATGACAGCTGTCTAGATCTATTAATTCATTAGGGTTGCAGAATGGTCATATTATATTTAGTTCATTGACTTTCATCTCCCTTTGGCAATAGAATGGCTTACATTCTGTTCTTCCTTGTCCTAACAAGAATCAGGGCCCTATTGATATTTACCTAGTCCCCAAGGAATTCTCA
The DNA here is from genome assembly GCF_000951045.1 of Mandrillus leucophaeus. NCBI lineage: Eukaryota > Metazoa > Chordata > Mammalia > Primates > Cercopithecidae > Mandrillus > Mandrillus leucophaeus. The sequence goes on from NW_012104043.1 coordinate 1,002,637, forward strand.
AATTTTCACAAATCTTCAAATACAACTTTGAATTCAAGTTCATAGATTTTTGCCAAGAAGTTTCTTGACACTTCTACATGGGTTTAGAATTAATGTTATGGAATATAAGAACCAAAGTAATGTATTTCTTTTTAATAATGTGATGCATTAATATTTTAATTCAACTATTATTGTGAGCAGAAAAACAATGTAAAGGATATTGGTTAGAGAGAGAGTTGGAATTTCTTAAAAATATTGATTTGGCAATCTCAATATAAAAAATGCAGAAATCTATATGAGCTAGAAATTCCACTTCTAAGAAATTTACTCCATAGACATATTTTTATAAATGTCCAAGAATGCATAAACAAACCATTTATTATAATACTATTTATAATTTTTAAAATAGGGAAAAGTAACTCCTCAATTTACTGTAGCAGAACAACAACTAAATAAATGATTTTATATTTGTATGATGACCTACTATACAATTTTCACAAAGTATTAAGTAAATGTTTATGTACTCATATAGGGAGGTCACAGTCTATGAACTCAGCTTTTGTGGACAGGTAGGAAATGAAATTCTATTACTATGAATTGTATATAATTCTACAATTTTTATAAAAAGTAACTATATTACTTTTTAGACAAAAAGTAAAATATAATAAAAATCTATAACTTTAGGTAAGATGGGAAAAATTTTATTTGACTTCAATGTTTCTGTAACGACATTTAATTCACATGCAGGATCTTATCACTAGCAATTGTTAAATCATGAGGGATAGTCTCACTCTTAATGCTGAAGGCAATTAACCACTGTCAACGGGCAGCAATTAGGAACTTTAGCTTCTTGGATCAATGATCCATGTCAATGGAAAGGAGCTGAAAACGCTAGATATGATACTATGTAAGGGATATAGGAACCAATTAGTTCTAGCTAGGGAATGATTTGAATCTACCTGGCAGTGGCAGAGTTGGAAAGATGTGAATGGACTTTGATACATTGGGATAGGTGGGAGAGGGGAGACTGGCAGTCCAGACAAAGATGACAGGGATGTAAAGGTATGCTTGGGTAAAGGTGTAAAGACTATTTTGGTTGGGGTGAAGGGTTTATGTAGGGCAGAAAGGCAGGTAAGGATAGAAAGTTACATCTGGACCTTGAAGGCTGGTCTGGGGATATGGATTTGCAGGCAATGCGAAGTCACTAAAAATGTGCAGGACTGATCAGTAAAGGAGAGACATACTGAACTGCATAGGGTCAGGGAAGGCTAATTTGTAATATTTTAAAAGACTATGGGCTTGAAATCAAGAAGAGAAATCATCCCTTCTTATACTTTTAACTGTAGATTTTAATAGCTGCCTGCCTCAGGAAAACAGTGAGAAGGCTTTGCCTTTTGCTTATTACACTAATTGGTTATTTTAATGAACTCAACTTTGTCACCCAGCACCTCTAGCTGTAATTTTTTCCACTGGAGCAAGGAGAGATATCAGCTGACCATTTTATTCATCAGAGTCATGGTGTTAGCTTTCCTCCTTCCTAATGAAATTCTTCAGTCAGCTGTGAAAATAGCAGGAAGCTAGTTATATTTAGCAAAGGAAAGAGCAACAAGTCGAAGCAGTGAGCAGAGAAGGGGAAAAATAGAAGCACTGAGTCTTATGATTAGTTCAACCAACAGTATTGCTTATAATTTTCCAGATTTTGTAACTGACAAAAACAGTATTTTGTTTTTTTTTTTTTAATCAAAGTAAAGCCTACAGGTTCCTTCACTATTATGTCTAAATAAAATATTTTATTCATACAAGAAGCAGGGTATTTTTAGATTTCAAAGGAATGACAAAATAATGTACCTTTTGAAATAGACCAGAGGTAAGCATATCATACTCTTATTCAGTGCTTCCTTTCTGATTAAAAACATTGCACAGCTACAAACTGGCATTATAACTATTCTCAGTCAACTTCCCACAAGACTTCAACTTTGTCATAATCCCATATTGAATTATCTCCACTTCTGTGAATTCCAGAAACTTCACCCAAGTTAATAGTTTTCAACCGTGGTCCACAACACTTAATGAGGCATATAATATAATATTTCCACTTACACGGGTTGCCCTCTACATAAGTAGACAGTGTCTAGTCCTAATGCATATCAGCTCTTCAGATTTTTGAAGTCACTGCCACTGTTCCTCTGGTCTTCTCTCTTACAAGGAAAGCAGCCTCACTGCCTTCATTCTTCCTCACACTCTTAGCTTTCCAGCCCATTGAGATGCAGGTACGATCTAACCAGAGTATGTCTTTAATGGCCTATGATAATTTGTAGCCTTGTAATGTCATTTCTCACCTTTGGTTCATATTGAGTTTATGGTCAACTCAACTTCCTAGACTTGAAATTAAAGGGCGCCATTGTAGTGTATCTTCCTGTTTAATTAGGAGAACATTGTTCTGATGACCTTCTAGGGAATCTGTTTTGTGAATATGAGAGCTGTTGACCCGTCAATTCTTCTTTCACATTAGGCATGCACAGAATAACATTTGCTTAAACCTTCAAAGAAGTTATCTTTCTTTTGTATTTGTGATTTTACTCTGAGTCTCCAAAGTAAATAAATTTAAAAAGAAAAGAATGGAAGGGCTCAGTCAGGCGTGGTGGCTCATGCCTGTAATCCCAGCACTTTGAGAGGCCAACGTGGGCGGATCATGAGGTCAGGAGTTTGAGACCAGCCTGACCAATATGGTGAAACCCTATCTCTACTAAAAATATAAAAATGAGCTGGGCATGGTGGTGTGTGCCTGTAGTCCCAGCTACTTGGGAGGCTGAGGCAGGAGAATCACTTGAACTCGGGAGGCGGAGTTTGCAGTGAGCCAAGATTGTGCCACTGCACTCCAGCTTGGGCGACAGAGCAAGACTCTGTCTCAAAAAAAAAAAAAAAAAAAAGAAGAAGAAGAACGGAAAGGCTCTACATTTACCCCAAGGCCAATTAATTTCTTAGTTCACTAGCCAACACTATTGGCTTTCCAACCCATACCTAGTTTGTCTAGGTATTAATACTTTTAAGAATCTTTCAGAATAATTTCAGAAACACACGTATACTATATTTAACTACAAGCCATCCTCCCTAACACTGGAGCTCTTATTTTTCTAAATCTTTTCCTCCTTGGTGGGCTGCTGTAGTTGTCAACTTCAGAAGTTCCCTGAAAACTTGATCAAAGGAGGATAAATCGAAAAATCAAATAATTCTTAATCACTACCCCCATTCTCCCTATTACTCTTGCCAAACCTCTGGATGTCACCAGGGGACAATTATTAATAGAAAATTATCTTCCTGGATAATATACAACATAAATCTTTCTTTAAGACATTTCTTTTCTTTACATACCCTAGCACAAAGTGACAGCAAAATTTGGCAGAAAAAATTGGAATAAATCTTGAACCTTCTTATAATAGACTTAAATTATATTTGCGTACCATTGGTAATGCTAGTGTTCATTTTAATATGTAAACCTCTTACTTCCTTTGTGACGTTTTTTCAGTGTTTACATAATTATAACTGGGTGTTTTGAACTATTCATCAGGAAGGATTTGTGTCATATTTTCACATGTGTCTAAGCCCAAATCCTAAATTCGCAACTACTATATTTAAAAAGGGAGGGAATTTTGTGGATCCTAAGGGAATGCCAGAGTGGCATCCACAGACTATGCAGTACATAATTCTTCTCCAATGTATAAACAACAGAAGTCATCAGAATTTTCAAGTGCTTCATTGCCCTTTAATGTCCCAGGTCCAGTCAAAAGCTGCATTCATGAAAAACTCAACATACTCAGTAACCCCTAACTCACTCTTTCCAGCAGGGCCTTATCTTGGCTTAGACCAGCTTGTGCTAGTGCTTTTTCATACAGGCGACTGTGAAGAGCAAGTGGTATCAAGTCTCAGATCTCATTCTAGAAAACTCTCCCTGGTCATCTTCACTCTCAGCAATATCTGCTTTCCTTGAACAGTTAGCCCTGCATTGGCCAGTTAGCCATATACTACTCTGCGTTACCTCTCATGCTGTCTCAAGATATCACTTAACTCACTGTGATGAAGAAGTGTGCCTGCATTTTTTTTTGGTTCCCCAAGATGTTAACTTCCTGAGCAACTTCACTCAGTTAGTCTCCCACAGTTTTTAGATATTCAATGGATAGTCATTGATTTTACTCTTTCTGGTATTATTTAGACCCAGTTTATTTTGCCATCAGCTCTATTATGATCATTTGTTTAAAGCGCTTTCATAAAATGCATTTTTCTTATAATACATGATTATATTCTTCCTTTCGGGAGTAATCTTGTTATACCTCTAAGTAGAACAATATAAGGTTTGTGATCTAAAGAAACTTTTTTGCTGTTTTCCTACATCAGTTTGGAATACTGATTCCTGATTTACAAGGGCAGAGCAAGTCAAGAGTGCTTGTTTTCATAAGACATTTTCACTCTAAGTGGCACTTTCAAAAACACCATGATCCTATGATTTTGGGTTCTCATATTTATTTTAAGTTACTCTTTGGGGAAAATCCATATTGTAGTCATAAAATCAAGTCCTTTTCTAAGATAAATTTTGACTAGTGTTATTAATTCAGTCACAAATAATTTCCCCTTTTTCTATGCCTCAACCTATTTTACATTGTCCTTTCCTTTTACATGTTATAAAAAAATAATTGTCAGGCCAGGCACAGTGGCTCATGCTTGTAATCCTAGCACTTTGGGAGGCTGAGTTGGGTGAATCACTTGAGGTCAGGAGTTTGAGACCAGCCTGGCCAACATGGTGAAACCTTGTCTCTACTAAAAATATAAAAATTAGCCAGGCATAGGGGTGCACACCTGCAATCCCACCTATTCGGGAGGCTGAAGCAGAAGAATAGCTTAAACCTGGGAGGTGGAGGTTGCAGTGAGCCGAGATCGCGTCACTGCACTCCAGCCTGGGCAAGAAGAGTGAGGCTCCATCCCCAAAAAAAAAAAAAAAATTGCAAAAGAAGTTATTAGTTAAGACTTTCCTGCTTCTCCATGAAGTTTCAATAATTTGAGTCTCTGGAGTAAAATTTGAGTCTCTGGAGTAGACAGATTATTAGGGGAAAAGGCATACAGGTTTATTATGTGCATATGCATGGGAGTCTCATAAAATATGACTCAAAGAAGAATGTGATGATTGAAGTTTTTATACCATACAGAAAGGAATAGGGGCTGAAGCTCCTGGAAGGTGAGAGTGACAAGCTATGAGAGAGTGAGGGGAAGAAATGCACTGAAACCAAAGGCTGTCTTATTATGTAGATCAAGTCTCTCAAGTAGCAGCCCTCTGAAAAATAGATTGTAGCCTGTGGTATAAGTCTCTCTGAGCAACGTGTTAGACCTTTAGTCTCTTTTCCTGTGAGTTAACCTCCCCTGGCTGATGATTGTGTTCCTTGTAAAGGAACTTCCCATAGTCAGGTAAGGAAAGATTAGAGAAAGCCTTCCCTATGTTTGCTACTCCCAGGTCCTGTTAGTTTGAAGTTCAAAACAGTGTATTTTGGGATATTGTTTTCTGAGCCCCCCAAAATGAAATAAGAACATTAAATTATAGAACATAGTTTAGAATCTAATGAGTAAAATACAAGTCATATTTTATGTTTACATAACTTCTTTCTCTAACTTTCTTGGAGGAATTCAAAGGATGCATAAGAGCTAATGATTATGTAAACTATGTGCCATGTGCCACAAAAAGGGCTTTGAATGCATTATTTATTTAATCCCCTGCAATAATTTTTCTAGGTGGCTAGAATATTCAAGTGCTTTCTAGGTAGCTAGACTATTCAGTGCTTTCTTTCTGATTAAAAACATTGCAAAGCTAGATTGGGTGTGGTGGCTCATGCCTGTAATCCCAGCACTTTGGGAGGCCAAGGCGGGTGGATCATGAGGTCAGGAGATCGAGACCATCCTGGCCAACATGGTGAAACCCTGTCTCCACTAAAAATACAAAAATTAGCCGGGCATGGTGGCATGTGCCTGTAGTCCCAGCTACTCAGGAGGCTGAGGCAGGAGAATCACTTGAACCCTGGAGGCAGAGGTCGCAGTGAGCCGAGATTACACCACTGCACTCCAGCCTAAGCAACAGAGCAAGACTCCATCTCAAAAAAAAATTGCAAAGCTAAAAACTGGCATAGTAACTGTTCTCAGTCAACTTCCTACAAGACTTCAACTCTCTCATAATCCCATATTAAATTATCCCCATTTCTGTGAGTTTCAGCAACTTCACTCAAGTTAACAGTTTTCTGTTGTGGTCCACAACATTTAATGAGGCATGTAATATAAAATTTCTACTTAACAAGGGCTGCCCTCTAGATACATAGACAATGTCCATTCCTAATACATATCAGCTCTTCGGATTTTTGAAGTCACTGCCACTGTTCCTATGGCCTCTCTTACAAGGAAAGCAGCCTCATTGCCCTCATTCTTCCTCATGCTGTTAGCTTTCCAGCCCATTGAGGTGCAAGCAGAGTCTGACCAGAGTACATCTTTAATGGCCTATGATAATTTCTAGCCTTGTAATGTCATTTCTCACCTTTGGTTCATATTGAGTTTATGGTCAATTCAACTAGAATATTATCTAGCCACCTAGAAAAATTATGTAGGGAATTAAAGGAGAGCACACCAGTGCCTAGTGAGGCTAAATCACTTGGCCAACATCACAAACTTTTAGGGCACAGTGGCTGAATTTGGACCCACATCCGACTCTGTCTCAAAGCTCATAGATGTTCTCAGCCTGTCTTTTGTTCTGCAAACTGTAGGTCACAGCTCAGTACTAGATGATGAGAATTATTTAGTGTGTCACAACTATAATTTTCAGAAATGAAATAAAATAAAATTAGCAGAGTATCCACATAATATTGCCGTGTGAGTGAGTGTGTGTGTGTGTGTGTGTGTGTGTGTAAGTGGACTTAGCCATGATGTGAAATGTAATATTTACTGTGGGTTGGAAGCAAAACAGTTTGAAAACTACAGTTGTACTATGCTGCCCCAAATAGAAACCTTGATAATCAAGCCCACAGAGAAGATAGAAATAGGGGTTGATTTTTCTAATTAATGGATGAAGACTGAGGATTTCTAATTAATGGATGAAGAAGTAAGGTAGGACTACATATTAAAATGAGGAAAATATGGAACTGGGAGTTCAGTTTGGCTTTACTGAGTGGCAACTATATACAAGGTATTGTACTAGATGCTATACAGTGAATACAAAGATATTAAAGATACTCTTTGTCCTCCGAGGTTCCTGTGTCCAAGAACAGGTAATGTTAGTGGGAAGAGATGTTGGGTATGAGTGGTAGGCTAGGCATTATGAAGAGGCAGAGTAGGGGTGCTTGAATTACCTCTTCTTATGATTTTTGGGATAGAGAATGCCTTTATTCCAGGTCATCTCCCTGCCTGCTTTATGTGAACTACCAGTAAGACTTACTTCTCATGGGGGAGATATTTTCCTTCTTCTTCTTTTTTTTTTCGTAAAGATGTTCTTTTAAAATGGAAACGATTCCCAGAGGAGTAATACATTAGTTGTATGGGATTAGTCCTTCACATGTAAGAATTATGCCAGATTCGCTGGTTTTATTTCACAGATGGGGGTGAGATGCTGAATGCTTAGGAGTTTACTGGGTGCGTGAGTAAGAATGAGTTTTAAATAAAGTGGTGAGGGGTACTAATTATCCAGGGATAACAAGAAGAGAAGACAGAAGGTAAGAAGGGGAGCTACATTATGCCATATTGCTTAAGACTAACACTGGCTACAGTGGTACACCCAAATGCCTATATATATACATCGAAATGGAATAGAATTAGAATTCTCATAAAATATACTTGCAGTTTGCTGGTGTCACTCATCTGTCAGTTCCGGCTCCTCTCTGCTTATCCTGCCTGTGTTGGAGACCATGCATTCTCAGCTGGGATGATACTGCTCCCAACAAGAAGGACTGGCTCTTGAGGGGTGAAAAATTATACTCTTTTTATGTATAAAACCCAGATATACATATAGCACATAAGCAAATATATGGTGTATCCGTGGGAGGGAGTTACAAAGTCTTCTTAGGAAAAGCAATAATGAAAAGAAGGTTGAGAAACATCAACGTAGACCAGATTAACTGGGAAGAAAATCCTGAGAAGAAGATATGGTTGGGTAGAAGTCATAAATAAAAGGCCAGATTTACTATGTATGGAAAAAAAATCAGGAGAGACAGAAAGGGGGTAGTAAATCAGTAGGCTTCAGGGAAAACATTTAAGGTTGGTGACAAGAGAGATCTCAGGGAGTCACGGGGAGAGAAATTGAGTGCAAGAGGAAGGGGAAAGAAAATTTCAAAACATATATTACTGTGGATTGTTTATAGAATTCCCATTGACACTGGTCAAAGGAAGCAAGAAAGGATTAGGACTACACATGACTAGTTTTGACTCCTAAACTTCAGTGGTGACATCAAAAAAGTCAATTCTTTGGGAAGAATAATCAGTGTTTTCTTAGTCTTATGGAAAATGCAATGAAAAATGCTGCTATTATAGGCTCTTTAGTAGCCCTCCAATAACGTATGGACTCCCTAAGCCCATATTATTTAGAAGCCACTACAGATGATTGTGTTCCTTGGACAGCAGCACCTAGACACTGGGCACCAAGGGCACCTTGGAAAGCAGCACCGAGAACCCTGGAATTTATTTGAGTTATGGAGTTTATTTAATTACCCTAGAAGACATCTAAGTTGACTGGTCTGTAGGGAGTGTTTCAGTTCTTAAGAGTTGCCTCAAAATATATTAATATTGTCCTTTGTGCATCTTTGAACACCCATCTACATGAATGCCACCAGTCTAGAGAAGTCCAAAGACTTGTGTCAGAATACCTACAAAGGAACCAGGCATCCTATGTGTTTCCCTGGCCTTCCAAAAGAGCTATGTCTTCTAATGATGGAGAGTAGAGAAATGATTTTTCAGAGATCATGCTGCAAATTGATGTCATTCTTGGGAAATAGGTGAGGTCTACCTTGTTCCATTCACCAGCTTGAAATAGCAGGAATATAAATCAGAGAAAATGGCGGAGGTGCGTCTCAGCCATTTTAGAGGTTTATTTTGCCAAGGTTGAGGACAAGAAAAAGGAATACAAAACCACAGGAACATCTGTGCTTTTTCCAAGGAGGTTTGGGACTTCAATATTTAAAGGGGAAAGAAAGAGCAGCAGGAAAAAGAGAAAAGAAAAAGGCACAGGGGTTAAGGTGTGGGTGGGAATAGATAAAAGGAGCAAGCTGTTGCATTCTTTTGAGGCTTTGATCATCATTTACTGAATCTACATTTTACATGTGAAAGGAGGGGATAGAGAAATAGTCAATTATGCATTGCTCAGTGACTCTGCATTTTTACATGAGGTAAAGTAAACACAGAGGAAGAAGTCGAATATTATTTGTCTCAAGCCAGGGGAGGGATGACTTGCAGTCCTGCCCTTCGATCCGTACCTGTGACGATAACTTGTTAGTTTACACATTGTCAGGGTGAAATTCAACAGAACTGTTTTAGGGTAAAGATCTTGAGGCCCACAGGAAATTCCCTCATGAGCAAATTGTGAGGGAGGCCCCCTGGGGAGGTAGGTGGCCTTCTATCTTTGTTGCTATTTAGGAATAGAATGGGAGGCAGTTCTGTGTGGTTCAGTTCCCAAGGCTGACTTTTCCTTTTGGCATAGTGAGTTTGGGGTCCTCAGATTTTTATTTTTCTTTCACAGGATTCTCCCTGAAATGAACAACAATATAGTCCATTTCCCACTGTTAAGGATGTACTCAAAAATCACTCATTTTATTGTGCATGAAGTCTTGTGGCTGCCGGAGAAAGTTTATTACACTGTGCCAACTACAGTGAGGTTGTTTGTTAAATGGATTACAATACAAATAACTAAGTTATACTTTTCAAAAATAATGCAGACCACATAGGTCAGAAAGGCATAGAACTTTTGCATTAAATTAGGAGCACAAGTTTTCCCATTAATTTAATAAGTAATGCCTTACCAATGATAAATGCCCAAATCACCTGAATCAATTATGTAAGTCAAAGGAAGAAAACATGGTTAGAACTTTCAAATGCAGGGAAGCAAATTGAGTGCTTCCCTGCTACCCTTAAGTTGGCATCTGAGTGCTGGGAAGGTTTGAGGGAGAGAGAAGAGAAAAAGGAGCAACATCATGGTCAAGGGCAGACAGGCACTTCCCAGAGGTACTTTGGAAATAGTCCAAATTTTGTTGTTAAAAATAAACAAGGCTTTCTGTAAATTTCTTTTTCCCCATTGTAAGTTGTCTAATGTGATCATGACCTTGTTGGCAAATTCTGTTTTCATTGTGACTGGAAAACCTTTTACCTCAAGCTCACTTTGGGGAAAATTTTGTCCTTATGGTTCTAATTTCTTCCTTTACCAGTTTGCCGTCTTTTTTCTCCCTTGTCTGAGGAACTTCTTGGAAAGTTCAACTCATTTGTCTAAGGGTTTCTTCCTCAGGGTCATTCTGAAACTTCATCGTATTATATCAATTTCATTTGATATACTTAGGTTTAATCAATAGAGAATGATATTTATTGGGAGGGAAACAGCAGTGACTAAAGCAAAATATGGTTGGTACAACCTGAATTCAGATGGTATCAACATGACTGGAGTAGTGATGTAAGAATTTTATGGAAGTAAAAAGGATACTTGGTATCTTAAAACTTGATTTCATAATATCCCCACTTTCTCCGAATACTGTTGAGTAGTTAATATCAATTAAAAAAATAAAGTTTATTTTATTTTGAAGCTCTTTCGAGAACTTCCAGAAGTACCTCAAAGTGATTTAAGAAAATCTGTGATATGCTGTAACTAGAAATTAATGATTCGAAATAAAGTAACTTTGCTCAAAACCTCTCATTATTGGCATATATAGGAGGTTGTTAGGAAAGTGTGTCAATGTTAAAAGTTACATTTAACATTGACTGCAAGTTTTTAGGGGGGTGGGAGGAATAGGTAACATTTACAGATCGTCTCTACACATTGTTTTCTCATATTATGATACATAGTTGAGTTTTATTCAGCATATAATTGAGACAGCCAGCTGGGAAGGGGTCCCCAGAGAATCTCCAACCAGACTTCCCGCTGGGGGGAGTGTGCACTGGGGCGGAACCACGGAAGTCTGTGTCATTTGCAGTGGGGAGGAGCCTGGCCCCTCCTCTTCCTGGGTGGAATTTGGGATTCAATCTGTGAGGCGGGAAGCCTATACTAGGAGGACTCTCACTCTGTTTTTTTTTCTCCTTTTTGCCCAATAAATCCCATTATTCTTACCCTTCAAATTCAAGTGTGCAAAGAAGTGTGGCTACTTCTGTGGCCTTGTGACAAGGACCGTGTCTTTAGCTGAATTAAGGAAAAGTTCCGCAACATGATTATCATAGTCCCAGACTTACTGAGATACAAAAGAACTAAGTGGTTTCCTGCCAGGGAGAAAATTACCACGGAAAAGGTAATACAACACTCCGATGGAACTGCTTCAGGGAATTAAGAAACTTGGTTTCAGAGCTGGTAGACTCCTTTAAATCACCGATGTATTTTAGCAGACACCTACAACACACTGAGAATATCAATGAACCTCAAGATGTTTAATAGCCAGTATTTTTGTGACTGTCCCTTGAATTAGACATGGTAGCCACAGGAAGCAAAGGAAGTGAGGTGGGGCAGAGAGTGGGTGGGGACGAGGCTCGTTTTGTCCCACTGTGTTTCCATGAAGTTTTGTATAAAGTGGCGTTTATGGTGTTTGCTGAAACCCATCTGCAGGGGAAATGTTTGCTTGAACTTGAGGTAAAATAAGCTACCAGCTCCTGGACTTCCTGGCCTGCTCAGTGAGCCAGCCAGCAAGGGGTTATCCCCAGGCACTTCTCTCCCTCTGACCCCACTGCAGAGGTACTGCTTGTGCTGCCCTAATGCATACACTCTTCCTGGCCTCCTGAATTTTCTCTTTTACCTAAACGGAAGGACATACTGAAAACATAAGATATGTTATTGCGAAAAGGAGGAGTAAAGACAGAGTCTGTAACTTTCCCATACATCAGTGGAAGTTGGTGTTTTCTGAATAGAAGTCATCTCTGTATGGCTGGCTGTCACCTAGAACCCCCCACACAGAAGGGACCCACACTGGATTTCTTTCTCTCCTCTTACCATCTTGAGATTCTTACTGATTATCTTTAAACTTACAGTTTATAACTGAAGTCTGATGGGACGCTGGAGCATGGGCTTGAGCCGATGAAATATGGGAAGCAAGCAAGGGGCTTTGTAGTTTAGTACTTAATAGCACTTCCCCCTGCTTTTTGAACAAGAGATGCTGCATTTTCATTGGTACTGGGCTTCATGAATTATGCATTTTCATTGGTACATGGGCTTCATGAATTATGTCCGATCTCTCTGTGGATCTCCACTGTTTTTTATTCCACTAACAACTAATAACAGCATACTTGTATTACGGTTCTCCAGAGACACAGAACCAATAGAATATATACAGATAAACAAGAAGAGACTTGTTATGGGAATTGGCTCATGTGATGATGGAGGTCAAGAAGCCCCACTATATGCCGAAGCCAGCTGGAGAACCAGGAAAGCTGGTGGTGACATTCAGTCCAAGACTCAAGGCTTGAGAACCTGGGGGGCTACTGGTATCAGTTCTGGAGTCCAAAGGTCCAAAAACCAGGACCACCCATGTCCCAAGGCAGGGGAAGACGGATGGCCCAGATCAAGCACACAGAGAAAATTAACGCTCCTCTACCTTTTTGCTCTATAGAGGCCCTCAATGAATCGGTTGGTGCCCACCTGCGTTGATGAGGGTGATATTCTGTACTGATTGATTCAACGCGGATCTCTTTCAGAAATACCCTTAAAGACATACTCAAAATAATGCTTACAAGCTATCTGGGCATCCCTTAGCCCTGTTAAGTCGACACATAAAATTAACTATCACAACACGTTTTTATTATTTTTGCCTATGAAGTGGTCACGTTAATCTGTTAAGCTTGTATTATAATGTTTTTCTATAAATATTCTTGGGACTACTCTGTAGGTGTCATGAGACATAAGTTTATGAGACTTATGAAATAGTGTTAACTATTAGTACTAATGGCACTGGAAATTCTAAAATCAAGACCACCTAAGAGAACAAAGGTGTGACAGTCAAATACAGTTGCTGTGGATTCTGAAGGCGTTTCTAAAAGATTTCAGAAATGTAGCATATAACTTCCCAAGATGATGATTTCAAAGAGATTTCATTTGGATACATAAGTATTGGTAAGTTAAAAATCAGGCCACGTGCAGTGACTCATACCTGTAATCCCAGCACTTTGGGAGGCAGAGGTGGGCAGATCACTTGAGGTCAGGAGTTTGAAACCAGCTTGGACAACATGGTGAAACCCCATCTCTACTAAAAATATAAAAATTAGCCAGGAGCGGTGGTGGGCACCTGTAATCCCAGCTACTTGGGAGGCTGACAGAGGAGAATCGCTTGAACCCGGGAGGCGGAGGTTGTAGTGAGCTCAGATTGGCTGCCGAACTCCAGCCTGGGCAACACAGTGAGCCTCCATGTCAAAAAAAAAAAAAAAAAAAAAAAAAAATTAACCTCAGTAGTATATAGTCATTAATGTAAAAGGAATATATGTAGAATTGAAGTAAAGCTGAAGTCTTGCTATCTGATCTGATTTTACATCTTAAAAAGAATGGAAGTTCCTACAGACCTGCTTTGGGTTAATGATGCAGTTCAAGAGTGTGAAACCTCTAGCAACTAACATTATCAATTCAGGTTAACCTTAGCTCCAGAAAAAAAGATCTGTATCCAGCTAATTAAAAATACACACACACACACACACACACACACACAGACACACATACCACATTGTATATATATGTATAAAATTACCTCTAATTATGAGGGCACAATTTGCTTAGGTGGCAGGATGAGCTACTGGAAGTCAATTGTCATTGAGCAATTTTTTCTGTCATGAACTTACTAGGACAGAATAAAAGCCCATTTGTGCTACGCTACCTACACCACCAGTCTCCCCCAGAAAAGGGGAAGACAGGAGTTTCTAAGGGTCAATGTCTGTTAAATCTTATTGTGCTTAAGGAATATTTGAAAAGCCTTTTAAAATATGTAGACTTCTAGTGTGAACCTGGAAGAGCAGAGATCCTGGTTCTTTCAATCTGCAGTGAGACCCGGTATTAATACATTTAATTACTAAAAATAGTGTTTTCATTTCCTTGAGTTTCCTCTGACTTCTCTGGCTGCTCCTCTTTGACTTTTTTTTTTTTTTTTTTTGCTGGTTCCTCCTCAGTTCTCTGACCTCCAAGCTTTAATGTGATCAAGGGTTTGAACTTTTCGGTCTTCACTCACTCCTTTGATAATTTCAGCTATTCCTATGACTCTTAACCTATCCATATGATGCTGACTCTGAAATTCAGGTCTCTAGCCTGATTGTTGCCTAAATCACAAAGGTTAAGTATCCATCTTCTTCCATAGCATTGCCTTTTGGATGTCTAATAGGTATTATCGTAGTTTCAGTTGTTCAAGAAACAGACTCTAAGAAAGGATTCGAGTACTAGCTCCTGTTGTTGTTGTTTGTTTTATTTTGATGGAGAGAGATATGAAGGTAAGGAAATGGGGAAGTGAGACAAAGAAATCCAACAAAGAACTTATTATCAAGCCAGCTACCACTGTGGGCAATTTGAGTATATTCCTACTTTCCAGAATTCTGTGGGCTAATATAAAACACAGCCTCCTAGTTCTCCTAGCCAAAAGGTGAGGGAACTTGGGGTATTTATACACCAAATCCTGCCAGTTACTGGCTGATGGCTGCTCCTGGAGGGCATTAATTCCCCAGCACTTCCAGGGATGTTGGTGGTAAAGTAGCCTCCACTGGCAAAAGAGTCTTCCGGCAAGGATGTGAAGTTCTGGCATTAGGAGTTGATTGGGTGTGCATTGCAGTGGACGAGAGGACAGATGGGGGAATCAACCTCTCTTGCATCAAGAACTTGAAGTTTAATTTAGTCTTCTAATATTCATTAATTGCAATCCTGCTCCTCTCACAGGATTCCCAACCTCAAAAGCTGTTCAGGCTGAAAACTTGGGAGTCATTGTTGAGTGTTTCCTAGCTCTCACACCCCAGAGCCAATCCACCAGCAAATTCTATTCACTTTACCTTCAAAACACATCCTGAATCCAAATACTTCCCTCCAAACCTACTGTTACTCCCAGCTATCCTCTCCTCTTTCCTAGATTGTCACCATAGCTTCCTAACCTGCCTTGCGGCTTCTGCCTCTGCCCCAGTCTTCACCCAGCAGCTGGGTGATCCTGTTAAAATGGAGGTCAGATGATGGCACTGCCTTGTTCGAAACAATCTGATGGCTTCCCATTCCACTCATCGTAAAAGTCAAACTATTTTCTATGACCTATTAAATCTTATATTTTGACACTCTCCCTGACCCCACCTCCATTGTATCTCTAACCCCATCTCTTACTACCCTGACCACCCTTTTTGTAGCAGCCACTCACGTCATACTTGGTGTTCCTCAACATGCTAGGCACATGCCTGCCTCAGGGCCTTTGCATGTGCTGTTCCCTCTGCTTGGAACATTTTTTCATCTGATATCATCTTGGCTGTTTTCCCTACTCTCTTTGAGGTTGTATTCATAAGTCACATGTTCATTTTGAGTTTTTCTTGCCACTCTACACAAAATATTAGCCCTGTCCACAAGCTCTTAGACTTTTTCTCCAACTTAGTATTTTCCTTGGCTTCTGTGGCTATATTGTATAGTATTTTTTTTTAATATAACTTGTTTATTGCTGGTATTCACCATAAATGTAAACTCTTAAAGGTAGGAATTTTAGTTTATTTTGTTCATTGCACTGTCCTCAATGCCTAGTACTGTGTTGACTCTCAATAAACATTTGTTGAGTAAATGAATGAAACTCATACTGTTATACTTTTTTTGAACTCATTCAAATCTGAATCATAAAGCAAATTATATTTATATGCAGGATCAGACTAAAGTTTAATGGAAGGCTCATTTATCCATTGCAAGAAAATTATTCAGTAGGAGTGTAGACAAAGATAGACATAAATTGGTATAATTTGCATGGCTGGCACACTCTTTTAAGGGCGAGAAAAAAATGGCTGCAATGTTTCCCCTCCTCTCACCACAGCCTTAGTTGGTTAGGTCGTTGTTGCTTAAGCAGTTGTATATCTCAGGGCTTATCTTTGTGATTTGTTGTTGCCAGTGGTTCATTAGCAACCATGAGCCAAGCAAGGCATTGGAAAGTGCTTATATATGAGACTGTCATGAGACTGAGCCTGAGCTAGCCTGCTGGAGGATGAAGGCCATGAGCAGGAGAACTGAGGCAACAGCCTGCTGAACACCAAGCATGTGAATGAGGGAGGGAGGCTATACGTGACCAGCCAGCTGAGCACAGATACATGAGAGAGCCCAGGTGAGATCAGCTAACAGTCCAGTCTGGAAGAACCTCGTAGCCAAGCCAAAGACCTACAAGCTAAATAAAGTGTTTTTTGTTTCAAGCCCCTAAGTTTTAGGGTGGTTTAATGATATTTATGAATATATTTCCCAGATAGTTCATACTTGGTTTTCATGTTTTCCAATTTTCCTTTTAGTTTCTCCCATTTATTGTATTTATTGTAAGTCCTTAGAGGAGCCTCTACGTAAGTGTCCACTACCCTAATTTCTACCCAAATATTTAAGTATAAAGTCCTACAACAGTAGGATTTGATGTATTATTTCTCCCCATCTAAATCACATGATTCGACCTTTCCTAAAAGTAATAACTTATCATAAATAAAGAAGTCTGGCTTAGTGTATTCCAAATATGTAACCTATAAAATGTGTTTTAATTCTTTAGCATGCTTGTTTTGACAGAGATTCTTGGTACTACATTGTTGTGAATGACCTAAGTCAATTAAACTATTCACAATTATCAGGTTGTTCTGATAAGCACTGGCACGTCCAATAGTTAGGAGTGGCCAGGAACTGTGGAATTATTTTCCCATGACTTTGCTCCCATGGTGGTATCTAACAGTGAAAACAGTGAAAGCAGAATGCTACCACATGGTCAAGCATTTATTAGCAAACAGACAAAAACAGCCAAGAGCCTGTTCCTTCAGGTACAATAAAGTCTCCACTCTGACCTCAGGCTTTCCAACTAGCACCCTGTAGGAAAGGTTCACTCTTAGGCAAATGTAATAACATTCTGATGACAGGTTCAGCTGACCTTCTGATTGGGTCAGGAAATAGAATCCTTCATTATTTGAGAGATCAGATGACCTTACTCTAGAGGAATTCGGCTAATGGATGCATCAGATTCTCTCACTCTATTCATTCAGAAAGGAGAAACCTGCATGATCTTTCTAGCTTGCTGTGGGTTTCTGTAGGTTTATCCTGTCTGCAGTTCACCCACCTGTTTAAATCTGTAGGTTTTTGTCTTTTGCCAATTTGGAAAGCTTTCAGCCATTATTTCTCCGAGTGCTTTTTCAGCCCTGCCCTTTTTTTCCTCTCCTTCTAGAACTCCAATGACATAAGTGTTAGATCCATAGGTCCCTGAGACTCTGCTCTTGTGTTTTTGTTTTATTGTTTGTTTTTACAGGCTATTTTTTCTCTGTGTTCAGGTTGAAAAATTGTTCTATCTTCTAGTTCACTGATTTTTTCCTCTGATCCCTCCATTCTTTTAATAAGCCCATCCACTGAGTTTTTCAAAATTTCCGTTATTGTCTTTTTCATGTCTAACATTCCATCTGGTTCTCTCTTTCTTTGCTGAAACTTTCTACTTTTTCATTTGTTGAAAGTGCATTTATAAATTTTGCATTGAAGCATTTCTGTGATGGCAGCTTCACAATAATTTGTTAGGAAATTCTAACATCTCTGCTGACTCAGTGTTGGCATCTATTGATTGCCTTTGTTCATTCAGTTTGAGATCTTCCTGTTTCTTTGAATGATGAGTGATTTTCATTTGGATCCTGGGTACTTTCACATTATAAGACTCTGGGTATTATTTAACTTCTATTTTTGCTTCCTATGACACCATTTTAGAAGGGTGGAGATAGAAGCCCAGCTTTCCCACTTGGCCTCCCTTGACATCCCTGTATGTGTGCGTGCATGTGTGTTGGGGGCTCCTCATTACTACAGGAAAGGGTGGAAGTTCTGGCTCCCCACAGGGTCTCCACTGGCACCGTAGGTAGGTGGCATTGTTACCACTGAGCAGTGGTAAAAATCTTGACTTTCCACTAGACCTCCTGTGCCCCCACCTCAGCAGGAAGGTGCCGGGTGGGAATGGAGTCCAGGCTGTCCTCATGGTCTCCATCGATACCACAGGAACTGCTTGTAATAGGCTGGCTGGAATGAGAGTACCAGCTCTCTCCTCAGCCTTCTGTGATACCACTCCGGAGGTGGTGGTGGTAGTGGTGATGGGGCTGAGGTACCTCATGGCGGCGTCTCCAGGTTGGAAGTCTGGGCTCCCCACTCAGCCTTGGCTTGTGTGGGTGGGGTTGGGACCACAGTTTTCTCTGTGGTGTTTGGCTGAAGTAGAGTGATTATTGTCTAAAAGTGTTCAGCGTTGCTGGGCTGCCCCTTTCCTGTTCCTCTGACTAGAGTGTGTAGGCTTTTTTTGTCTGTACTTGGTGTTTCTGGGTTGCCAGCATCTTGAGCTCCAAGTCTGGGATATATGAGACCAAAAAAAGCCTGGGAAATGTAATGCCTTGTCATTCCTTGAGTCTTAAGCTCCCTGGCCCATCTTTTGAATTCTCTCCACCTTTCAGAGTTTTCTTGGGTCTGTTTTACATGTGTCCAGGGATTGTAGTTGTAATTTGGTTGTAATCTATTTCACCTTTCCAAGAGTGAAAGTCACTTTTAGTTTTTTTTAAAGTCTACATTATCACAGTTTTCTATATTGTCAGTATTCTGATTTCATTTTTTCTTTTTCTTTTTCTTGAGACAGAGCCTTGCTCTGTCATCCAGCCTGGAGAGCAGTGACATGATCTCGGCTCACTGCAACCTCTGCCTCCTGGTTTCAAGTGATTCTCTTGCCTCAGCCTCTTGAGTAGCTGGGACCACGGGAGCATGCCACCACACCCAGCTAATTTTTGTATTTTTTTGTAGACAATGGGTTTCACCATGTTGCCCAGGATGGTCTCAAACTTCTGGACTCAAATGATCTGCCCAACTCGGCCTCTCAAAGTGCTGGGATTATAGTGTGTGTCACTGTGCCTGGCCTGATTGCATTTTTGATCTTATTGCTGGTCTTGTAGATTTAGAAAATGCTGTAGAGCTCAGCATATTGATATTAGCAAAGCATTTGACAAAATTCTTTTGTGAGCATATCTAGGCTAGTTAATAATAGAGCCATAGTCATTATTAACTGAACAGCTGCACCCAAAAAGTATTGATTAATAGATCAGCATTAGGCTACAAGGGGGCCAACATCAATATGCTGCAGGCACTGTCCTAGCCTGCCCTCTGCCTTGTTCAGAATTTCTTCAAACTGCTGAATGAACACCCAGGAAGTATTTGCATCTCAAAAACTGGGAGTGATAGTTAATATTTAGGATCACAAAATCGAGATTGAAGAAACTTCAATAAAATAGCATTATGAAATAGAGCATGATGCATGCTGGATCAGAAAATAAATGCTATAATATGGTATAAAGAGAAGAGTTGGTCTAATTTTGTTTTTTATGGAGTAAGCACATGAGCAAACAAAAACTGGAAGGAAGTTAATACTTGTATAATTAGAAATTAAATAAGGAGAAAGGGAAACTGATATGAACTCAGCCTGTATTTTGGACCAAGTGCTGGCATAGGCATTTTGTAGATCTTAAGGAGTCTAACACAATCCTAGACTATGTTAACAGGATTGAGTGGCCAGAATAAAGGGTGGACTATTACATGGTCTGCTGAGATGTTCAAACAATATGTGGAATATTGTGCCCAACCAACTGGAGGTAAGTGTGGTGAAAGAGCACACGAAAGGTCATTGAAAAATGTTTAGTTTGATGAGCAGAAGCGTAGAAAACAGGAAACATGCCATGTGGAAAATGAATGAATCATTCTGCCTAGCACCAAAAGTGTAAGGTAAGGTAATGAACTCCCTGTTAGTGTAAGTATGTAAACAGTGGCAGAACGACCAGCTGTTAGGGATGAAACACAATGAACCTGCTTTAGGTGAGCACTGGACCAGATGATCTCTAAGGTTTCTTCCAAGAATCTCTGCACCCGTATAGAGCTGGTTAGAAAAAGAATGGCAACGTGTTAATATCAGGGGGTTTAGCCTCACAAAACTAAGCACAGCTGGCCTTGGCTTTAATGAGATTCGGACATTAGTAAGAAAGAAAAGAGACTTTTTAGTTAAGACAAATTCCACTTTATTATCTAAGGAAACAGGAAATTCAGAGTTTTGTAGGAGAGATGTGTGCAAACAAAAACTAGATTAAGTTTCCAGAGGGGGCCGTTATTATTCAAACAAAAGAGCCCTTCTTTTTAATTATGGAGTTTAAAATTAATAGGATACAGGCATTATAAAAGAGAGGCACCTGATTGCATTTTTTTTTTAAACTTCCTTTAGGGAGACATTTCCAAATTTAATTGTGAATGAAAGTTAAAAACTCTCTTTGCTTTGTTTCAAAATGCTTTTCAAAAAGTGAGCGAGGTTGCCACCTAGTGACTATTTTCTGGTTTTCCATTTTAAAAGCTCCTTAACAAGGGTTCTTATGGCAGTATTGCTCAAACCTGGCTGTGTATTAGTGTCATCTGGAAGTTTCCTAAAATGCAGAATACTAGGACCCACCAAAGAATCTGAATCTTTGGAGAAGGAGCTCCAGGGGTTGTGCTTTATGATAAAGATCTTCAGATGACTCCACGGGACCTAGTCTGTCACCAGTGTTTGGAATTAACTGCCCTGGGGCATATTGTTTGCAGGTGGAAGTGTCACAGAGGCAAATTTATGTAAAGTGCAATATTCACCTACTTACTCTAAGAACCTGGTTTCAGGTATATGAAACTTAGTGTTGCATCTTTGTATCTCATATTTAAAATAGACTTAGTAATGCTAAAAATTTACCCTACCGTTGTACACAAAGATATATGACCAGTGCTGTTTCTTGTAACACTGTTTGAATAGTGATTAGCTAAAAATCATTTAAATGCCTATCAATAGAGATGTGGCTAAAAAAAGGACAGTAAATCCGAGTAGTAAATTTTATGCAGCCATTTAAAAAGAATGGTTAAGCATCATATACAATTTTTATTTGTCAATCATACCTCAGTAAAGTTGAAAAACACGAGTTTATAATAGAAAAAAACTGGGAAAATGCTAAGTATCCTTCAATAGTAGACTGAACAAATTGTGGTAAATGTATATAATAAAATTTAAAAATGATTTAAAAATATGTGGTAATGTGATAAAAGAACAAATTAAGATAGCAGAAAAGGACACTAAGAATATAATGTTTTCTTAGAATATATGTCAGTATACAGTTAGAAAAAGAACTGGCAGGAAAAAATGTGATGAAAGTGTAATTTTTTTCTTGATTTTTTTTGGTAATTTTATATAATGGGTTTTTCATTTCTCTCATAATCAGAAAACTATGAACATTATTTTGAGAGAGAAATATATGTGAATTGATTGAAAGCTTACTGTCACATGCTTTTAGTAAGTGTTAGATGAACAGACCAGAGTAAGCTGAAATGTGGAAGCCGAAAGATGGGGTTGGAGACTTGTTTCTGTTGGCTACCAGTAGGCTCAGATGTTGGGGGGCTTTCACGCTTGTACGTCCCTTCTTTATTCATCTGGTCCTGATGAATAACATGATGGTGCAACTGAGGGGCTCTTCCCTGGAAGGGCCTTTCATCAACCCGGATCTCTGTGGAAGGGAGAGCACCAACACTGAACCAGGACAGAGGCAGATTTTGTAGAAGAACACTACAGATTTATGGATCATTGCTGTAAAATTCTGCTAACTAAAGATTCTATTAATAGGGAATGCTCCTCCAGAACTCACACTTTGCGCAACATGAGGCAGTAAGCTCAGTCTCAAATCAGCATATTGTGACTTTTGTGCTCTTGTACTTTCAACTTTTGCTCCTTCTGTTCCTATTTTGTTTCCTTGTCACACTTCCTGTTCTGTCTTTTACAGAGACACGTAAACTTTGAACGGTTGTGATCATATCCTGTCAGGATGACCGGTTTGTACATGACCGATGGCACACTACGGCTCTACAATCACCAGATTATTTTCCACAGAGTAGCGAGTTGGGGAAGTCACATATACGCACCGTGAATAGTTTCTGTTTTGCAAGAGCGTGTGTAAAGGTCCATTTATAAATGCTATCTTGTACATTCACTTAATTAGTTAATTAATTAATATTTATTTATTTGAGACAAAGTCTCGCTCTGTCGCCCAGGCTGGAGTGCAGTGGCGCGATCTGGGCTCACTGCAGCCTCCACCTCCCAGGTTCAAGCAATTCTTGTGCCTCAGCCTCCTAAGTAGCTGGCATTATAGTCCTGTGTCACTAGGCCCAACTAATTTTTGTGTTTTTCATAGGGATGGGGTTTCACCAT
The DNA here is from genome assembly GCF_000951045.1 of Mandrillus leucophaeus. Classification (NCBI taxonomy): domain Eukaryota; kingdom Metazoa; phylum Chordata; class Mammalia; order Primates; family Cercopithecidae; genus Mandrillus; species Mandrillus leucophaeus. The sequence continues at coordinate 1,025,241 of NW_012104043.1, forward strand.
ATTGCCCAGGCTGGTCTCGAAATTCTGACCTCAGGTGATCTGCCCCACCTTGGCCTCCTAAAGTGCTGGGATTACAGGCTTGTGCCACCACTCCCAGCCTTGTACGCTCACTTTAAATGATATTTTTATTATTTGTTGATATAAGATAATCCATAAGGACAAGTTATTTTTCATCATAAACTGAAATATTCCTGCAATGGCAGGTCAATACAGGGGAAGGTCTGGACTAGCCATAGATTTGTGGGAGGCCCAGGTGCCTGATTTGAAGGTCACTGGGAAAGACATTCATATTAGTGATTTCAAACTTTGGCTTGCCTTAAAATCATTTGAGGGACCTGTTAAAAATGGAAATCCCTGGATCCCATTCATGGCCTTATATCACAAATATTACTCCATTCGCTTATTTATGCAATGTGTCTAAGATCTGCCCCAGCCGGCCTGCTCAGAATTACCTCTCTGCTAAATAGACAACTTTCTTTCTTCACATGATATTATGTTGGAGCAAAAGTAATTACTGTTTTTGCCATTAAAAGTAATGGCAATTACTTTCGCACTAACCTAATACTTCTATCTTCCTAATGCTGTTTCAAGTAAAAATTATTTAAGATTGTTTGACTTCTATTATTACTCTGTTAACCTAACAATTGTAAAAATCTACTTAAAATTCAAATCCAGCAAGTCACTTCTAAACAGGGAGTGTCTATGGTTAGTTACACTAAACCATATGCCCACAAATTGATAAAGTATTATTCATTTAATGAAACAGCTCCTCTTGTTCTTATTCTCGAAAGTGTAAACCCCAGCTTCAGGTAGATTTTCTTGCAGCTTTTGTGTGGGTCCACTCATTGTTTTTGACGTTATTCTCATTTGGATTTCTGGACTTAGGATTGTATTGGAGTTTTGTTCTCTTTTCTTTCCAGACTTCCTCATTAAGTTTTTTCTAACCATTTATCTACCCCCTTCTCTTTCAGCCCCCCAATTCCCCTCTTCCTGACATTCATCCAGACTCATCTATTTCTTCTCCTTTTCCTTTGGGACGTCTAATACCATATTTTAACACCTATGACTGTAAGTATCATTCTCTTGACTAGCAGAGTTTACCTTCTCATATCGAAGTTGTTTTTGAAAGGTGGACTTCTGTAAAAGCATCATAATGTCTTTGAAAATTATGCTGTCTCGAGCTCCTACTTAGTTACAGGGAGGCCCTAAAGACAGAGTGAGGAGACAACATGATGTTTATTCTAGACCACAGCGAAAGCCTGTTGAGTGACTTCCTCCTGGCTGGTCTTCTTCCTTCCACCTCCCCTGACCCCTTCCTCGCTCACCACTCCTTCCCCATCCACTGGTTGGGGAGACCTCTCTTAAGCTCTAAACTACACCTGGGATCACTTAAGGATGCCACTGTGAAGCTCTTATTTACCAGTGAGACTTATTGTCTGCAGCCTCTCTATGTGTAATACGTTAAGTAAAATAGATTTTACTATCTCCTGGCTCTTCCCTTCAGCTAGACTTTCATCTTCTTCTCAGAACTCCTGTCTCACTTTACTTATATTTCTATTATTTAACACATTCTGCCTTGTATCTTTCATATGACTTTCTCCCTACTTACTTAGAGTTTTGATAAAGACCAAGAGCATCTCTTCTTTTGATCTCCAAAGACTTTTGTAAAAGATGGTTGTTCAATAAATATTTTTCAACTGAGCTAAATGTTATTTCAGACAAGGTCAGATATGTTGCCCTGAGTGGTAGACTTGCCAAGAGCAGATTAGTTAGTATTATAAAATCAAAGTAAATATTTACAAGCAGAGAAGGCCAGGAAGGTGAGGTTGGATGGAGTACCAGGGCTGCACATAAATGACGGAACTGGACCCTGCTCGCAGGACTGGTACAGCGACCTTTTCTTTTTGATCACAAGGTGGCAGGCTAGGTCAATTTCCATCGTCCCTTATAAGGCAGCTACGTGAGGCTGAAATTTTTTGCCCAATTTCAGAAACAGATATCTTTTTTTTTTTAACTGAGGTTAGTGCAGCTTGATTGCTAAAAGATGGCTTTGGATAAGACATGGGCCTCACTCTTGACTACTGACTGTCCTTGTGGATCTCTGGCCTTTTGTGTTTGGACTAATTCGTCCACGTCTGCATCAAATAGCAATGCATCGTGGATTCCAACACACTTCTAGTTTCAGTTAACTGGGTGAAAAAAAATATGAACATTGTCAGTGTTTTGAAGAAATATCCATGAAAACTGAAGCTTGGAGAAAGGAAACAAAATCGGACCAGAGAATTGAAATAGGCAGTTTCTCCACTAGATAGCAGACTTTGACAGATGACTTTTGGAAGGGTCCATCTGCATTTACCCAAAGAAAGCATCCATTTTTCTCCATCAGTTCATATTTTTCTTTTACCATGCCAAGTGTTTTTATGTGATCAGACCATTTACATGTAAAACTCTGATATAAACCTGAAATATAAGTAGCAGGTTGATTTCAATTTATTAATCTGCAATTTAAATTCTGATAGAGTTTTTTTTTTACTTCATTAATTGCCTCCAGTTTTTTTTTTTTCCCCCAAATTGTCTTTTACTTTTTAAAAAGCAAATTACTAGGAATAGTTTACTCCGGAATTCTGATGGTAACATTGGGTGATATGTTAAGTCTTTCCCTTGATTCTGATCTGTTGGTTCCAGAAGATAGGGAACAAATGAGGGGCCGGGGGGAGATATTCCTTGTTTTTAGGTTCTACTTTGCATTCTTTCAAGTTTCAAGTGTGTGTGTGTGTGTGTGCACTCACGAAAACACACATATACTCACACATATTCATATTACGTGGATGAATATACACACAATCTATGTACACATGTGTATACATACATGTCTATATATACATACAGTCATATATGTATGTGTATATTATGTACATTTATCTTTGCAATAAATGTCATGTTAGTGATTGTTTAAGAGTAAACACTCTGAAACCAGACTCCTTGGGTATAAATCCTAGCAAATACTTACAGATCTGTGTCTTTTTCTTCATTTATAGAATGGGGGTAATAATGGTAACCATATTATAGAGTATTTGTATGGATGAAAGGACTTCACAGAGCATGGCTCATGGTATCTATGCAAATCGTGTTAGTCATTATTATTTGTGTATGTTGAGAGTCTGATTTATTCAATAGCTTATATGGCCACTTTCATTTAGTAAATGAAGCACCCTCTATCTACCCAATGTGGGAGTTTAGATTTTTTGAAGGTGCCATAATATATTGACATTGACTTGACTTTTGCTACATACATTATTCAACTTAATAATTTGGGTGCTGTACAGAATGTCTCAGTTATGATTTCTGTTGTTTGGGAATTTACATGTTAAAGGGAAAACGTGTGCACTTTTCTTTCTCTATTCTCTACCTCTTTCTTTTCTTCTCTTGACCTTGCTCATTTGGAGGAATGTAAAAAATGGAGAGGTATATCAATTACAAATTCAATTCAGCTACCAATAACAGCGGCAACAAAATTCCAAACAGTCACTTAAAAAGAGCATTCTTTTTCTCACAGGACAAAGATTCTGGAGGCAGGAAGCTGATGATGGAGCTGGTTCAGTAGCTCCTCTAGGATTATTTTGTCCTTTCCTTCATGGCCACAACATGACTGTTCCTCCAGGCATCAGGTTCATGTCAAGCCAAGAAAAGGGCAAGAAAGGAGAAAGGATGGTATACCAGCTATATAAATTCTTCTTATCAGGAGGCACAAGAGCTTTCCAGAGCTCTTCCCCGTTCCCTAACTGAGGAGACTTACATCTAGTTTCCAGAACAGTGTCACAAAGCCATTAATAGCTGGAAAAACCTCTACACTGAAAGACAAGAGAAAGAAATAGCCTGGAAATGATTTGGGATCAGCCAGTGAATGATATTTCTCAAACTAAGTTTTTGTTTTGGCTTTGCATTTGTGTTTCTCCTCAAATTCTCCCTCTTGCCCTCCCTCTACCCTATAGTCCTCTTTGTCTGGAAGGAGGTAGAACTGAGAAAAATGAAAACATGGAGATTTGTTTCAGGAGCTAATATTTGCTGCAGAATATGTGCAACATGTGCAACAGAGGAAAGAGTGGAAGAAGATATGAAGTAGGATCTCTGTATCAGCACAAATGGAGGTCAGAGGGGAAAGGAAAGGCTGGCTCAAGCAGAGAGTGTGGAGGAGCACAGTTGAGATTTCCCCAGCGGATCAATTTCATAGGCACTCCTTGTGCTGGAGGCAGAGCTAAGCTTGTTGCCTCTGAAATGAAGCACCACAGACAACAGAGTTTCTTATAGATCACTTAATACAAATTATCATCGAGAGATATGTTTATTTTCATGTCTACAGAGCAAACAACATAGAAGGCATTTGTGACATTCACAAGCTATTTTTAAATGACACCTACTCAAATGTTACCTATTTCATAAATCTGTAATGATTTTTTTTTTCTTAAAAACATTATAGCTTTAATAGAATTTTATACTGTGACTGTTAAGATAGCAAAAATTCCCCCAAGGAGACCAGGATTCTTGGCTCACTCATTTCTTCACTCTGTCCTCTCTTCACCTGGTCAGCTGTCAGGTGGCTCTCCTGTACGTCAACTCACAGGTGATGAGGTCTTCAGACCGTCACTCTGCTAGAACTCCTGGTGGACTAGTCACCATCGCTCTCACTTGAACTGCCACTGTCAGATGACTCACTACTGTCGTCCCTTCTACGGGAACTAAACCTCCTGTTGGAATACGGTTGTCTACCCCAGGAACCTTTCCCATGTGGCACACCCTTATTCCGTGTAGGATTATTTTGTCTATGGGGTACATAATGATATTTTCTGCTGTGTGTTATATTCTCATTACTGGGGCCATTAAGGGAATCCATTTCGGTTTTGATTTCATTATCAAGACCACGAGAAGGAATGGGCAGGCCCTGACTTTTGCCCTTACTAGGAAACCTTTGTTTTTCATGTAAGGTTGCTTGGTTCCTATTAGAGTCATCTACACCCTTTCTGGCACTGCCTTTGCCGTTTTTAGGAATTTCATTATAATTGGTACTTTCAGTTGCATCACTACTGCCTTCTTTTCTTTTCTCTTTTGAGGGTGCAGGAGGGTAATGAAACTCAACCTTCCCTTGGTGAGCATTTTGGCCGCCAACATCCACTCTGTTTCCTTCTCTTCCAGGGAGTTCCTTAAAATTGGTACTACCCATGATATCGTTGTTGCCCTCTACAAGACTGACATCAACAGCATCTGCCTCTTTCGCAGTTTCATCCCCAGTTCCAATGGTGTTTCCGCCATTTTCTTCTCTTTCGGGGATCTCATTATAACCTGGCTCTTTTGTGTCAAGATTAGTACTCTGAGTTTCACTTGGGCCTACAAACCCTGTTTGAATATCTTTGCCTTCTAGGTCAGGACCAGTAGCTTCTCCTTTACCAGGAATGTCCTTAAAAGGTTGGCCGTCCCCACTGAAAGGAGACATATCATTGTCCCCTCTCTCTTGGAGATCTGTGTAACCGCTGCCTTCAAAATCACTGGGGATTTTTTTGACTTTTGAGAAATGTTTTGGGTAGTCAATGTTGTGTTGAGTACGATGGGTGCTTTTGCTTTTTATTGGAACTTTCTGGACTTGGGAATCTCTTTGAGGCTTCTTTTTATCCTTCGAGTGTGCTTTAGCATAGTTCATACTTGCTGGAATTTTGTTTAGAACATTCTTAGGTTTGTTCTGTTTGTTTTCTTCCTCCAGGAGTTTAATTGCAGTCACTGGCCCCATTATATGTTGCATGTTATTTCTGATGAGAGCTGCGCCATATTCTTCTTGGTCATGTAGTTTGCTGATAGCATCATCTCCATCCGCAAGCTGTTTATTCCCAGTTGACTTAGGATAAATTGACATCCTCAGGCCATTGTGAATATTCTCTTTGTTACTGATACTATATTCTTTATTCAGTCTCTGTCTATTTGTGAAATAATTTTGAGATTTACTACTTCCGTTATTCTCACTGGCTTCAGAAAGGGACAAATCTTTCTTTCTTTCCTGTACAATATTTTCTTTAGATGATAGCTCTTGATTTCTTCTCTTGCCCAAATGGTGAAGACCAATATTGTCTTTGTTTTTCTCTTCCTGCTAAAATACAATTTTCAATACGAAGTGATTATTTCATGTAAAATTTTAAAAATATAATAATTCTTAGGCAATATAAAAACCATCCACCAGATATTTAATAAAAAGGATCTATTAACTCAACAGAGGTTTACTGGTAGAGGTCATTCTAGAATGGTCAAATCAGGTTTCATGGAGAAAGAAGAATGAACTAGGCTTGAAAAACGGGTAATATTCAAATATGCAGAAGGGAAATTGTGAGAATATTTTAAGAATAAGTGGCATATTCAATTGTTTGGAAGCAGGACACAATTGAGACATAATATGATTAAGCCTACAGAGTGGGAATAGTGAGTCATTGCAAGCAAAATGGATTTCATATATTAAAATTAGTTCTCTCTCTCTCTCTTTTCTTTCCTTCAATCTGATCATCAGAGGTATTCATCTGCCTAAAAGAAAGAGTATTTTCTTTTTCTTTCCTTTCTTTCTTGCTTCTTTTTAAACAGAAAATCTGCAAATAGAAGAATCTTCTAACATTTAAAAGAAAAGTCCCTGGGAGAATAATGGGATGAAAAAGAGAAAGCGGAGCAGGAGAATAAAGTATTTATATCTATATTTCAATTCATTCTTTTTTTTGGTGGGGGAAGGGGCAGGATCTGTGAAGATGCTGCTCCATATCCTGGGTTTTATCACCCTTGGGTGCAGTCAACTTTCAGTAAGCTTGGCAGAACAATGCGGTCAGGAAGAAAGAGCTGAGATTGACTGTACCCTATGCCACTCGCTATTTCTCTGCAGCATAGGCTAAATATAGAAGTGTCTGAGCATCTGGTCTGGAGATTTCCAGAGAGTGTTGCCATAGAGGAAGTGAAATGGGTCTAAAAGGAGCAGCGTAGATGGAGTACATACTAGGGACAAATGTGAGTCATACTCAAACAGAGAGAAGTCTAAATTGCCCATGGGAGCTAAGAGAGACTGAGTCACCACTGGGTCCCAGTCAAGGCTATACTGATTGAATCCTAAGCTATGGTAGCCAACAACTTCATTTTAGAATGAGGCAGGGCAAGACACATTCAAGTGGTTAGGCAACATTATCCCATGCATATCTGAAGGTTCCAAGTCTTCCTCTTCACTATGGTGTAAGCCTTGTTGTCCATTTGGTGCACGGTATGTAGTGGATGGTGTAAGCCACACACCTGGATGCCATCTTAGAGGGAGAAGGAGGGGGAGTGAGGATCTGAGCATTTTTAACTAAAGAGACTGATTTATTTAAATAAACTATTTTAATTATTAGATAACCTTAAGTTTAAACAGACTGAATTTAATTTCTGCACATTCCCTTGCTCCTCCATGAGGAGCTCTTGAGCAACAGAACGATTATAGACAGACTAAATGTCATTTTTTCTTTTCACCTCCAAATTGTAGGATGAGCTGGAATATATAACATCCCTATATAGGCCTTTGAACTGATGAGTAATATGAAATCAACATAAGAGATATTTATTGAGAGAGTGGAACATGGAAAAAATTAGGCTGGGTGCTACATGTTCTAAGCAATATCTGGTGATATTCATTGGCAAAGGCAGTGATCCTGAGGGGTATGGAGGGTGGGGGCAGGTCTGTGAGGCAGAGACATCGTAACCAATTGGGTCTGCACAGACAAACAGAGTGCCGGAGACTTGTAGAAGATGGAATGCCAGGGTGAAGAATTTGGTTTTATTTTGTAGAGTGTGAAGAGCTAGTGGAAGTTCATAGGAGATTAACAAAATACAAATTAAGGATTTAGGAGGAACAGTGGTACGAAAGAACATGTAGGAAGCTTTTGCAGTATCCAGTAATGAGATGTAATCACTTGGATTAGGATTATACCAATGAAAAACATTACAAAGAAAAAAAACCCTTCTTTTGGTGCCCAAGCAGAAAAAGCCTTAATAACTAAAATGGACTGGAATGTTAACATGTAAAAATGAAGACAGGGTGAAAAAGACAAGGACTTTAATGTTAGACATATTGATGTTAAGGGAATATAGAACCTGAGCTCTAAAAGCAATATACAGTTAGAGATAGAGAATTGGGTATCACAGGTTCTTGGGGGATCCCAGTACAAGTCCTTCCCAGTTTTCATAGCCTATGGTCAACTCTTCTTTCCTTGAACATCTTACAGGCTAATTGTTTATTACTTTTCAGATTCTATTGTTTCACTTATATATAGTTGTAATTTTTTCAATAAATTTTTAACTTGAAACTAGTATCCATTTTTCCTGATGCAACACCTAATAAGTTTATTTTCTCTTTCCTATGAAACCCTCCCAACATTTGAAAAAGTTTAGTTTTCCTTCGAACTCACTGGCGGCTTTCTCTTCTCCAGGTTGACACTACAGTCCTCTTGTGTTAGGTGACTCCATTCAGACCCATCACCTGATGATGAATTCCCTTTTGTTTGTGCGATCCCAAATCAGACCTTGACTCTGATGGGACCTGATCAGCCCCAAGCATGGGGAATTCATCCGCTTCCTTGCCTTGACCACAGCCCTATTTTTACTAATAACAGCTTAATTTTGTGCTGTCTTTTTGACCACCACTTCAATTTGTTGGCTCTTGTCAAGCATGTGGACATCTTAGATGTGTTCATTAAAGATGTCAGAATACACGAGAGCTCCCTGATGGAGAGAAAAAGAGCATGCAGCCAGAAGCTCACAGTATTTGGTCAAGTGCGTAGGGAAGGTAGCAAAGAAGATAGAAAAACCAAATGCAGGCTGGGGTGGTGGCTCACGCCTGTAATCTCAGCACTTTGGGAGGCTGAGGTGGGTGGATCATGAGGTCAGGAGATCGAGACCATCCTGGCCAACACGGTGAAACCCCGTCTCTACTAAAAAAATACAAAAAAATTAGCCAAGCACGCGGGTGCCAGTAGTCCCAGGTACGCAGGAGGCTGAGGCAGGAGAATGGTGTGAACCCGGGAGGCGGAGCTTGCAGTGAGCTGAGATCGCGCAGGATCATAGGGAATGTGTTGAGTGAAATAGCAGGCAGGAATTGCCAAATTGTCTTTCTTAATCCCTCAGTCCAGTGCTCACGAAAGTAGCTGTGCTATGGAAAGAGCACATGCATTAGAATGAGTTGCCTCACTGCCATTTATGGGCTGTGTGATCTTGGGAGCATCATTTCACTTCTCTGAGCCTTAGCTTTTTTAGCTGTAAAATAAAAATGATATCTACCTTTCAATATTTTGGGAAGAATTAAATTATTTTTATTAAATAATGCATGTAAAGCATACAGAACTGGGCATAGCCCTTTAATGAATGATAGTTTCTTTCCTAGATAATATTAATGATAGTCATGTGATTACTGGATGCACAGAGGTTCTCCCAGTCTCTGGACTTCTCTAATATTGGTTTTAGAGGCAGATGAAGATGGACAAACTCTGGACCCCCTGCTCCTGTATTGGCCAATTGTCACCCTCAGGCTGTGTGTTCTGTAAGCTTGAAGCCGTTGATGGGATGTTATCTGAAATATATTTTGATTGGACTCTCTCTCTCTTTTTGCTCCCAAACAGAGGTACTGTTCTGCTTGGAGGACTGTCTGCTTTTATACATGTATCTTATTAACTGTTGGAAGTAGTGGGGAAATTGTTGAATCAGCTCACATTTGAATCTCAAAATAAAAATGGCTTTTAGAAGTGCCCTATACTTTTAAGAAGCTGGCTAATATGTGGTCTGCAAAAGTGCCAATGTGTAATATTTGTAAAATATAATTTGAAATTACTTATTTGTAAAAGTTATGGCATTATTGTTCATTAATTTTTTTAATATTGGTGGGTATATTCTGAAATAAGATTTTGCCATGAGAAAAAAATAGAAATAAACTTTGTAATATATCACTAAACAAAAAGTATTTTAAATATTTGACTTGAGTAATTGAGTCTCAGAAAGTTTTACTTGGACATTTATGTTTTCCTTTGCAATCAAGTTCATTGTTGTTTACTCATCACTAATATAACCTTTTGAGTTAAACACTAAATCTAAAATCAGTAGGTTATAGTAATCTCTTCATAATTTTTTCTCCCTCTTGTCTGAAGTGGGAAGTTATGTTTTATTTTTGGTGCTTTTCTGCTTTTAAGAAAAGTAACATATACACTAATGAATTGTGTGCATTTTATTAGAAGACTGAATAGTCTTCTATATTAGAAGACCAAATGAAAACATGAAACAACTTTTAACCTGTGGTCTATGATGGCTATTTTTGCATTGAAGAAAATATCAAAAATAGAAAGAAACTTTTCTTACATTTGGTTGTGTTAAATGATTTCTGACTGTTCGGTGGTCCGTGTACCAGTTGGCTGACTGCTTCTCTATGCTCTGCTTTTCGGTCTCCATGCTTTGATTCCTATGAGTTTTTCATGGAGAATGGCCTCACCCACTCACTTCTGTTTGCTCAAATCCTACTCATCCTCCATGGCCCAGCGCAATTGTTTCCATTATGAACACTACAGGCTAGGAACTAATTTTTTTCTACTCCAAGCCCCTAAAGCATGATCTTTTTTCTCTTCTGGATGCTACTCACATAGCACCTCCCACATTCTGTGGTGTTTCACAATAATTTCTGTAAGCGCCTTTTGTTTCTTTTCTAACTCTAAGATCCTGGAGAGAAAGAATTTGTTTCTCAGTCGTTTTATCTCACATAGTATCTTACACACAAGTTAAGAACTCCACATGTATTTGTCAAATGGATATGTTTTAACTTATTTACAGTTAGATGTAGTCTTAGAGATGTCATCTAAAGGATATTGATGGCAGAAGAAAATAACATGCTGAAGGGAAACAAACTATTGCTTCCATGGGGAATAAAACCAGATTTGGAAAAAGTCAATAGCCCTTTTTCTGATGGTATTTCAAGCTATTTCCAGCCCTTTGGCCAATGAATCTACAAGAAGCGACTGAGTGAAAAGAATTATTGTCATTGCAGTGACAAGGGCCTCATTCTTTTACTTCTGAGCAACCCAACACAGATGGAGTTACCCATGGAATGAATTTAAGAGACAGTAAAATGTGTCACTCATTAGGCCAAAATGGTTTCTCCTCTTAGCCATTCTCTGCTGAGATCCCCACCGTCAGAGCGTATGGTAGAATATGTCAAGGAAACTTCCTTATAAAACACCAAACGTTACTTAGAAGCAATAACACAGCAGCCCATGGGCACCTGGGGTCCATGAGTATCACACCTGCAGCTGCAGGTCCTGAAGCAGAGCGAGATGTGGGCCAAGGCATGGGTTGGGGATCAGGAAGATTCTGGGACCCGGAGTTTTGTAGTAGAGAGGCTTGAGGAGCCCGGGGAGTGAGAGAAGGGACAAAAAGTGTCAGCCTTAAGACAGAAACCCCAGAGCAAGCAAAAGTAAACTTCACCTCCCCTACATTTTCCTCTAGGGCTAGTCCAGAGTTTAGTCATGCTAAGAATGGTCATTCAGAGATTCAGCTTACCTTTACATCAGTTTGATTTTTCTTCCCAGGTGACATGTAAACACACTTAAAAACATAATGTCCATGTTTCTCATGGTGACCCTTGTATGTTATCTACAAAAACACAACATTATATTAAGGCACATTTATCTCTTACAAAGAAATTTTTGAACTCTCTTTTTAATCCTATGAGAAACTTTAAAACTTGGGTGAAGCTGAATTCTGCCTCTGACAAATGGTAGTACTTCTTATAACCACAGGAGGGTGTGTGTCAGCCAGCTCCCGAAGACAGCAACTTGTTCCTTCTCTCTTTTCTACATAACTCTAAATCCGTTTTCCCTAAGGGCCTGTCAACTGTTTTCTGTCCTAGGGTGGATGGATTTTATTACCAAATTTCTATGGAATTGGAGCATGTGGAAATATTTTCAGGTGGGAGGGGGTGAGAGGACCGGGAGAAAGGCAGGATTTACAATATTCATGTCTGATGTCTAATTGGCAAAACTCACAGCATGAACGTTCAGGCTCTTAAGCCGGCAATGTTGGCCTTTGTAATTTTCAGCTGAGATAAAGTACAGAAGATTGTTAGTTCTTAGAACATAATTTTCTGTGATAGGCAGAAGTAAGCTGCAATTTGGTGGCATGCAAAGCGGGGAGGATTCGTTTAACTGTTTGCATATGGAAAGCTAACTCCATGGACATAGAATTCCCCATTAAGACCTGAGAGCTACCTTCCCCTTTACTCCCTTATTTATCATTCTGAGAGCCAAGTGTTTGTCAGGTGCATGTGTGGGAAAATATTGTTTGCTAGTAGCAATGTTCCCAAATTCTTACTCTCTTAGCCCCGAGAAGGTTGCCTGGCAAAGCATTGTTTCATTTGAAGGAAGAAATCATATTGGAGAGAAATAAATCTCTATTCACAATGTTTTCCTCTTTTCTGTCACACATGATGTGTGAATTACAATACCTGATTGACTAGAAAGTGCCAATATTATGTTGTATAATTTTGCACTTCCATTCAAAGTGCCCAAGACTATTTTGACAGTTACACTTTTCTCTCACTGACTTTTTCTTTACAGAGCCGAAATAGAGTTATTTGAGATGAATTCTGTTTACCCTCTGCTCTTCCACACAGCTTTGCTTAGTTTTCTCTGTCTGTGGTTGAAATGTCTGAAAGGAAACAAGAAACAAAACTTCACCCACTAGAACATTCTATTTCATTAACTTCATTAAACAAACGTTTCATTTATTTTTCTCTCACTGGGTTGTATTATTCAATGTGGAAAATCATTCTAACCAAAAGAAGATTGACACATTCATTGCGTTAATATTTGTTTCAGTATTACGAAAGACAGTGCCAACTTTCTGCCCCCAGAGGGAGACAATGCCTTCTCCACTACAGAACTGGATTCAAGCTCAGACAACCGCTAAGTGGGTGTGCTGGGGGAGAAGGGAGGGATGGCACCCCAGATGAAGGAGCTTGGCTGCCATCGGAATCCACTGAAAAAGAAGTTTTCACTGGCAAACTGGGAGCTGTTAAGTATAAGTGAACTAAAATCAGAGTTTGACGATTTAAATTATATGTGTGCATTAATTATATAAGTTGAGTAACTGTAATATTGAATTAAGGTATGAGGCTGTTGATGGCCCAGGGAGAGTCAAACCATAGCTGTTCACATGAGGGGTAGGATCACACCTAAGAATAAAACCTTATTGCTGCCAGATGTTTCATTCTGAGAAGGAAAAATGGAGGTGGCCAGCAAATTAGGACAAATTCTTTTTCTTGGTTTGACATAAAGTGTCAAAATTTCTTGAGGGTAGCATAGGGTGAAGGGTAGCTATTGAAGCACAGAAAGGGCAGAAGTGAAGAAAGAATAGACCCCGGCAGTTTGTCCCAGGCCTTTGGGCTAAAGTTTGTGTACCACAGGAAAGCATGCAGAACAGGAACCATAAATCTGGGAGCAAGTGTTTTATGAAAGGAATAGATGTAACAATTCTTTAATTCTCAGTATTTTTCATTTACCTCTTTCTTTTAGAAACTCCTAGCCTATCTCAGATGTGGCACCGGGAACCAATGGGCGGACTGGGTCGTGTTTGAATGGGTGTGCTACAGCGGAAGCAGGCATCACGGTGGATCAATCATATAAAAGAGAAAACTCCTTAAGGGAAAGATTGAATAAAGAGATAAACAGAAAGAGGGCCACCTAGGCCAGCTGTCATATTTACCTGCAAAGTGTTCTTCCTGAAGAAGCTGTAAGTTTCTATATTTTGTTTAATACAGACAGGTCGTTCCTTGCACTAAGATATTGGGAATGTCCAGGCTTGCTCTAAGCGCCTTTACATCTCCAGCTCAATCTGAACTGATTCCCTCATTTCCCAAACTCATTTGTCCTCTGTGTTTAGACTGGGTTTGGGTGAAGGAGGCCTGGCATGAGACTGAGGGGTAGGAGGAGAGAGAAGCCAGGGTATGTCCTTCTTTGCTCTTTCTTTTTGGGGCTGCATCTCTAGAACCAGGTACATCTCCTTTGTGGTCCTAGTTCCCCCCACCCAGGGGCCTGGGAGCAACACCTTTTTTTTCCCTCAAGCCCTAAGAGTGGTGGTAACTTTGATCCTTGGGTGGTCTCACCACCCCTGGTTGGCCTTTCTGTTCTTCCTTATACTTTATAGCTAGTTTCCCTTAGACAGTCCCTCTACTGAGCTCTCTGTAGTGAATTTTGTTTTCCGGACTGGACTCTGGCGGATAAAATCATCTTCAAAATATGAAACTCAGAAGTTTAGAAAGCACCTCCATGGCTGGACTCCAAGGCATAGCAGGCTAATATTCTATTTCATTCTAGAAAATAACAATAGTTTATCAATAACACCTTCTATTTATAGGATACTTTATAGTTTGTAAATTGCTTTTGTACACATAATCTCATTTGAGTCCCAAAGTAACCCTTATAAGATAAGCAGTGGAAGAAACAGAATTGTCTACACTCATACAGTTGGTAGTTGCAGTAGAAGTAGAGAAGATATTTTGATTTAAATCTTCTGCCTCAAAGTCCCAGGGTTAAAATAATAAATTTTTAAATGACTAAATACGAAAAAGCATTTAGTAATAAGAGGAAATGTTCCTAAACTTTATATTAATTATCTTCAAGGCATATTTTATAGTTTTATCCTTTATTGCATTTCTTATGTTGATTCTTATATAATCGTGTGAATATAAATTTGGACCATTATATCACTCTTCAAAAATATAAAAACAGTGCAAACAGTTCTGGAAATTGGACTATAGGAAGAAGAAAGCATAAAAAGGAGATGGGCAGATACTAAGCAAAAGAAAGAAATCATAGTATGGGGTATCAGGGATCTTCTTACAGAACACGCACACACATATGGGTTAGAAGCATACTTGACAATATAGAGTACCTAGGTACAGTTTTGATTTGTTGTGACTTACAACAAAGTCTTTCTAGTCTAACTGCATGTTGATGAATATTAACTGAATTGCATAGCCTAATAAACATTCATTTTCTTCCTTTTAAAAATCTTCTAGAATTTGGCTTGTAATTCCAAGACGTATGCAAGTGACTGAGTATATACTAGTTTCTTAAGCCACCAATCTATCATTTAAAAATTTAGGTAATTACTAAAATGGCATCTTTATACCTGGAAAAAACCATCATATTTAATGATTCACAGTTACAAATATTGCCTCTGCATCCTTGCTGAGCTGCTTTCATTTGAAATATGCATCCCTCCCTTCTCCTCACTATACCCTCAGGCAGATGTCTTGGGCTTGAATGTGGCCCTGTAACGGAGGTGGCACTGTCTGCCTCTGGGGAGGAAAGCTGGCATCCTCTTCTGATCAGTGGTCACTGAATGGATGTTGACATAGCACATTTACTGGAAAATGATGAGAAAGCCCCACTCCAGCTGTTTCTTGGAATACGTTGCTCAAAATAAAGTCTTCAGCTGGCTGACTTGAGCTGGGACAGCAAGACTCATTCTTCCCCCGTGAAAGGTGGGAGAAACACCTGAGCCTCTAGGCCTTGATTGAGTGAGGTCTGTGCATGGGGCCTCGCAAATGCGTGTTGTGAGCAGTACAGGCCCCACAGGACTGTACTGCACACCCTTATTGCACAGAGTGTGTGGAGAAGGGAACACATTTCCCCAACTTTCACTGCCTTCCATGTGGCCCTCAGCTGCCTGGTCATCCTCATCAGCCTGGTTACCCTACTAGTCACCCACTCACTCAGGACCTATATATAAGTATGACTGGCAATGGGATGACAATTTGTTTCCATGGTTCTCCAACCAAAAAGGTTGTTCTGATAAGTTAGGATGCTGCTCAGACATTATCTAATTAGCACTGTGTCTGCATTGCAGAAAATAACTAACACTCAGCATTTTCACAAGATAATTTGGTCACATCCTGAATATTCAACTGGGTGAGTCAGAGGGAAGAAAAGACACACAGGGAAGTAGGAGCTTGATTTGGGCTAAGCTTGGGGGTACTACATCCCATCTGTAGCCTCACTGATGAAGAGAAAAATCACGACTAGGATCCCACAGTATTGGGGTGTTGCAAGAAATACAGAAGAGTTCTTGTCTCTTTGTATTTTTATCTATCTGCTAAATCTAGTTGGTTAGCTTTAAAACATTCATGTCAAATTCTTTAAGTTTTCAGGAAAATATTAAAAGGTTATTTTGCCATGTTATAGTTTGAGTCTTTGAGTATCACTCATTAGTATCAGCGGATTTGAAATGCTGTGGCTGCCTCCTGGTTTTCTCAAAAAATCTGGTTTTGGTGTTCCTTAAAAGGCAACGTTGTGAGATCTCACAGTTCAGCACACGTTTATTGAGAACCTCCTTGGTTAAGTGCGTTAAGTGCTGGATGCTTTCTGTTTGCTTGGTACTTTTTAAAATAAGTGAATTAGGTAGATGCTACTAATTTAAATAAACATTGCTTGAAAGAAAAACAAACGAAGAGAGCAAGAGATGATCTGAAACATAATTGAATTTGTAAATGCTTACTGGTGCTGCCCAGGTCACACTCAAAAAGAGTAGTCCCACGCAGAAAACTCGCATCTTTGAGAATCTCTGTGAAAAGACAACAATATCTTACCACAAAGCATTGCCAGTTATAAACTGCGGCCGTAAGAAGAGATAAAACACATAGGAATATATAAACACCCTTCCCCTTGGCAGTTCATTTCTTTTTGTGTATGTGTGTGTATAGACCATGTATAATTTACTTATACCCGAGTGTGGACATTTTAATCTAGGAGCTTTCATATGTCTAGTTATTCCAATGTGAAAATGAAAATTATTCAATATCATTAAAACAGTAAAGTCAGTTGATAGAAATATATTTTATAGACACATTTATTTGCTGTATCATCAGCTCTTCTTCCTCTTGTCTTTAGAAAGAGATTGTTTAATTATTTGCATAATTCAAAATGACATTAAGTTGATGCAGCAGCCCGTAACACACTCTAAGTCTGTCAGGGCAGCAGATTGCACTGTGGGGAAAGCTTATCTCCCTCCAGGCTGGTACCCTAATCTGTGTCTCATGTTCATTAGCAATGTGTCTGAATTAGTAGCCATTCATGGGCTGGAGAGTGAACTAATTTTTGCAACACTGACATTAATAGCTAACATTTATTGAATACTAAAATGAGCTAAGCACTGGGTCTAAGAATTTTGCATGCATTCAATTATTTGAGCCTCACAACAACCCTACAAGTTAGGTGGCGTTACTATGCCTGTTGTATAGATTAGGAAATAGACACAAAAAGATCAAATAACTTGCCTTATAACTCACAAATACTAAGGGGCAGAACTGGGATTAGTATCCAGGCAATGTGGCTATAGACCCAGTTTTCTTAATCAAGACTGTCTGCCACCTTAAATAACTTTCTATTCTTTTATCTCATTACAGAAAAATCCATGTGCAGTTGACTTAAAGGCTTATATTGGGCTCAACAAAATGATGTTCAAAATACTAACATTTAGTTACAAACAAAGGTATTTGTTTATGTTTTGGTAAATATACCAACAGGAACTAGTGAGCTCACTTAGGTAGCCATTAGACTGGAAAAAAGTCAACATGTCTTTGGACTATTGATCTTATTATTATATTATGAAAACAGTAAATTTATACCACTCTGAGATTTCATGAAGAAAAAATATTTTTATGGGAAAAAATAATCTAAATATTCTTGCAATCTTTAAACATCTCAAGGAAAAGCTGGTATTTGGAGAAATAAATATAGCTATTAAATATATTCTAAAATCCTAGGCTATGTTTTTCTAAATTAACGGATCTAAATTCTAACTATAGTTAACCCTTCCAAGCATTTTATAGATCAGGACAACGTAAGTAATTTATGAAATGATTTAATGCTGATCAGTAGAAATATCAACACAGACGAGGTTTCAAAGTATGAATAAGATCAGATATTCCTGATTACAGTTTGTTAAGTGAAGGGATAGAGGAAAATTAAAGTCTGAGTTACTCTGGATCTTGATAATGCTAATAACAAAAAAGGAGAAAGTTGTTATCAGATCATCAATTTTAGTTGATGATTTCTAGAGCATGGCAACACATTTCCTAGTTTATAAAGCAAAGCACCAAATAATACATAGTTGTGCTCAGCAGAGAAGATTTTCAAAGGTAATAAAAACCTACTTGGGTGGCAAGCATCTTAAAAACGTAAACAACTATGATATAAAGCTATTTGCTATCAAGAACATGAAAGCCAAATTACCTGGTATCTTTTACCTTCAGAATACCTGGCTTCTTGTCGCAGGATTAGCAGTCTCTGAGCATTTTGCTGAAATTTAAAGTTTGTTCGAGTTCCCAATGGCCAATCAGCACTGGCTCACTCAGCACTAGCAAACAATTTGTTACAAGTGCCCACAGATAACCATAGGGGGGCGAAGTAATTTTAATCTAAAAATGTGTTTGTGGTAGAGAGCTACTATCAAATGTTCCAGAAAGTGGGATAAACAGAAAATATAAATACCTCAGTTTGGACATCATGTTGTCAGATAATCAAAATTGATTTCAGAACTGCTAATTAGGACCGACTGAATACCTAACAAGTTTAGAAATGGAAAACATTTTTGCTATCATTTTATGTAGAAAGTTTATGATGTCAATTTTATCTAAATGAAATTCAGCAACATTTAACAAAAATGTTTTAGGTGCCTACTATGTGACAGGCATTGGCGAAACTACAGTGAACAAAACAAGACAGAAAAAAAAAATCCCTGTCTTCCTGGAGCTTAGAATCCAAAAAGGGAGACAGATAATAAACAAGATAAAAGAGTTAAATAGATTAGATACTGACATAGATGAAGTCTATGGAGAAAAGATATTGTGGGGAGGAACAAGCAATGGGGGTGGGGACACCGGGTTGAAATTTTAGATAGGAAGTCCTGGGACGGCCTCAATGAGAAGGTAACTTTTGAGTAAAGACCTTGCTGTGGTTTGAATGTACGTGTCCCTCCAAAATTCATGTATTAGAACTTAAACCCCAAGGTGATGGTATTGAGAGATGGGCTCTTTAGAAGGTAATTAAGTCATGAGGACAGACCCCTTATGAATGGGATTAGTGACCTTATAAAAGGGCAAGAAGAAACTAGCTAGTCCCTTTTTGCCCTTCTGCTTGTCTGCAATGTGAGGACACAGCATTTGTCCCCTCTGGAAATGCAGTAGCAACGTGCCATCTTGGAGGAAGAGATAGACAGCCCTCGCCAGACAATGAACATACTGGCCTCTTGATCATGGATTTCCCAGCCTCCAGAACTGTGTGAAATAAATTTCTGTTTTTTGTAAATTACCCAGTCTGTGGTATTCTGTAGTAGCAGCATGAACAGACTCAGATAAACCTGCAGCTATATGACTGTCTATGGGAAGACCATTCCAGGAAGAAGAAATAGGAAAAATAGTGCCCCAGAAATAAAAGCCCTGTGGTTTGTTCCAGGAGCAGAGAAGAGGCCACTTTGGTTAGAGGGACTGAGCAAGGGGAATAGCAGCAAATGAGGTCAGAAGGTATTAGATGACAGATGGTATAGGACCTGTAGGTCATTGCAATGCTTTTGACATTGCTATGAGTAAGAAGAAAAGTCCTTTGATGTTTTAAACACCGGCATGATTGAGGAGTGACTGAAGTAGGAAAAAGGCAGGGAGAATGGTTAGGAAGCTCTTGCAATAATCCCAGCCAGAGATGATAGAGGCTTGAACCTGAATACGGCAGAAGGGATAATGAGATCTGGTCATATTCTGAAGAAGTTTGGGAAAAAAAGGTAATAGGATTTGCTGAGGTACCAGATGTGGCCATGAGGTGAGGGACAGGAGGAAAAGCAGCTCTGGACACTCAAAAGAGGAACTGCAGAGTTCAGATATGATTAAAAAAAGAGAGAGAGAGAGAGTTAGCCTGACCTAGAAGAGGAACAATTTTCTCAGGTAGAACTGATGAAAGACTGTTTTGTTTGTGTTTTATGTTTTGGTTTTTGTCTATTTGGAGAGTTGAGAGAAATTGAGAGTTTACACTTAAACCTTATTATATATCATTTGTGTATTTAATATACAACTGTTAAAAGCATATTTCACTGTAGGAGAAGGTAGTTCTTATCACAAAGTATAGGTTGAATAACTCTTACATTTTTATTGATGCTTTAATATATAGTTGTAATGTCAATGACCTTTACAGGTATTATAATATTTTTAGATTAAGTGGAACCTCTCAAACTATTACAACAATGATTTTGGTAGCCAGTTTGGGCAAAACAAGAGAGCAGGCAATCGCACTGGAAAGATTCATTCTAATATAGGTGTGTTACTTGTTTCATTAAGAAATTGAGTGTCCTAAATTGTCCATCTTATAAAATTCATGTCTAAATCCAAACTCACAATATTTTCCTCAAAACCATTTTCTTCTGCATTTTTTCTAACATGAAGAAAAAATCAACTTTATTCTTCCAGCTGCTCAGGACAAAAACCTTGGTGTCATCCTGATTCTTGATTATTTTCTCACAGGCCACATCTGGTACCTCAGCAAATCCTATT
The DNA here is from genome assembly GCF_000951045.1 of Mandrillus leucophaeus. Taxonomy (NCBI): domain Eukaryota; kingdom Metazoa; phylum Chordata; class Mammalia; order Primates; family Cercopithecidae; genus Mandrillus; species Mandrillus leucophaeus. The sequence goes on from NW_012104043.1 coordinate 1,045,861, forward strand.
ACCTTTTTTTCCCAAACTTCTTCAGAATATGACCAGATCTCATTATCCCTTCTGCCGTATTCAGGTTCAAGCCTCCATCATCTCTGGCTGGGATTATTGCAAGAGCTTCCTAACCATTCTCTCTGCCTTTTTCCTACTTCAGTCACTCCTCAATCATGCCGGTGTTTAAAACATCAAAGGACTTTTCTTCTTACTCATAGCAATGTCAAAAGCATTGCAATGACCTGCAGGTCCTATACCATCTGTCATCTAATACCTTCTGACCTCATTTGCTGCTATTCCCCTTGCTCAGTCCCTCTAACCAAAGTGGCCTCTTCTCTGCTCCTGGAACAAGCCACAGGGCTTTTATTTCTGGGGCACTATTTTTCCTATTTCTTCTTCCTGGAATGGTCTTCCCATAGACAGTCATATAGCTGCAGGTTTATCTGAGTCTGTTCATGCTGCTACTACACAATACCACAGACTGGGTAATTTACAAAAAAACAAATTTATTTCACACAGTTCAAGCATAGATCTTAGAATATTTGAATATTGTCATTGACAGTGGAAACATTGAACTCTAGTAGCTTTGGAAGCAAATACACTTGAGTTCAAATCCTGACTCTACCGCTTGTTTACTGTGGCAACTTGATTAAACAACTAATTTGAACTTTTCTGTGCCTCAGTTTCTCCAACTGAAAATGAGGAGCACACAGAATCCATGACCAGAATTTCAGCAAAGTCCAAAAAAAAAAAAAAGAGGATTTAGGTGATATAGAGAGGAGCTAACAAGGAAATGGAAGTCAAGGAAAGTAGGCAACAAAGAGTGTTCAGCCAGTTATGAGACAGAATGGAAATACAGAGCTTTCTAAATGGAAGACAAGTGAAATCCACAAAAATGCTCATTTTCAACTTTGGATATGCTATTAAAGCAATAAATAATTCAGGAATTTCTATAATAATGTGTATATAATGCAGTTTTTTAAGCTGTTACACTGTTTCATAACATTAACTTTATATTTTGAATGATCCAGTTAAAGAGCAAGCACTTGATATGTGCCTTAGGAAATGTTCAGTTTTTTATTGCTATTATTTTATAAATAATTTCAGATATTCCTCAAATGTGTCTTTCTTAGTTTCAAATGAATTTCAGTGTGCATTAAAAAGATTTCCCTTTCGTTTGAGTGATGAAAAATTAATTCTGATCTAGAGAAACCTGTGTTCTAGGATAAGAAAATGTATACAGTTTTAAGAGAAAAAAATTGGCTTAGCCACTAGTCCTACCAAAGGGTGAACTGGCAGTAGCTAAATATACTGCTCTCAAAGCTAAAATGAATTCAAAGCTAAATTAAAAAAATTCAACTTGAGTTTTAAATTTAGAACCTACAATTGACAAAAGCAAAAAAAAAAAAAAAAAAAAAAGAGAGAGAGAGCCTATTCTGGCTAGAAGGTTGCAGAGAAGAAATTCTGGGGGAAAAAAAGTTAGTAGAATGATCCTTTGCCTAAGTTCTGTGGAGTTGAGATTTTACTTCTACCCTCTTAAAACTTGCCCTCTGTGTTGAAATTGAACTTCAAAAACTCAATATAAGTTTTCTAAAGGTTATTGTATAATAAAGAGTTTTGCCGTGACATTTCTAAGGAACCAATAACTAAAGTTAAAACCAGGAGTCTGTAAAAAAAAAATATGTATCTTCACACCATCTCTATTTAACTGGAAAACAAAACAAAATCAAACAAACAAACAAACAAACAAAAACAGGAAACAACTGAGAAGGGAAAGAAATGGACACTTGAACTTTATTCTGGTTCCTGGTGCCTGGTTCAAAAATGGACACCTCCACCAGTGATGCACCTAGCCTGACTTTGCTGGCTCAGACTGACACACAGAGTTGCTTCTCAAAGAGAATCTGGATGGAAGTACTCCATGAAACATGTTTCATCCTGCTGTACGTTTTTCATTTCTTACCCCTCACTTGAGTGTGAACAATCTCATAAAATGTTAGCTAACTAGAAACCTATACTATCAGTTCCAGCTATTGGACTCTCACCCAGGAATAAGGCTTTTTGTTTTGTTTTGTTTCATTTTCTCATCTATTTCTAGGACCCATCTTCTCTGTACTTGTGCTCTGGGATTAATTGCTTTGATATACATTTTTTCAAACTTAGTTTTGTAGGAAGTCCTTTTTTCCCTGGTATCATAGTCCTCAATTTATTCTTGACTCTATTAAGGTAACACATTTCTCTGTCATCATTTTAGACGGACTTACACAATATACTTTTCCATATGTTTTAACTAAAATAACTCTCTGTTTTACATATACAATATACTTTTCCATATGTTCTAACTTGCCAAAATAACTCTTTATCTTCTAATTTATATACATTTCAAATAAACAGTATTTCCCCATCCTGCATCAGTGGGCAAGTCTTTGAAGTGTTGTGAATAGAACAGAGGGGTCCATGTTGAGAAATCTCCTCTTTACCATACAGATGCTTAGAATGGTCAAGGCTTTAGGCATTTCATAGAAGTATTTACTTCCCACTGATCTCCAAAATAGAGTCCAAAATGAGTGTGCTGGGAGTCTTGCCCTGTTTTTAGCAGAGGGGATGTTTTCATTTTAAACACATTCATTCATGAGTATCAACAATCATCCTAAGCTCAAAAAGGTCACCTTTTCTAAAGCATCACTTACAACCAACTTTCTCCTTTACCCTCAAATTAATTTGATTTTTAGTTATTATTTTTTCTCTCAGCATTTGGGAATTTCAACAGAAGCCATAAAAATTTCAGCCAGATGCAGAATCATGGAGGGTCATAGCAGAGCATGAAGCTAGCTGTGTTCATTCCTCTAGGCTTTTTGTTTACCCATTCCTCTATTACAAACAAAGAGAAGACATGTCAATATAATTTGCTTTTATTTTTATATTAGAAAGATGTCTTACTCCACCTTAAAATGTAACTCAGAGGATGTAGTTAAAATATAATTATAATGATGCCAGCCCTTTCCTTCAGGACATGGTGACATTGCTGGAAGTGGCTGCAAAACTTTGTTGTGTGACCTCAAGAGGAAAATATCTCTTACTCTCATAATAGGCTTTTTCAGAGGTTGCTGTTTTGTTTTTCAAGACCAAGAATCTTCTCCTCAGGATACAGAACATGAGGACTTTTACCAGCTAGCTATTCATTGTATTGAACTTGTATTAATATTTTCTTACCAAATGAGGGTGTATATAGTCTTCTCAGTTTATTTTTAACTTCATGCTTATCTGCATTGTGTTATCATTTTTATTTTCTCTCCTTTTTCATGAATTCCTTAATTCTCACCAATGCAGATTTTCTCTATGCTTGTCAGTTCCTGTTCCAATTATCTGCTGCTATTAACATATCACCTTAAAACTTTTAGTAGTTTGAAATACAAATTCCCTGTTTTCTCTCAAGTTTCTGTGTGTTAACTTGGCTCAGCTGCATGATTCTCACTTGGGATTTCTCAAATGGCATAGTCAGAGATGGGGTGCAAGGGTCATCCCAAAACTTGACTGAGCTGCACGTCCGATATGCCACAGTGCTTCTCCATAGGACCTCTCGCTCCTGCAGAATAGGCTGGACTTCTCATACGGTAGCTCAGGATTTAAAATACTCCATCAGAAATGGGATCTAATCAAACTAAAGAGCTTCTGCACAGCAAAAGAATCTATCATCCGAGTGAGAAGACGACCTACAGAATGGGAGAAAAGTTTTGCAATCTATCCATCTGACAAAGGTCTAATATCCAGAGTCTACAAGAAACTTAAATAAATTTACACACACACACACAAAAACCCCAAAAACAAACAGCCTCATTAAAAAGTGGGGAAAGGACATGATTAGACACTTCAGAAAAGAAGACATGCATGTGGCCAGCAACATATGAGAAAAAGCTCAAAATCCCCACTGATCATTACAGAAATGCAAATCAAAACCACAATGAGATACCATCTCACATGTCACAACGGCTAATATTAACAAGTCAAAAAAGAAAAACAAAAACATATGTTGATGAGGCTGGAGATAAAAAGAATGCTTTTACACTGTTGGTGGGAGTATAAATTAGTAACTATTGTGGAAGACAGTGTGGCAATTCCTCAAAGATCTAGAGGCAGAAATACCACTTGACCCAGCAATCCGATTACTGGGTATATACCCAATGGAATATAGCAGATCACAAGGTCAAGAGATTGAGACCATCCTGGCCAACATGGTGAAACCCTGTCTCTAGCAAGAAAAAATAAAAATTAGCTGCATGTGGTGGGACTCCTAAGTAGTCCCAGCTACTTGGGAAACTAAGGCAGGAGAATCACTTGAACCTGGGAGGTGGAGGTTGTAGTGAGTGGAGATTGTGGCACTGCACTCCAGCCTTAGTGACAGAGCAAGACTCTGTTTAAAAAAGAAAAGGAAAAAATGAATACAAAGCATTCTATTATAAAGAAACATGCACACATGCACATGTATATTTATTACAGCACTATTCACAACAGCAAAGACATGAAATCTACCTAAATGACCATCAGTGATATACTGGATAAAGAAACTGTGGTGCATATAGACCATGGAATACTATGCAGCCATAAAAAAGAACAAGATCATATCCTTTGCAGGGACATGGATGGAGCCGGAAGCCATTATCCCCAGCAAACCAATGCAGGAACAGAAAACCAAATACTGCATGTTCTCACTTATAAGTGAGAGCTGAATATTAATGAGAACACATGGACACAGGGAGGGGAACAACACACACTGGGGCCTGTTGGAAGTGGGGGCTAGGGGAGGGAAAGTATCAGGAATAACAGCTAATGTATGCTGGATTTGATTCCTAGGCGATGGGGTAATATGTACAGTAAACCACCATGACACACATTTACCTACGTTAACAAACCCGCACATCCTGTACATGTACCATGGAACTTAAAAGTTGAAGAAAAAAAAAAAAAGTCAGGTAAAAATTCATTAACTGGATTCGTTGGTCTACGAATAAAAGTTTCCACGCAAATTGAAAGCAGAGATTGACAGGTTAGTTTTGTGGGCTAAGCCTGGGACTGCTGCACAGTTACTCTCTACTTGTTAGTTAAAGCTGTCAGATTGAAGCGGGTGCAGAAATAGCCCTCACACTTTGATGGAGAAGTGGCAACCTCACATTGCAGAATAGCTTGAGGAATGAGAGATAATGTTTCAGTCGTTTCTGGATAATACAGTGTGCCTAAGACATGCCCTGGGTGCAATTCAGGTATTGGGCATTCACTGACAGTTATTCTCATAATGTTTGGTGTATTGGATTTGATCATAGCCCATTTTATGTAGCAGGAGTAATGGTTGTGTTGTTGATTTTACAGAACTAACCTACAGTTACAACCAAGATCAAGCTTCCCCTCAGCTGGCTAAGTGGTGAGACATACCTGATCATTCTTGTTACAGAATTTTAAAAGACAGTCTAGTGAAAAAGTTACCTTTAAATATTATTTATCAAAGATAATACTTCTTGCTGTGCCTAGGTCCAGGAACTGTCAGAAACATCTTATCAAATAGCTGCAGAAGGTGGATTGCTTGAGCCAGAGATGGAGACTAGCCTGGGCAGCATGGCAAAACCTCGTCTACTAAAAAATACAAAAATTACCCTGGCGTGGTGGCGCACACCTGTAGTCCCAGCTCTTGGGGCCGCTGAGGCAGGAGGATCACCTCAGCCTGGGAGATCGAGCCTGCAGTGAGCTGTGATTGCAACACTGCACTCCAGCCTGGGTGACAGAGCAAGACCCTCTCTCAAAAAATAAAAATAAAAAATAAATATGTAGCTGCAGAAAGGAGAAAATCCACAGGTTGCAGTATCAAACATCAGAAATTTTCCTGAGTTTTAGAACAGAGTTTGAAGCAAAGGACAAAGCTTCAAATTGAAAAAAAAAACAAAACAAAACAACACACACACACACAAAGAAAAGAGAAAAAGATATAGTTTATCTCTTAAGTGATTAATGACAACAACATTTTAAAAATGATCATAGTTTATACAATCATCTAAAAAGGGATCAGTGAACTATGGCCTGTGGGCCAAATCTGACTCATCACCTGTTTTGGCAGATAAAGTTTTATTGGAACACAATCATGTTCATTTGTTTACAAATTGTCTATGGCTACTTTCACTACAGTGTTAGAGTTGAGTAATTGTGACAAAAACTGTATGGCCTACAAAGTCAAGAATACTTTCTACCTGGTCTTTCAAAAAAGAAGCTTGCTGACTTTTGCTTTTTAGTGAAAGTTTGCTGACCCCTTACTAAAATATCGAGGGTAGAATTTGTATTTTATAAAGAGATAAGATGAATTCTGTACATATTAATGGTGGTCTGATCTTCCTGGGCCCTGGGAGCCAAGAAATACAAGGGAAAAACCTCCTGAGAAAGACCAGGATATAACAGAGTGTAATTTGCATGAGAACCTTTATTCTTCAACCAACAAATCAAGTTAATGAGTTTCTAACCCACTAAATATTTTAAAGACCTAGGGCAGAAAATGTTTGCTCCACTGTACATGGATAAACAAAATGTCCAAGTCATTGCGTCATGGTTTACTTTCAATTGATGTTGATTCTTTTTTTAAACTGAGATTCATGTTTCTTTACTTTAGATTTTCCTTTTCAAAAGAAAAGGAGAAAAGTGTGTATGCTTTTCTGCCTTTCTTACACTTCCACTATTTGTTCTCCTCATCATTCAAAGAGATTTACTTTGCCTGGAGAAGGATTGGAGTTTTTGACAGAAAGGATCCAAATGAAAAGAAAGTCAACATTTGTTTTCTTACTGCTGAAATAGACTCTTGAAACCCACATCAGAAATAATCATGTTGAAAGTTAAAGCTTTAGTTTTGAGAAACTATTGTTTGTTTTACCTTTTTGGTTAAAGAAAGCACGGTAGAAAATTAACATGGCCAACTATGAAGGATGCAGGGTATAGAATTTATGTCACAATAATAAACTAAAAAGGAGAGGGATATTTAGTTACCTTCACAGATTAAAGATGGGTCCCCTCTGCTATCCTGTCTGCTACCAGCTGCAGAGGATATTGATTGAGTCATTGTGTTGAAGGAGGTAAGAAGGACTTGAAATGAGAGATCAAGATATGGGGTGATCCTGGGAAAAGGGCAGAGTCATCTTTGAGAAACAGTTACACTGTGGCGACACTGATACCTACAGACCATCCACCCACACAGTGGGTGAGCAGCCATTGAGCACACCACTGACTGGCGAGAGCCCACATGTGTGCCATGAATCATCTTGTAGGAGTCACCCTCTTTGATGCATTAAAACGTTTTTTTAGCCAATCCACACTCCTGTGTGGCCAGCCTCCTTCTGAACCATCCAGGATACTCAATGCTTCCCAAACTTTGAGATCTGAAAGAAGTATTTAGGGGAGCTGCTCTGCTGCAACTTCCTGACAACCTTGCACAACTCCATACTGACCATGTCTTTACGGATTACATATGGGACCAGAATTGACTGCCGCACAACCTGAGTCTTGGCAAAGTACCCTGTGATTCCTCCTGGAGCAAGAAAGGATAAGCAAGCTGGTAAAGAGATGCCATGAGCAGTTCCCACCCACCCCCCTATCTTGTGGGAGATGACCACAAGGACATTTCTCATTCGTCTCTTTAGTTTCAGTTGATCACAGGACTTTTGACCTTGCTCCCTCAGGGTTCAACTGCAGAATTCTTTGTGAGTTTATCTATTTGGCTAAGGGTTAGAGCTGACTCCTCTGTAGCAGAATGATCACCTGTGCCATCTGTCATCTGGCCTTTTTGTTCAGTGTCATTCTATGGAATTAGGGATGCAGGGAGCTGACACCATGCAGGTGGTTCTTATGCATTTTGTGTAAGTAATAAACTGTCTGACTGTATTTGACTTCATGGTCTCCCTACTGGCTGAATCTATGGAAGTGTGGTGTGTGAACCTAGCAGTTGCATTCAGGAGCTTCGTAGCCCTATTACCAACCACACTGCTGCTCGGGGACCACTTAATTGCTTGACAGGTTGTGAGTGGGAAAGTCTTGGGAGTCTGCACTTGGGTAGAAGTGGAGATTACAAAACCCACCCCAGTTATCCAAGGTACTCAAAACCAGATGGGTTATCCTGGAAAGCATGATGAGTCAGGTGATTGGGCTTCCCAGTAGCTTAAGAATGTGAAATAATACACCAACCAAAAGACTCTGAGACTAAGTGCTGAGTGATGAGTGGAAGTTTTACTGCTAAAAAGGAAATCCATTTCAACCAAGAGAGGATAGACTTTGGGAGGTAAGACTTGGCGGGAAAGTTGGGTGAGACATTTTTTTAAAGCCAAGACTCACAGTCTTTGTCCCACATTGGAGAAAGACAGTGCTGGGTGTTGGTTTGACAAGCACTGTGTGGGCTAGTTGGTTAGGCATCGGGTAAGGGCTGTGTTGACCAATTGTGGTTGCTTTAGTAAGTGGTCTTGTGCTGCATATACGAGGTGTGCACGCTGGGATTATGGTGCCCAGCTGCCGTCTGTGTGAATGAGGGCTCCTCTGCAGCTTTATGGTGCTCAGAGGTCTTTTATTTCTCTTCTTGGGCCATCCTTACAGGACTATGAAATCTGGTTGCCCCTGCTTCTCTTTGTATGGAGCACCGTTGCAGGCAGCCATATCCATCATCCCTCACAGCAGCCGGAACAAGACCAGCCCAAGAAGAATCTGAGCTCAGACATGCCTAGCACCACCCCCACCTGATGGTCCTTCCCTATCCACCGAGGTAGTGGAAGACAAAGGGCATATAATCTTGGGAGTTCTAGGGCCCTGCCCACCACCAGTCCCTCTCCACACTACTACAGCTGATGCTTTCTGGAAAGTTCCACCTGCTGGCCAGAGGCCAACCAGCACAAAAATAGAGCATTAAACCACCAAAGCTAAGGACCCCCACAGAGTCATTGCACTGTCTGCCACCTCCACTGGAACGGGCACTGGTACCCATGGCTGAGACCCATAGATGATTCACATCACAGGACTCAGTGCAGACACCCCACAGTACCAGTTCGGAGCCGAGTAGACAGCTAGACCCGGAAGAGAGACAACAATCACTGCAGTTCGGCTCACAGGAAACCATATCCATAGGAAAAGGGAGAGGGTACTACATCAAGGGAATACTTTGTGGGACAAAAGAATCTGAACAACAGTCTTCAACCCTAGACTTTCCCTCTGACAGAGCCTACCCAAATGAGAAGGAATCAGGAAACCAACCCTGGTAATATGACAAGACAAGGCTCTTCAACACTCCCCGCCCCCGCACCATCAAAAATCATACTAGTTCATCAGCAATGGATCCAAACCGAGAAGAAATACCTGATTTACCTGAAAACGAATTCAGGAGGTTAGTTAAGCTAATTGTGTGTGTGTGTGTGTGTTGGGGGTGGGGGGCAGGGGGGCTAGGAGGACCAGAGAAAGGTGAAACCTAATGCAAGGAAATCCAAAAAATGATAGAAGAAGTGAAGGGATAAATATTCAAGGAAATAGATAGTTTAAAGAAAAAACAATAAAAAATTCAGGAAACTTTGAATACATTTCTAGAAATGTGAAGTGCTCTGGAAAGTCTCAGCAGTAGAATTGAACAAGTAGAAGAAAGAAATTCAGAGCTCAAATACAAGGTCTTTGAATTAACCCAGTCCAACAAAGACAAAGAAAAAAGAATAAGAAAATACAAACAAAGACTCCAAGAAGTCTGGGATTATGTTAAATGACCCAACCTAAGAATAATTGGTGTTCCTGAGGAAGAAGAGAATTCTAAAAGCTTGGAAAACATAACTGGGGGAATAATTCAGGAAAACTTTCCCAGTCTTGCTAGTTACCTAGACTGCAAATACAAGAAGCACAAAGAATACCTGGGAAATTCATTGCAAAAAAATCTTCACCTAGGCCCATTGTCATCAGGTTATCCAAAGTTAAGATGAAGGAAAGAATGTTAAGAGTTGTGAGTCAGAAGGACCAGGTAACCTATAAAGGAAAACCTATCAGATTAACAGCAGAATTATCAGCAGAAACCTTACAGCCTAGAAGGGATTGGAGCCCTATCTTCAGCCTCCTCAAAGAAAACAATTATGAGCCAAGAATTTTGTATACAGCAAAACTAAGCATCGTATATTAAGGAAAGATACAGTTGTTTTCAGACAAACAAATGCTGGCAGAATTCGCCATTACCAAGCCCCCACTACAAGAACTGCTAAAAGGAGCTCAGCTCTAAATCTTGAAACAAATCCTGGAAACACATCAAAACAGAACCTCTTTAAAGCATAAATCACACAGAATCTATAAGACAAAAACAAGTTAAAAAGCAAAAGCAAAAAACAAAATAAAACAACAATCAGTACACAGGCAACAAAGAGCATGATGAATGGAATGGTACCTCACATTTCAATATTAACATTGAATGTAACTGGCCTAAATGCTCCACTTAAAAGACACAGAACTGCGGAATGGATAAGAACTCACCAACCAACTATCTGCTACCTTCAGGAGACTCATCTAGCACACAAGGACTCACATAAACTTAAAGTAAAGGAGTGGAAAAAGACATTTCATGCAAATGAACACCAAAAGTGAGCAGGGGTAGCTATTCTTATATCAGACAAACCAAATTTAAAGTGACAGTGGTTAAAAGAGACAAAGGGAGACATTATATAATGGTGAAAGGATTTGTCTAACAGGAAAATATCACAACCCTAAACATATATGAACTTAACACTGGAGCTCCCAAATTTATAAAATAATTACTAATAGACCTAAGAAATAAGATAGACAACAAAACAATAATAGTGGGGGACTTCAATACTCCACTGATAGCACTAGACAGGTCATTAAGGCAGAAAGTCAACAAAGAAACAATGGATTTAAACTATACCATGGAACAAATGAACTTAACAGATACATACAGAACATTTCATCCAACAACCACAGAATACACATTCTATTCAACAGTGCATGGAAATGTCTCCAAGATAGACCATATGATAGGCCATAAAACATGCCTCAATAAATTTAAGAAAATTGAAATTACATCAAGCACTCTCTCAGACCACAGTGGAATAAAACTGGAAAGCAACTCCAAAAGGAACCCCCAAAACCATGCAAATACATGGAAATTAAATAACCTGATCCTGAAAAAGCATTGGGTCAAAAATGAAATCAAGATGGAAATTAAAAAATTATTTGAACTGAACAACAATAATGACACAACCTATCAAAACCTTTGGGACACAGCAAAGGCAGTGCTAACAGGAAAGTTCATAGCCCTATATGTCTACATCAAAAAGTCTGAAAGAGCACAAATGGACAATCCGAGGTCACACCTCAAGGAACTAGAAAAACAAGAACAAACCTAACCCAAGCCCAGCAGAAGAAAGAAAATAACTAAGATCAGAGCAGAACTAGACAAAGTTGAAACAAAAAAACAAAAAATACAAAAGATAAATGAAACAAAAAGCTGGTTCTTCGAAAAGATAAATAAAATTGATAGACCATTAGCAAGATTAACCAAGAAAAGACGAGAGAAAATCCAAATAACCTCACCAAGAAATGAAACAGGATGTATTATAACTGACCCCACTGAAATACAAAAGATCAATGAGATTCAAAGATGGCTGAATAGCAAGAGCTCCAGTCTGCAGCTCCCAGTGTGAGCAATGCAGAAGACAGGTGATCTCTGTATTTCCAACTGAGGTACCAGGTTCATCTCACTGGGGCTTGTCAGACAGTGGGTGCAGCCCACGGAGTAGGGCAGGGATCCTCTCACCTGGGAAGCACAAGGGGTTGGGGAATTCCCTTTCCTAGCAAAGGGAAGCTGTGACAGATGGTACCTGGAAAATTGGGACACTCCCACCCTAATACTGCACTTTTCCAATAGCCTTAGCAAATGGCACACCAGGAGATCATATCCTGCGCCTGGCTCAGAGTGTCCCGTGCCCATGGAGCCTCACTCACTACTAGCACAGCAGTCTGAGATCCAACTGCAAGGCAGCAGTGAGATTGGGGGAGGGGCGTCCGCCATTGCTGAGGCTTGAGTAGGTAAACAAAGTGGCCGGGAAGCTCCAACTGAGTGGAACCCACCGCAGCTCAAGGAGGCCTGCCTGCCTTTGTAGACTCCACCTCTGTGGGCAGGGCATAGCTGAACAAAAAGCAGCAGAAACTTCTGCAGATTTAAAGGTCCCTGTCTGACAGCTTTGAAGAGAGTAGTTGTTCTCCCAGCATGGAGTTTGAGATCTGAGAATGGACAGACTGCCTCCTTAAGTGGGTCCCTGACCCTGGAGTAGCCTAACGGGAGACACCTCCCAGTAGGGGCCGACTGACACCTCATACGGCTGGGTGCCCCTCTGAGCAGAAGCTTCCAGAGGAAGGATCAGGCAGCAACATCTGTTGTTCTGCAATATTTGCTGTTCTGCAGGCTCTGCTGCTGATACCCAGGCAAACAGGGTCTGGAATGGACTTCCAGCAAACTCCAACAGACCTGCAGCTGAGGGTCCTGACTCTTAGAAGGAAAACTAATAAACAGAAAAGACATCCACACAAAAACCCCATCTGTGCATCACCATCATCAAAGACCAAAGGCAGGTAAAACCACAAAGATGGGGAGAAACCAGAGCAGAAAGGCTGAAAATTCTAAAAATCAGAGTGCCTCTTCTCCTCCAAAGGAATGCAGCTCCTCATCAGCAATGGAACAAAGCTGGACGGAGAATGACTTTGACGAGTTGAGAGAAGAAGGCTTCAGACGATTGGTAATAACAAACTTCTCCGAGCTAAAGGTGGATTCTCAAACCCATCACAAAGAAGCTAAAAATCTTAAAAAAGATTAGACAAATGGCTAACTAGAATAAACAGTGTAGAGAAGTCCTTAAATGACCTGATGGAGCTGAAAACCATGGCACGAGAACTACGTGATGCATGCATAAGCTTCAGTAGCCGATTTGATAAAGGGGAAGAAAGGATATCAGTGATTGAAGATCAAATGAATGAAATGAAGTGAGAAGAGAAATTTAGAGAAAAAAGAGTAAAAAGAAATGAACAA
>NW_012104043.1:1060227-1060908 GCF_000951045.1 Mandrillus leucophaeus
AATCCAGCAGCACATCAAAAAGCTTATCCACCATGATCAAGTGGGCTTCATCCCTGGGATGCAAGGCTGGTTCAACATACGCAAATCACTAAACGTAATCCAGCATATAAACAGAACCAAAGACAAAAACCACATGATTATCTCAATAGATGCAGAAAAGGCCATTGAGAAAATTCAACAGCCCTTCATGCTAAAAATGCTTAATAAATTTGGTATTGATAGAACGTATCTCAAAATAATAAGAGCTATTTATGACAAACCCACAGTCAATATCATACTGAATGGGCAAAAACTGGAAGCATTTCCTTTGAAAACTGGCACGAGACATGGATGCCGTCTCTCACCACTCCCATTCAACATAGGGTTGGAAGTTCTGGCCAGGGCAATCAGGCGGGAGAAAGAAATAAAGAGTATTCAATTAGGAAAAGAGGAAGTCAAATTGTCCCTGTTGGCAGATGACATGATTGTATATGTAGAAAACCCCATCGTCTCAGCCCAAAATCTCCTTAAGCTGAGAAGCAACTTCAGCAAAGTCTCAGAATACAAAATCAATGTGCAAAAATCACAAGGACTCTTATATACCAACAACAGACAGAGAGCCAAATCATGAGTGAACTCCCATTCACAATTGCTTCAAAGAGAATAAAATACCTAGGAATCCAACTTACAAGGGATGTGAAG